>NC_134574.1:148084433-148384433 GCF_050947875.1 Dermacentor variabilis | reverse complement strand
TTGCTACAGCTAATATGATAGCGGCCAGGAGAACCCTAACATGCTTGGCGCCCCAGCCAGCCACCAAGCGCGACGTCAAATCTAGATTCATCTTGGGTACTAGGCGCGGACACACACAGAAACAAGGAAGGAGACGGGAAAGATCGCCACTTACACCTGATTTAATCGGAGGCACACGAGACACTTATAAAGCCGTCTTAGACGCAAGGAACACAGTCAGATTAAGATTGATATGGAAGCGTACTGTTTAAATATTTCTTTTCAGCCTTATATAAAGATATTGATGGGTCGCTGACGCACATGGTTCCTTTCTTTCCGATAAAGAAAGCCTCAATTACTTCCCGAGCTATTGTGTCTTTACTGTTTGCTGGAATCTGCACCTCTGCAAAACATGGCTTACAAGAGCGTGACGGGCAGGACCTAATGTGCTTGGTTATGTTTGGCCGTCACGCTCTTGTGAGCCATGTTTTGCAGGGGCTGCATGCAGGCACAGCGGAACTGGCTGTTGGGAAACTTCAAGGGACGCTCTTCCGAGCAGTGACGCCATTTGTCTTATTAAAAAGAAGGTGATGAATGAAATAAGGGAAAACAAGCTGTAGTAAAGCTATTGTTCGAGCGCGTTGGCCGTCCAAAAAGTGCAGAAAAACGATCTGACGAAAGAACCACTTGCCATGCCAGTCTTGTCTTACGTCCTCGTTCTTTCGTGCATACCTCCCTGAACCAGATTGCAGTAGGGGTTGAAATGGCGTAGATAAGATCAAATCGCAGAGTCTTTGGGTAACTAATTGTATTGTCATGTTCAAAGACTAATGTGATGGCTCTTCTCAAGAACTTTAGGTTACGTTCCTGTGAAGATTTTTAGAGGGGTAGTTTTCTGCAATGAAGTCAAGCGGCAAAGACTGGACTTGTGGCACCTTGAGTGTGAGTATTTAATGGTGGAAAGGATGCAAAATGCATTATTATTTCTTTCCTGAAACCAATACACAAACTGAATTATGCAAAATGTGTAAAATGTTTTACACATTTTAAAGCAAATGCAAGCTGTGCTAACCTTGACACAAAACGCATTTCTTTCTCCAGTACATGTAGGCCATCAGTGGTTTTTTGCAAACCCTCGTACTTTCTCAATGGGGCAGTAATTCTTGGCCTCCTTTTGCTGCTCAAGTGCGCCCTAGGCATAACTGAGTTACTTGCAGTAGCAACTGGATAGCAGCCTCAGCTTGGGAGAGCAGTGGCAGGGCAGATTTTATAAAACTAGGCTACACATAACATTATCAGACCGAGCAGAGATCTGTACAATATGTGCCACCTCTAACATCGGGATTTGATACTGAGGTCAGCAAATTAAATTCTACGTGAGATTAGCTCAAATGGAGTCGGGCAGGTCACATTATGTCTACAGCAAATATAAATGGTAGCTTGTTCAGTGGCTTAACTAAGTATTGCCAAGGGAACAGAAGCGCAGTTCAGGGCAGAAAAACATTAGAATGAGAGATAAGGGCATTTCAGGCACGAAATCACCTGGGTTGAGGCACGGCAGAAATAATTCGAGATAGCTGCAGAAACCCTTGTCCTGCAGTGGGCTTAAAATAGCCTGATGACAGTAGGATCAAATTTAAAAGTACTGCCGCATGCACACAGCTGCCTGCTGTTTGCGTTGATGATGCTAGCGCTAATGCCACATGTGTATACGTGGGATTAGGGTTCAGTCACCTCGTTGTGTCAGAGCTTGAGAACATTTCGCTGAATGTTGTGGCACTATGCCCCTAGGCTTGCACATATGGTGGGACGTGCCCCCCCCCTCCCCCATGCTCATGCGAGGCACAATCTTTAGCGCATTTTAATCCTTTGTCTCTTCCCCAAGCGAGGTAGCAGAGCTGGCGTTTGTCTGGTCAGCCTTATTCTCTTTGCTTGTTTCTCTCTCTTTTAGTGGCACAAAAAAGAACAAATACCTTAAGTATCGCTTCTTTTTACCAGTTCGCATTATAGTGCCAAGTGTATAGTTTCTGGTGGTATAAAATAAGTAAAGATTGCAGAACAGCCCAAGTTATTAAAATTTATAGAAGTGATGAGTGAGTATCAATAGCTTTATATTCTATAGCGATTCTTTTTTCTCGTGGAATGTCCGCAAAATATCTAAGGGTGGAGAGCATGCAAAAACTAGATTAGGGAGGGGGGGTTGCTGTAATAGTTTGAGGGCGCGGTTGGCAACAAGACGCAACAGAAATCTGGCTTTCTGAGTTTTAAAGATAGTGGGGCAGAGTGAGGCAGCCCCAGCAACAGCCGTATTTTTTAATGCTAGAATTATGGTGTTTCTGGACATTTCTTCACCTCCAGAAACATTTAGACCTGGAAAATTTGAGTAAGTCATATTCCGAGCTACAGCTTAGTATTGACGATTTCAAGAAAGATTTAGAGCCTCTGGCGGTCACGGACATGGACACGGCTCGAACAAAACGCTTTCCTGCCGGTGCCTCTGCGATTTCCTTTGCTCGCTGAACCAAACAAGGACACGTCCCTTGGAGGACAACCGCATGCTTGATTTCTGTTGCAAGAAATATGAGGTTTCATATAGACTGTTTCGGTTACCCTACCTACCTAAAACTGAAAAACACGAAGAAACAATTACAGCTTGAGACTGCAAAAAAGACTAATTGACTGATCTTATTGCAAAAATAAAATGTGTTAGCAGTGAATCAGCCATAAGGAAAGTTCGGAAAATTTTGCTGGCTTTCTGAAGAAAGCCTTCCCCAACTACAGTGCATGGAGCTAAATAAATGAGAAATCAGGCTTGCAACTACAGTATTTGGAGGGAAATGCACAGGGGCTGTGTTGTGGAAATAAAATTTACCTTGGATTGTTTGCTTATGTAATGTGCTAAGCAGCCAATCTCCGCAGCACGTAAGCCACAAATGACGGCTGAAGACAATAGCAAAAGAGAAGCATCCTTCCAAAATTTTGGTCCAGATCTGATTTACATGATTCCCGACACCTTATCATTACCAGTTGATGTTGGGACCAACCTTTCTAGTAAATGCGCCGTGAACTTTAGCCCTTAATTGCCGCCTGGCTGTTTATGTGTCTGCAGAAGTTAAACACTTCTACAAAAAGTACCAAGACACCATTAGATAGCCAAGCATTTCATCTGATCTTGGCAACTTTTTCAAAGGCCTACAGATGGATAAGAGTCGAGTCCAGAAGGGGTATGAAAGGGAGTTGAAAAAATAACAGTTGGTCACCGAAGCCAAACTAGGAAGGCAAAAATTGCAGTTTCAAATTGAAGCAGCAATTATTTCATTTTGTTCATATTCGTGATACCAGACGGAATCCCTGTACATAACACACATTGTAATTTGCTCCACCAATTTGGTTATGTTGATGACCATCTCTCTCGTCTACTGTCTTATACCCTAGCCACACTGGGCACTTTCCATCACCAACGAACCCAACTGGTACAGTATTCCTCGATTACGATTGCCTCCTTTGCGCAAGCTCTGGAAGGGCGCCTAATCGCTATGGAGGAATTCATACATACTACCACGCTTACGTAAACTATCCACGAGAGTCTCTTCCAGGGGCTACATTCACGAATGATCACTTTCAAGGACGCTTTCACTTTTGCCTGCTGTAGAGGATTCAATGCGATGTTTCACTGCAGCGTTCTGTCGACTGGCGTAGCCACTGTCCACTAAAGCTTACACTCCTGAAGGTGAATACACTTCCAGGGTTGCTCCTAGATGTCATATTTAGAACATACCTGCAAGGTGCAGGCACCACGTGGAACGTGGCTCTAGGAGCAGGCGGTTGGCAGGTAGATTACCCATGCCATCAAGGCTTGCACAGATTGGGTCACCGGATAGGCGCCAGTGGGTGTGTGCGGCTGTTCAATGAACGGTTTTCCTGCTAACTTTGCTAACTAGGTACGTGTCACTGGGAATGTGCTGCTGTACAATGACGAAGAAAAGCCCTTAAATAGATCTTATGTTGAGCGGAAGCGAGTTCACGCCACAAGTATTCCTCAAGGACAGAACCCCGATGCATTAGGAGCCTGCTCCTATAAATGGAAGTTGATCGTGGGCTGCGATTCAGCCCCGAGCCGCCGGTTAAGCTTGCATAACTCCGCCCGCAGAAGAGCTCCCGGGAGACACACCACTCTCGGCCAGCGACGGACCATTGAGGCAGCGTGCGCCAGTCATCGGCAAAGCCACCGTTGGACACCTGTGGTCGCGTCGGACTGACGAAGCGCCCGGTGAACAATTAGCATCCATTCATGCGAACATGCTCGGTCGGAAGCATCAAAGTCGTGCGTCTAAACGAAAGACGAAGTTAGAAAGATAAGAGCGTGAAAAGAAGCTACCAAAGATGACAAAGTACCTACTGAATGCAGCTTCCGCGTAGCGGTATGATCGCTCTACCCAGAGTCAGTGTCAACCTCCTAATAGTACCGACTGTGCTTCTGTGCAGGACTTGCCAACTCCATCACCACGGTTTTCTGGCAAGAAGCAAGGTTTGACTCATCTTGGTTGTCTGGATCCTGTGAAAACGCTGCCCTCGTTCGTCCATATTTCTGAGCAACTGACGCTAACCGAGCCCTGTCCTGTTCCTCAGTCAGCAACGTCTTTGCTACTCGGCCGAGCCCCTGCCACAGAGCTCCAGGTGTCCGGTCCGCCACGCCCGATTTCTACTACTGCTGATCAACAGGTGCAAAACCTCCCCGATTAGCCTCCTACTGACGATCGCCGGGAAACAACACTCCAAGAACCGACTCACTTGTTTCCTATTCGTTTGGCTTCAATTAATCATGTTCCCACTCACAGAGTGTGCCTCGAGAGGACGAATCAGACGGCTTCTCGTTGCGGCAGCAGAGAAGTACAGACACCCCCGCAGCAAAAGGTACGTTGCGAGATTCGCCGAAGTTACCCTGCTAAGCGGCCGGACGTTATTACTGACAGCGTTCAGAGCGTATGCCTTGAGAAAAGGCCATTGTATTTTCAAAATTGGGCAGAAAATTTTCCGCCTTCCGAAAGGCAATACAAAACTCATAAACGCTATATGTCAACTCATCTTTTCGTGCGAAAGGCTGTAAATGGGGAGGCATACGAGCGACACTGGTTAATGTACTCGGAGTCCAAATTTCCGTTTACTGTTTCATATGCAAACTATTTTCGATTTCAAGCAACTCCAGTGCTTTCAACGGCTTTTCTTATTGGAAAAGAGCAGAAGAAAAGGTTTGTGCGCATGAAAATAGCGTCGAGCACCGGAACTACGTGGCAGCAAGACTCGCCCGCTCTAACTCGAGCGGCACAATTGACAAGGAGCTGGTTAAGCATCTTGTCACTAAGAACGCTTACTAGACACATGTGCTCAACCACGTAGTCGTTGAAGTTATGTTTCTTGCTGAGCGCAACCTAGCGTTTAGGGGCAGGGAGGAGATTTTTGGTTCACTGAGAGATGGCAATTATATGGGAGTTATTGATGTCATTGCTAAGTTAGATCCCCTTCTAGAGGAGCACATCAAACGCTACGGGAAAAAGTAAAAGGTCACCCATCGTATCTCTCAAAAACCATTTATGAATTTATCGAGCATATGGTAAAGACTGTCAAGGAACGTCTCGTTGACGAAGTGAAACGCGCAAAATACTTTTCTTTAATTGTTGATTCGACTCCAGACCTTACTCACGTTGATTACTCACGTTACTCACCTTACTCATCGAAGCGCACTCTCTCTTCAAGAAAATGACAAAACTAGAGACTGCATTCATGGCGATTTTCTCGAGTGAAATCTTGGAGCGCTTTGACAAAACGACTGTAGAACTTCAGAAACCAGGCCTAGACATTTCAACTGCTGTAGACCTGTTGAGCTCTCTAGAAGGCTTTGTTAATTCTTTGCGACCTCTCTTTGGTACCTTCGAAGAGAGAGCACGCACGCTAAGTACCAATCAATGTTATCAGGATGAGGGCAAACACATCGTTTTGAGTAAGCAACTGGACGGAAAAAGCGATAGTGCGTTACAAGGTAGAAAAATATTTATCGTAGAGACCTACAATGTTGTACTTGACAGTCTAGGCTCTGCTTTGCAAATGCGAAAGGCTGCCTACACTGAACTCTGCGAAAGGTTCGGATTCTTAAAACTGCTGACAGAAGTTGGGAGCGAGGCCTCTCTGGCACAGCAGGCTGAGAAGTTGGTGAAAACCTACAAAAATGATTTGCAGCCACCATTTCCTGCATATATCGTTCAGTTTGCGAACTTTCTGCACAACTCCGTGTGCCAAAACACGAGTCCCCTGGGAAAAATGAAGTTGCTGCACTAAAGAAAGCTTATTGCTGTGTTTCCGAACCTTTTTATTGCTTTGCGAATGTGCTTAACCATGCCCGTGGCAAACTATGACACCGAACGACCGTTTTCCAAGTTGTCGCTGATAAAAAATCGCCTGCGTTCGAGCCTCCTTGACGACAAGGTGAACTCGCTTGCTATCATGTCCATTGAAACTGACCTCCTCCGCGATCTATCCTTCGAATATACTATATCTGATTTCGCAAAAGCGAAGGTGCGAAAGATGCCATTATAAAAGAGCGCTGTTTGCGCTATACATGAATAGTTCCAATAAGTTCGTTGTGTGCCCTCCCAGCCTCCACGTTGCCAATCAAACGCTCAGCAGTATAATTCAAGATATGCAAATCTTCGTTGTTCGTCTCCTGTTTTTTCTTGTGATATTTACCGTGCTTATAAAGAACTGTATTTTTGTTGTTTTTGATAGTCCCACGTCTATTTGATGTCGTCCTTGCTTGTCTTACCTTTTACGAAAATATTTTCAAGTAATGTTTTAGTTACAGTTGGTAATGTTCATCTGTATTCTAGTGTATATTACGTTATTTGTCTTGCCTTAAGTATTGTATATATCTATTGCATATTTATAGAGCAACGTGTATAACGATTACTGCAATCTAATGCATTAATTTTAATAAAGAATGTTTTGGATGCAAGCATGCGTCTACTCACAGGATTAAACTTAGTGATGCAAGCAAAGCCTAGCTTCAGAAGGATCGACATCTGAGCTGCGTTGTTTTTTCTACATTCTTGTTCGTATTGAGTGCGCTGATCTTTTCCTTAAAGCCTAGCTTTTCCTGAAAACAGAATGCAGATTAATCACAAAGTGAACATATGTGTTAGTCTTTACAACAGCACGCGTTTCAGCCAAGTTTTGTTGTTTTTCTTTAAAAAGAATAATAATAATAACAATAATAATAATCCCGTTGATCGCACTGCGTTATCTTTAATTTGGTGGAATTAAAATGAAACATGGCATAATTCCAGTAGCGTAGAATGCAACAGGGGGGGGGGTCAATATAGGGAAAGGGGGACTACATGTGCATAAGCCCAGGGCCCCCTTTTCCTTAATCCGGCCCTGGGTGGCCGACCTTCTTCTAGAACATCGGGACATTGTGTCAGCGGCTATCCTCACTGACTCTGTGAGGCGCTCTGCATGCTGGCCAGGGACTACGCCGGAGTGCCCCTTGTTCGAGCTGGCTGCAAGCTGCGACACATCGTCAATCAGTGTTGCGACCTGGCGCTCCAGTGGGTAACCGCACACATCGGATTACCAGGCAACGAGGAGGCTGACTCCCTCGCCAAGGCGGCGCACGCTGAGCGCTTCACACTCACCCACTTGGCGACGAGCTTTGACGCGGCGAAAACAGCAGTTCTGCGCAGCCTCAATGCGCAATACCCCGACCAGCGCGTCGTGGTGGGAACGTCCCCGCGCCTGCTCCCGCGTGCGGGCCTCTCTTGGGCTGACTGCACCTTCCTTCTCCGCTTACGCATCGGCTGCTACACAACAGCGGCGCGCACACACAGGCTCACGGGAACCTGCAGCCCCATGTGCGGTGCCTGCGACGGGGTGGAGACACTGGAGCATCTTCTACTTCACTGCCCAGACTTCGGGACCGATATGGAGGCTCTGTACGCCTCCTACCGCCGATGCGGCCTGCCATCCAAAATCCTGCAGTGCATACTCTTCCCCAATGCTCCCAGTTCCATCACCAAGCTTGCATTTTCGGCACTGATTGAATTCTGTGACACAAACCTCAGAGCGCGGCTTTAGGCCCCGCAACCACTTCGCTACTATATGTATTTTTTTATTATTTTTACCTGCCACCTTCTTCCTTGCTTCCCACTCGGCTATCTATTTCTCTCACTTTTCTTACGCCCCACTTCCCTTTCCTCGTGCAGTGCTGTTGAGGTGACCTCGCCTGGGAGTCAGTTACAGCGCTGCACTTATCTCTTCACCCTTCCTAAAAATCTCTCTCACACACACACACATACGAAGCAGTGGTAGCTGCCGGAATCTATACATTGTCCCATCTCTAACATAACCCAAGCTCTTCAATAAAAACGAAATTGTGGGAGCACCTAAGCAATTATTATGATGTGTAAATGCAAGAGAATTACTCATCGCTGGGTGTGTCGTTGAGTTGTGTCACTGCGTTTAGCGTTGCGGCGAAATGTTGCTGAGTTCAGTGCCGCTGCGTTCTGTTTCCGTGTGCAATGTTCTCGCTTACTAGATCGCAACAAGCAAGGCGACAAACCGGCCGCATTGCGATTTCTCAGCTGAGTTTTGTTTGCACAGTTGTCATTAAAGTAGTGTCGCACGCACTTTGCGTTGAGTGTTCTTTCTTGATGACGCCACGTTGTCGACCGACGATAGTACGTTTGCGGGGGACCGCATTTGTTGACAACACATTTATTCATCGGATTCGTTGGGCTTTCTCCATTCGTTGCTTCCTCCACCTCATACTCTGGGGGGACGTCGTAGTCGACGAATAAGTGCATTGCATCTTATTCGTCGCCGTCGCCCTTTCGCTCCGGCGTCTGAGTCTGTGGGCCCCCGACAACGCGAAAGGCAGAGCGAGCGGCTGCAGCTCGCCGTGCTTGCTCAGCACCTCCTAAATAGCGTCACGCCAGTGCGCTCCGATCTAGGACGTCATGCTACCTTGCCCAACTGCCATAAAATCTAATGCGGACCTCCCAAGTATGCCGAGGTGATTTTGACCTCACCGCTTTCTTCACAGCGGGTTTAAGCCCGGTGTGACGGGCTTTCCATTCCCAATTGACAATGGAAACTGCGGTTCGAGTATAATGATGTCACGAAACTGAGCGCACAGGCCTGATATCTAGAAGTCGCTGGCTCGCTCTGCTGCCGCTCGCTGTTACATCTATGGTATCGCCTGCCAGGCAGAGCCGAACCGCATGCACAGGCTCGAACATTTTCATCACTGTTGTGCGTTGCAACGGTGGCGCAGTGGTTAGCGCGATCGCCTACGATGCGGTAGCAGTGGCAATGAGGCAGAGGCAAAAGACCACTCAGCGGCGTTCGATTGGTCATTGGACGTGCTTAGGTGTCTTCGGATGTTTTAAATATTTAGTTGGATGAAGATGACGTAGTTTGTGTGCCCTTTTTCGGCCACTGCTTTCTGATACCGGCGGGGTCGCACAATGAGTCAAGTAATGTGGTCGCATTAAACAAAGGTTTTGAAAACACGGTGCAAAGTACAATTTCACGATCAAGGGTGCCTTATGTTGCACCATGTTTTAAGCATCTTTAAATGCGTAGGCATTTTTATTCTACACAATGAGAACACTTGTCTGCGTGTCTGTCCGTCTACCACCTAAGTTGATCGTTTTCAAGAAAAGGCCCACTTTAGCAAG
The DNA here is from genome assembly GCF_050947875.1 of Dermacentor variabilis. Classification (NCBI taxonomy): domain Eukaryota; kingdom Metazoa; phylum Arthropoda; class Arachnida; order Ixodida; family Ixodidae; genus Dermacentor; species Dermacentor variabilis. The sequence continues at coordinate 148,374,726 of NC_134574.1, read as the reverse complement.
TGAGTTGACCTTCGTGCTGCCTCTGTCTTCAACGCGAACTAAGCGACGAGAACACAGTGCACACAAAGCTATCAGCACTCGGCGCACTCTGTCCCCATCGCAGATCGCTTTCGAGATAGGGCGCGCGCGGCCGCGCCACACGCAGCCACTGCCGGAATACGCTTGATCACGCTAGGTAATGGTTCGCATCGACAGCGCGCAGCGTCATCGACCACATCTACGTACGAGCTCTACTAAACGTGACATTGTCTGTTTACGTCACATACTATACAGCACGCATCGGCCAGACCTCGTCTTCCGCGAAGCAGCGGCATCATCCAAACGTACCATCATGCAGCATGAGCTGATGATGATGGTGATGATTATAATGATGATGATGGTGATGATTACCATGATGATGATGGTGATGATTATTATCATGATGATGGGGATTATTATTATTATTGTGGTGGTGGTGATGATGATGGTGATTATTATTATTATTATCATGATGGTGTACATGCAGTCATGATGACCAGGAAGTCGAAAGCTTTTATGAAGACGTGGAATCGGCGATGGGTAAAGTCAAAACAAAATACACTATACTGATGGGCGACTTCAATGCCAGGGTAGGCAAGAAGCAGGCTGGAGACAAGTCAGTGGGGGAATATGGCATAGGCTCTAGGAATAGCAGAGGAGAATTATTAGTAGAGTTTGCAGAACAGAATAATATGCGGATAATGAACACCTTTTTCCGCAAGCGGGTTAGTCGAAAGTGGACGTGGAGAAGCCCGAATGGTGAGACTAGAAATGAAATCGACTTCATACTCTGCGCGAACCCTGGCATCATACAAGATGTAGACGTGCTCGGCAAGGTACGCTGCAGTGACCATAGAATGGTAAGAACTCGAATTAGCCTAGACTTGAGGAGGGAACGGAAGAAACTGGTACACAAGAAGCCAATCAATGAGTTAGCGGTAAGAGGGAAACTAGAGGAATTCCGGATCAAGCTACAGAACAGGTACTCGGCTTTAACTCAGGAAGAGGACCTTAGTGTTGCAGCAATGCACGACAATCTCATGGGCATCATTAAGGAGTGCGCAATAGAAGTCGGTGGTAACGCCGTTATACAGGAAACCAGTAAGCTATCGCAGGAGACGAAAGATCTGATCAAGAAACGCCAATATATGAAAGCCTCTAACCCTACAGCTAGAATAGAACTGGCAGAACTTTCTAAGTTAATCAACAAGCGTAAGACAGCGGACATCAGAAACTATAATATGGATAGAATTGAACAGGCTCTCAGGAACGGAGGAAGCCTAAAAACAGTGAAGAAGAAACTAGGAATAGGCAAGAATCAGACGTGTGCGTTAAGAGACAAAGCCGGCAATATCGTTACCAATATGGCTGAGATAGTTCAAGTGGCTGAGGAGTTCTATAGAGATTTATACAGTACCAGTGGTACCCACGACGATAGTGGAAGAGAGAATAGCCTAGAGGAATTCGAAATCCCACAGGTAACGCCAGAAGAAGTAAAGAAAGCCTTAGGAGCTATGCAAAGGGGGAAGGCAGCTGGGGAGGATCAGGTAACAGCAGATTTGTTGAAGGATGGTGGTCAGATTGTTCTAGAGAAACTGGCCACCCTGTATACGCAATGCCTCATAACCTCGAGCGTACCGGAATCTTGGAAGAACGCTAACATAATCCTAATCCATAAGAAAGGGGACGCCAAAGACTTGAAAAATTATAGACCGATCAGCTTACTGTCCGTTGCCTACAAAGTATTTACTAAGGTAATCGCAAATAGAATCAGGAACACCTTAGACTTCTGTCAACCAAAGGCCCAGGCAGGATTCCGTAAAGGCTACTCAACAATAGACCATATTCACACTGTCAATCAAGTGATAGAGAAATGTGCAGAATATAACCAACCCTTATATATAGCTTTCATTGATTACGAGAAAGCGTTTGATTCAGTCGAAACCTCAGCAGTCATGGAGGCATTACGGAATCAGGGTGTAGATGAGCCATATGTAAAAATACTGGAAGATATCTATAGCGGCTCCACAGCCACCGTAGTCCTCCACAAAGAAAGTAACAAAATCCCTATAAAGAAAGGCGTCAGACAGGGAGATACGATATCTCCAATGCTATTCACAGCATGTTTACAGGAGGTATTCAGAGGCCTGGAGTGGGAAGAATTGGGGTAAAAGTTGATGGAGAATACCTTAGCAACTTGCGATTCGCTGATGATATTGCCTTGCTTAGTAACTCAGGAGACCAATTGCAAAGCATGCTCACTGACCTGGAGAGGCAAAGCAGAAGGGTGGGTCTGAAAATTAATTTGCAGAAAACTAAAGTATCGTTTAACAGTCTCGGAAGAGAACAGCAGTTTACGATAGGTAGCGAAGCACTGGAAGTGGTAAGGGAATACATCTACTTAGGGCAGGTAGTGACCACGGATCCGGATCATGAGACTGAAATAACCAGAAGAATAAGAATGGGCTGGGGTGCGTTTGGCAGGCATTCTCAAATCATGAACAGCAGGTTGCCACTATCCCTCAAAAGGAAAGTGTATAACAACTGTGTGTTACCAGTACTCACATATGGGGCAGAAACCTGGAGGCTTACGAAAAGGGTTCTGCTGAAATTGAGGACGGCGCAACGAGCTATGGAAAGAAGAATGATGGGTGTAACGTTAAGGGATAAGAAAAGAGCAGATTGGGTGAGGCAACAAACGCGGGTAAACGACATCTTAGTTGAAATCAAGAAAAAGAAATGGGCATGGGCAGGACATGTAATGAGGAGGGAAGATAACCGATGGTCATTAAGGGTTACGGACTGGATTCCAAGGGAAGGGAAGCGTAGCAGGGGGCGGCAGAAAGTTAGGTGGGCGGATGAAATTAAGATGTTTGCAGGGACAACATGGCCACAATTAGTCCATGACCGGGGTAGTTGGAGATGTATGGGAGAGGCCTTTGCCCTGCAGTGGGCGTAACTAGGCTGATGATGATGATGATGATGGTGATCATGATGGTGATAAGGATGATGGTGATGATGGTGATTAATATTATCTTCACGATGATGATGATGATGATGATGATGATGATGATGATGATGATGATGATGATGATGATGATGATGATGATGATGATGATGATGATGATGATGGCGACCTCATACCTACACTGGCAATGATGATGGCTCATACCCACACTGGCAGATTGGCCAAAAATTGTGTGCTGAAACTATTGCCTAATATTTTTAAGTGTTACATACTTGACTTAAAAAGAGAGAAAACAAACATACAAAAAACAAATTACGAAACAGCATTCAAAAAGTTATTCGTTTAGTTGATTGTATGTAACCTCAAACGGATCAAACACGACCCTGTGGCTGACCCCTATAACTGACGCACCAAAAGATAGTATTATTTCTGATGATAACATTAAACCTAATTTAGCAAGCAGACTTTCGAAATGTCTTTTTGTTAAGAATTTGTATCGCCGACATAACAAAAAATCTTAATCTAGGGATTATATTGGCGTTATGGACACAGAGGCAATAGCGTCAGACCAGTCCTGTGTAAATATGTATTTAATGGAAGGGCATGACAGCATAATCTCGTGATCACTACTTCTGATTGTCGTGAAAAACACCACTTGGTTTTCTGCAGAAATTTAAGGCGCTGAAATTCAGTCCATGTTATTGTTGATTCATTGACATCTCTATGTGAATGTTGCTACTCCTCGCCTCTTCTTCTTCGTCTAATGATGGCCTCAGTTCGTTGTTCTTTCGCGCGGCTTCTCGAAATCACACGAAACACAGCGGCATAAAAACACGAAACAGCAGGCGATTAGTAGCAATTGCTGAGGCATCATTTAGACGCCGTGTATTCCACAGCATATTACCCGTGTATTTTTTTTCATTGAACAGCTTTGCTAAGGTTAACTTGGACACGCGGTAGAAGTTTGTTCTATACCGCATGGGCAGAGCATGCGGCATGACCAAGCGTAGTCTTATTGAAACACAGCCTGTGTTTTTTTTTCTTCCGTTTTAGATGCGAAAGCATCAAATGGCCCATTGAGCGCCTGTCACTTGCTGGTGCCTATCGCCTGCAGCAACGAAACGGCATCTAAACTCGCGCTGTCATTAGATGTGACCCCACGTCACGAGCTGCGCCGCGAGGGAGTTGAGGGGGTGAAAGGGGAACAGCTGCTGCTTCGATAGCGCGCCGGGTGTTCCGTGAGGGGACACGTATCGCCGCGATGCCACGTCATCCTACCTCTCGTTCTCGGAAGCCTGTGTTATACGTGCGTTCCTTGTTCGCACGAACTGTCGCCTACGTTCTAAGTACGCCTCAGCAACGTCAAATCACAACGCACCAAGCAATGTCCACATGCCTTAAAAGGGTAATGCAGTTTTTCTCGTTCGGTATTTTTTAGGCCTCCTTATATACGATGGACTAACCCGTCTCGCGGAGATTGGGTTCTCACAAAACGCCGTCAAATGCTTTTTATGCGATCCGTTTTTGATATTACTTCTCGAAAGGGAAAATACGCAATACCGAAGCGTAAACGTTATGTACAATCTTGGTTTACCAACTTCTGTGTTGGCTCATCGACGTCACACAGGACTCTAACGTGGCCGCAGCATACTAGACCTGAAATGCGTGAGAACGATGGCGCAAATGTTCTATAACAAGTGGCGCTCAGGTGTTTCGGAGTTGCACTGGATTGGCTGTACACACACATTTGCATTTAAGTTTTTACGCCAAGCGATCAGACACTGGGAAGATTGTCGAATTCACGCCGGCAGTCCACAAAGCCTGCTGCTTATCATGGAGAGTTACAGCCTATATAGATCACAGTACGTACGTAGCTACAAATACCGCGGCAGGCGATGGACTTCGAGTGTTAGCGCAGCCAAGAAAAATTTCTGCAAGTTGTACGTAATTTCTGCTGCACCTGAAGGCTACGTAATGGTCATGAATATGCAAGACGTAGATATTTTCGCAGAACGAGCTAAAACATATCCAAATTGTTCCCCAGCACAATACAACACATTCACAAATGACAACACATTCAAGTAGGACAACGCCGGCTCGCAAAAGCCAGAGAGGAGGAAAAGCTCACCATTTGCCGCTTGCTAGGCCTTTTCTCCCGGCTCGATTAAAATGTATATATACGGTACAGGTTTGGCTGCAACGAGGACAGCCTCCATATAGAGATACCGAAACAATGAACCCATTTGCGTAATAATATTTTCATAACCTCGGGCCAGATAACGAATGTATTTATGAACAAACTATGCTTCCAAACATTTATTTCTTCTAATTTCTTCAAAAGAATCGTCCAGGATAGGTCACCATCACCATCATAAAAGTACCGTCATCACAGATGCATGATCTGTCATTGTCATCATCCATGTTATTCGATTACTGCAATGAAATACAGAAAAAAGGATAGTCGTGTAAGTCAAAGCCGAAATAAGTCATGACTCGTAATATTTGGCCTATACTAATCCACAGCTTACGCATTCCACTTTTATTATTTACCTTAAGGAGTCGTTTGAGAAACTTTAGAATATGGGTAGGATATAGTAAACTGATGCCTTTAACGAAGGTAACGATCATGTATTACGATAGCGAAGGCTTTCTAAAAAGACATTCCAGGAAGGTGAATCCAAAAGAGGCCTATGAAAGTTGGTCGTGGATGTTGAATGTTTTAGGATAGCGACAAAGTGCGTATAAGGGACTGTTCGAAAAACTGTATTTGTTACCAGACATGGGTACCCTTACGAGGGCCTTCCTCATCCTCATCTGCCCTTACTCTCACGTGATGAGGTGAGGATCGCTTTCGGGAAGGTTGCTGAGCGTGAGGTAAGGGAAGGCGGACGTTCTCAGGCCAGAGCGGGGAATCGTGTGGTGACCATGCAAGGTTAAGTGAGGAAAGGGCGTTTCACATCGTCAAAGCAAAGAGTTACTGAGAGTGGATGCGTGATGTGTCCTGGGTCTTAATTTTTGAAGCGCGCTGGCAAAAAAAATTCTATAGCGCTGATGTACGTCAAAGCCCATTTTTAACTGGCCAAAGTCATAAATGGCTGTTGATGGTAGTTGTAGCTAAACCTATTGTAAGCATTAGCCACTGAAAGCGGCAAAGAGTGCGGAAGGAGTTACGGCGGCTTTTGCGTCACTCCAAGGTTATGTTTTTTCGACAGATCACCAGCGGTCAGCGCACCTCCCCCGCACAACGTTATGTCGTACACCTCCAGAACCATTACAGCATGCTGGACATCCTGCGGTTCCATAGTAAAACGCGTATAAGTGGCGTTGCACATATTCAAGCTTGATGATACAAAATTCAAGAGAAGGATAGTAGTCGTTTTAGCGTGCGCGTGAGGCTGAGGGAGCGCGGGCAAAGCTTTCTTGTGCTGAGGGTGAGGGTGGGGGAGGGTGGTCAAGTGTTTCAACGCGAGGATGAGGTAGGAAAACAGAAAATGAAGTCATTTGCCCACCTCTCTTTATCACACGTCTTCCGATGTGTAATGTGGTGCAAGAAGTTCATGAACACGATAATGAGCACAACTTCTGTGGTTTAGATATCCAATGAATTTCGCAAGAAAGAAATATTGCAGAACTCATGTCACGATGACTCCCTATGGTAACGCGTTTAGCCTTGAATTAATATAGCGATAATACATATTGCCACTGTCGAAACAAGTAATGCATAGGGCGTTTACCGATACTGGATTTCTCTTTCGCTTTTCCCGAAGAACACTCGGTGCCACCTAGTGCCGCACATCAGATGAACTCCGTGAGAAAAAGTATTCGGCAGAACCCATCTCACGGTGGCTGCCCACGGCAATGCGTTAAGCATTGGATCAACGTAGCAACACAACTCATTTCCACCGTCAAAACGAGTCAGTACAAGGCGTGTACTGCAGCTGGATTTCTCTTTCGCGCTACCATAAGAACACTCGGCGCCATCTAGTGCCACCATCGCGAAGCCTGTGTGTGGCCTCCGAAATGCATGGCACGCCAGTGCGTACGAGTGCTGAGAGCCTCGCCATGCGGCAACCGTGTTTTACTCCTGCGCTTCTTCCTCGACATAGTGCGCCATCCAGTGGCGTCGCCGAGAGGTCCGCACGTGTCCTCCAAAACGGCGACCGTGGCGCGCTGGTGCCTGCGAACTCCGCGAATCGTCCTTCGCTTGCCGCACACAAAGTGACACATACACGGCGACCCAGTTTGACGAGAGGTTCGTTGAAAAGTGGCACATACCCAGTGCATTTGTAGCACAGCCTGCTAATGCGTCAGGTTTCTGTCCTTGAGGGACCCTTGTCGCGTGTGTTCGATTTCGCTAAGCACCGCATAATTTTAAGGGATATTTTTGTCGTTGCACACAGGCGCATACGTAGTTACCGAAGTCGGCGTCAAAGACGTTCATTGAAGAGTGGCACACACCTACTGGCACACGCCTGGAGATCGAAGTTGGCATCAAAAAGGTTTATCGGGGACCAGCACAGGCAAAGTGGCGCATACGTAGTACTCGAAGTCGGCGTCAAGGAGTTTCAATTGAAAGTCGGCACCTACTCAGCCCCGCATCTATAGTGACCCAAGTAGGCGTGAAAGAGGCTCGCTGAAGAGCGGCACGTACGTACGCATTGCCACAAAGTTTTTGCCCGAACGTGGCAACGTGGGCCTGTTGGTACGCCATAGTGAAGGTTATGAATATACTGCAAGAGCTTGAGAAGAATATGGGAAAAAACAGAGCGGTATCCCGTGCTCTGCTTTAGCTCCCCTGTAGCGGCGAGAGCAGGCAGCATCGGCGAAAGTATCGGGCGCAAAAGGTGATTTCCAGTTCGAATGTATTCTGCTGCGCTGTTCCCTTCAGAAGTGCTCCTCGCCGCATCAATGCCTCTGTCACGTCGCGTGGTCACACCCACGTGTTCTGGCTAAAAATTGCAAGGCTGTACATATGTAAATGTGTGCTACATAAATATACCTGTGCGCTACTACATAACGGGATATGCTGAGGGCCGCTTACAACAATATAAATCGAAGGTTGGTTCTACGGGAATATTTTTTCATATAATAGGCCGACAAGAAGAGCCGAATGCGCACAAGTGGAGAAGACAAAGACATGTTGTAGCTCATAAGAAAAATGAAACAAAGTGCGCAGACAAAAGAACTGTCGTCCTTTAGCAGCAGCTGTTAGCATTTTTCATACGCGCTGGAACATGTCTTTATCAATATACTAACTAGCTTAAACAGCTGCCTTAAGTACAGAGGGCTTAAGAGGGGCCGAGTTAGCCCAGTGGAAGTTGATAACTGGGTGACAAAACCCGGTGCAGGCCTCTGCGATTGGTCCGCTTCCAGTTGCTTAGCTTGCGGAGCACGGCTGGTCGCAAATCGCGGCAGTGTGCAATGGGAAGTTAAAGATGTGCCTGAAGCGGATCCTCAGCGAATAAGAATTGCAGAGCGATATCGCATACGTGGCGAAAAGAGCTCCACACTGTTATACTGTCTCGCAAAAATGTTTATTGTGCGAAAATAAATTCATTCTGCCCAGCCGTTTAGAGTAGCTAATGCCAGAGCGATCGGCAGACAGCCCTCACCTATTCCTTCGGAAAGGGGCAGTCTTCATATTCCGAAAAAAAGATAAAACATGAATTTTGTTTCGCATAATAATGCACCTTTAGTGCGTTCACGTCCCGTTGAAGTGGTGAGTTAATGCGGTTTTGGGACGACTGCCTGACAGTAAGGCGAAGTGGTCACACCAAAAGCGGAGGGCTATATACAACGGTGAAAAGGGCGTATAATCAGAAATATTTCTTTAATTTCTTTCAGCTTAATTGTGCATAAGTAGGTGAAAGTTATATCAGATAAGAGGTTTTCGCTCTTCTCGTGACGTCGCGTGACAGAGAGGCGAAGTGGGCGTGGCTCGAAACTTTTTTTACCAATCTTGGAGCGCTAATGGCAGAAATGCAATAGGAGCACGTTGGAATACGTTTCGGTTATAGCGCCCTTGCATCTCCTCCACCACCTTGGCGATTGAGCGTAGCTTTGACAATGCGTCATGCGTCCACTTCGTCTCGATTGTCGCTTTCGCAGGGAAACGCACACCGCGTTACCTCCGAACGCGTTCCACGCATGCGCCGTCACTATGACAGCACGAGTACTCTGGCGGGGGCGACGACGGCTTGAATGTGCTCCAGAGAGTATGAGCGCTATAGCGCAAAGCTATTCCGAACTTTTCTATTCCTTTTATGCAATCAGCCATCCGCGATTGGTCAAAAACTTTTTGGACCACCCTCACTTCGCCTGTCTGTCACGCCACGTCACAAAAACTTTATAGCTCCCCAGCTGACGTGAAGTGTACACGCTGATTACGCATGATTGTATCGAACAATGGAAAAACAGCTATTTATGATTTGACGCCTTTTCACCATTAGACCTCGGCTACTGGTCAAAAGCTTTAGGGCTGCACCCACTTCACCTGCCCACCACGCAACGTCACAAAACCGCGAAAACTCAACGCGTCAAAGTGAGGTTTACGCCTTTAAAGGTGCATTACTATGCCGAACAAAACATTTTTCTGAATTGTTTTCTGAATAGCCGAATGCTGCCCCGTTCCGAAAGGTAGAAAAGATGGCTGCCGCCAATCGCTCAGGCACTGGCTACTCGCACCTGCCGGAGAACATGGGTTTATTTGCGTACAAAAAAAAACTTTTTTGCGTGGCCGTGTAACGTTTTCGAGCGCTTTCGGCACGTTTACAACCTCGCTCTGCCAACTCTTGTTTGCTGAGGATCCGTTTTAGCAGCGTTCTTAACCCTCCGTTGATTGCCGCCGCTATTTTAGACCAGCCACCGCAAGCTAAGTAAGGGAAAGCGGACCAATCGCAGACGCTGGTACCACCCTCTTCATCCGGTTATCGATTTTCAGTGCACTGACTCGGCCCCATCTAATCCCTGTCCACTTGAGCGTGCTTCTCACCTCTTGTCTGCCACTTAGATAAGACAAGCCGTTCAGTGTAGGCAATGTTATTCGTTTTTAAAGCAAGCATAAGTGACCTCTTATAAATGAGGAGAGCGTTTGATTGGTCTGTTCAGATAACCCTGCCGGTCACCGCCCGATGCTTGCGTCGATGGTTACGCAAATTCGGCGTCAGGAGATTGGAATAAAAACATATTGGAATAGTTTTACGTTATAGGGCCCCATATAACTGTTAACGAACTAAAAGCATTCAATCAGCTAAGTTCATCAGGCCTGCTCAGTGCATCTCGATGCGCATATTTCTGTCGGCATGAAAATTATGGAAATACAAGGCACTTATCTATGGAATGCAAAGAGTTTGTGAAGCTGGCAAGGAAATGCTATAAATTTTCCTATTTCATTCCCCCCCCCCTTTTGGCGCAAAGGAAACTACCCTGGACATGTGCTCTCGCGTAGAGGTGCTATGCAATGCGACAAATACTGTATAGGATTTGTTACGGCTGCCACCAGTTGTTGCGAGCTGGTACCTCCAGTTGCTATGGGCACGAAGTTTTGACGACTTTGAGCAGCCTCTGCTTGGAGCTCGAACAGACTGACCATTGAAGAGGGTTCGGCAGGGAAGACGAAATGAAGTAAAAACAATAACGGAAGTTTCATACGTGATTACGGGTGAGCGGGGCGCTCCAAGACAAAAAGTACCAACACCTGTAGTGTTCGTGCCCCAGCAAGCCTGGGCAGTGAACATGTGTACGTGGCGTCTCGCTGGCCTTCCTATGCCCCACACCATCAGAACAACCTCTTTCTCTCTTGATTCCTGGTAGAGGGTATTGTAAGCATGCTGGTCAGTTCACAGATAGGAATACGGAGAAATACCACTCACTGCTGTAGAGGGGGGGGGGGGGGGGGGGTAGGCCACGTCGGGTCCACAGACTGGGCAACCCAAACACAGCGATTGGGAGAGAAACCACTATTTGGCGTAGACCGGGTGAACGTAGGACAAAAAAGGGCACAGTTTTCACTGGTGCATGATCCCGTCGCACACACCCGATGGACAAATATTTTCATATTGACGAGCCTGATGACTATGCACGTCGTGTCGCAGGCGCTTGGCGCCCGTTTCCTTCATCGTCGCACACGGTGAACCGTAAAAGCTTGTATTTATTCTTACTTATTCTTAATGTACCGGCCGCTTCTTGGCCAACACCATATTGTGGGCAGGCGCAATTGTATGGAAATGAGCACCATTACACTCAACATGTGGACACGCTTCTCGACAGATTCACCATTTTTCGGTGTGTTCCATATTGTGGATATCAGTCAACAGCTCGCAGTGATCATCTCAAAGAGCAAGCGGGTGTTGACACGATATGTATCTCCCGCATTGGCCAATCTCTCCGTTTGGGCATATACAGAAATTATCGCTGTCATAACCCGCCGTGGTGACCTGGCTATGACGTTGTGCTGCTAAGGCCTAGGATGGCGGTTCGAATCCCGCCCGCGGCGGCCACATTTCTATAGGGGCGAAGTTCGAAAACGCCCGTGTTACGCGTAGTGGGTGACGTTATAAAACCCCAAGTTGTCAAAATTAATCGGGAATCCCCCACTATGGCGTGCGTAATATTCTTACCCTCCTTTGGGCACGTATATAAAGCGCCAGAGGTTAATTAACGAATTAATGTCATCACACTCAACATGCAGACGCGCTTCTTCGCCGATCCACGATTGTCGGTATGTGCATGCCAGAGTACGGGGAATCATAATGATCAAGAAGTGACGATGATATTAGAGATCTAGTTGGAGCTCGACACGCTAAAGCTGGTTAGGGGTCTGGTGATCAGCCGGGTTACCTACAGTCTCCCGTACTACAACCCAATCAAGAGCGAGGTTCAGCAGATAGACGCGATCATACGCAAGGCATACAAAACCGCGCTCCACCTACCACAATGCACATCCACGGTGAAGCTCTTGGCACTAGGACTTCATAACACTTTCGAAGAACTCAGAGAGGCACAACATGTTGCTCAGCTGCGCAGACTACAACAGACTCCGTCTGGCAGGGAGCTTCTGCAGAAGTTGGGATGCAGCGAACAGATGCAAGAAACCCAAAGAACCGCGACTATCCCGGACAAAATACGAAACACAATCAAGGTGGCTCCCATTCCCTAGAACATGGACCCCAACCTACACGAAGAACGCAGGAAGGCGAGAGCCGAATACATCCAAAAGTCACTAGCTTCCATAGGCAACAACGGTATACGTGGACGCAGCCACATACACCAGAAGGGCGAGACAGACCAACCCCAACGCAGTAGCGGTGGTGATAAACCCGGATATGCGAGAAATCGCCAGCGCATCTCTACGGGACTGCACGGTAGTCGAGGCTGAAGAAGCGGCCGTCGCTCTAGCGGCAGCGGAGGGCTATCGGTCTAGGCGGTTCTTAACAATACTAACCGACTCCCAAACAGCATGCCGAAACTACATGTTAGGCAGAATAGGTCACAGAGCGCTCCGCATACTCCGCTCTGAAGATCCCCACACACAAAACCCAGAAAAAGAACAACCAATTAGACACACGATAATGTGGACGCCGGGTCACACGGACGTGGAAGGCAACCGTGAGGTCGACAGGGTAGCTCGAGGATACACTGCATACCGAGCACCCTCCGCCAATGACCTCGAGGAAACCGAGCCAGTCCCCAGAGAATACTCGGCTATCCTAAACCACTATAAGGGCAGCAGGAAGCGGTACCCCTCGCCGCATAGCTCTCTCACTAGAGAGGACTCCGTAGCTTGGAGGCTGCTACAGACGGGTGCATATCCGAACTTAAACACCCTCAGCAAAATACAACCCACACAGTACACTGAAAAATGCCCATGGTGCCAGGAAACACCCACGCTCTACCATATAACGTGGGCCTGCCAGAAAACAAATGCGGCGCCAATAATACCAAACCCGAGTGCGGAGCAATGGGAAGGAGTGCTCTCCAGCGACCGTCAGGACGTCCAACTAGGGCTGATCCGACGGGCCCAGCTGCAGCGGCATCCAGCGGAGCCCTGGACTAGGGGCAGACGGCCATTGCCAAGAATATGGAAGACACCATCTGACTCCGGGAAATTCATAAAGCTTTCTAGAGCTCAATAACCGTTTTTCCTCCTCCTCCTCCTCCTCCTCGGCCCGATATATGGCTTATCCCCCTGTGGTGGGTATGTACCATAGTATAGCAATAACCATCATAATCAGCGTGTTGCGACCATCTGAAAGTGTTTGTTGGCGTTGGCACAATATAAGCGTATGTGCGGTCGTGGTTAGGGAATTGGGCTTCGCCGATGCGGGCTGTAAGCTGAATGTCGCCGCCGGACATGCTTCCTTTTTAAATCAGTGCGAATATACTCGGCGAGAACACAAGCGAGCGACCAAACAAGACAAAACCATGGAATCGTATACAAAGAAAGCTTCGCATTATCAGTTGAAGAGCCAAAATTTCTGGCACCTTTGAATACCTTAGGAAGCCTCGTGAGACCTGCAATGGCATCTCGCCGGCGCCAGCGAAAGATTAGTTTCAGATTGTGAGCACTAATATTGTTTCGTGTCTGAGTTAAAATATGTACGATAACAAACAAGCTATTCACGAAATCATTTATGACTGTTCCTTGAGCGCTGCATTTGTAAAAAAAAAAAGAGGAATCATTCAATCAAGGCCGTAAAACTTGGTCATAGCCACTTTAGCGGCTGAATAATGCATCTATGTACACTGAAAATCACTTTTAACCCTTCAGAAAATTTTCAGCATCAAGAACACCATTTTGCCCAACAGAAAGTTGCAAAAATATGTTAGCTAGCCTGTTTTATTTACCGAAACAACCTTTCTGTATCTGCGCGGATGTAATTGTTCACCTAAAACAAGCTTTTGATGCTAAGGGTGTTAGGAACTAGTAAAGCACCTCTGCTTCGCACATGTAACCGCCGTGTTGATAATTCGAAGCAGCTAGTTTAAATGTTGCGCGATTTTATATTAATAGGCATGTGTGCTTTTGAAGGGCCTGTCAGCTGACCTACCGAAACAAACATTTTGTGGATATTTATTGTTTAGTTACACAAAATAACGAGGCGCATTGGTACCAGACTGCACGCCAAGACACCATGGCTATATAAGCCTTTCAAAAAGGTACATGGGTATTGCTAGCGCGAGCAGAGTCTTTATTGAAACGTTCCGTGCTTATGTGTGGCAATGTATTTCGGTTGCTCTCATGTTTACAGGGTGTGCTGTTGTGTTTGACAGCGGCCTAATCATATTGTAAAGATGAGGAAAAACATTCTGGCCTTTTTTACGGACTTGAGTGGCACAAATTGGTCTTTGCACCATCTACAGCGCTTTAGTGGTTCTCCTTCTAACTGGCGCTGTCTGGTGATTATTCGCAGGAATAGCAAAGTGCTGCGATGAAGAGAGCTTGCATGTATGGCTTCTAAGAAATGAGAGCAATGGCATGGTTGACCTAATTTAACGTAAAAGGTGTCATGGGGTGGAACTCAACCCACCTATAGAATGGGCGTCTTGGCTGGTGGAAATTCCTTTTTAATGCACTCTCAAGAAAGTTTGCACCTTTTGGGACTTACAAACTTTAAAAAATTGGCACCCTTTCGGACTTATCTTGTCCCACAACAATAACCGTCATGTCTTGCATTCATTTCCTTTCTTTAACGCTGCGGGCCCTGTAGCGAGCGCTGAGTTTTCGAGAAAGGAAACGCAAACAAGGAAGATGACGATTATTGTTGCGGGACAAGGTAAGCCCCAAAGGGTGCGAACATTTTAAGAGTGCATATTGTCCCAAAACCATAATCGTCATCTGCCTTGTATGCGTTTCCTTCCGTGAAAACTCTGCGCCCCCAACTTTACTGTCGAGAATGCTGTGTAAGCTGATAACGCGCATGCCGTTCGTGACCTGGAAATACCGGGCTCGCAGCTTTAAAGAAAGTAAATGCGTGCAAGACACGACGATAATTGTTGTGGGACAAGATAAGCCCCCAAGGGTGCAAAATTTAAGGTTATAAGGTGTAATGATATTATTTACAGACACAGCAGAACACCCTTAAGGGGGTAAACTGGTTTAAACTCGACCATGGCGAAGCGTTATAGAGAACATCACAGTGACGGTAACTGTGGCGACGATAGTGAACATTCGTCTGGAGCGTCCCCACAGAATGCTTTTTTTTAAGCTGTACATACGGATTTATCATAAATATAGAATGAGCTTAGCGCACATGTGGTTGTTGCAAATAAATATTTCGGCGAGGCGAGCATATTTGGCGCTAATAACGTATCAAAAGGAATAATTAACAAACAATGGTAAATCAGTTTTTTGTTTGAACCCTCTGGAAAGTTCAAAATGTCAAACTTAAAGGCAGTCACATTTCATTGAGCCCTCACTTTTTTAATCTTCAAAACTGCAGGAAACTTAAAGAATTCGTAATCGAATTTCGACACTCAATCCAGGCAATACCGAAACGGAGCGTGGCCTGAATGTTATAAATCAGACAGAAGCACCCCATGACCAAAGTCGCGTTGAAGTTTCAAACTGCACGTTCGGCAGATTCTGATGCGACGCGTTCAGCGCGGCAAGCATCTGCCGTGACGCGCTGTATCAGTATTTGCGCCACTTTGCCCATCATTCAAAGTTCGTCACACACATCGTCGCACAGTGCTTTTGTCAAACGTAGCTGCGTCGCACGCTCGGTCTCAGCTATTGCTTGGAGTGAGCGTCGAAATTCGTTTATCAAGGTTCAAAAATACGGCTGTATTACAATGCCTTTAATAGTAGCCTTTTTCATAAGAAATCTGTATGCATGGTCCAGAAAATAGGACGTCCTGTATACTGCTGTCCCAATAAAACTTAAAGAAGCAACATATAATGTAACTCACAGCACTGGCAGCATATGTGCCTTCCACCGCCGCTTTTGCAGGCCACACCTGTGCTGTTGTTTTCCACGCATGAGGACAAAAAAGCATTTGCAGCATTGTGCGAGTCGTTATTCTTCACTGTAAAAATAAGAAATTATGATCACGTTTAAAGGGAATAAATATAGTAAGGTAGAAAACTTCCGCTCCCTTCCGGAAACACACAAACACACACACACACACACACACACACACACACACACACACGCACGCACGCACGCACACACACACACACACACACACAGACACACACACACACACACAAACACACACAGACACACACCTAAAAAGCCCAGTGAACAGTTCCGAGTGGCATGGCCAGCAAAAGTGAAATCTTAAGATTTTCGCCGTTTACAGCGCATAACATTCATAGCGGCTCGCAATGCACGCAAACAAAATAAGTGCTGTATGACGTAAATAAGTACAAAATTGCACTGCTTATCCAGAAACAGGTGTATGGCGTAAGGTTTCTCATTTCATCTGCACACATTCTTATTATAAGCTTTGTTTATATTCCGCAGGCCGACGCATTTCGAGAACCCAAACGAAGCATGCATCGCCGCGGGTACTTGCGCAGTTCGACGGGGACAGCGACACAGAAATCCACCCTGACACCAGTCGCCTCGGCCTCGGTGCCGACCTAGTCCAGAGGAAAGACGGACTTGAATGGGTGATAGCTTACGCTAGCCGGTTGCTGTCAAAAGCGGAAGGCAATTATTCTACAACCGAAAAGCTGTGCCTCGGCATCGTTTGGGCTACAGCAAAATTATGCCCTTACATAATGGCAAGCCGTTCAAAGTCGTTAGCGACCATCATGCGTTGTGTTGGCTAGCGAACTTAAAGGGCCCTTCAGGACGTGTGGTATGGTGAAGCCTCAGCCTGCAAGATTATGACATAACTGAAATCCATAAGTCGACACGAAAACACTGGTATCGACTGCCTATCACGCACTCCCACTGACCCGCTGACAGAACACGACGAGGATGACAATGCATTTCTTGGAATAATAAGCTCGGAAGACTTCGCTGAAGAATAATGAGCAGACCCGGAGCTCAGAAGCCTTTCTGGGCACTTGCAATTCAAGCTTTGCCCCATGGCTATTTAGGCGCGGTTTGTCTTCGTTTATATATATATATATATATGTATATATATGAAATGACGTCCTGGCGAACAAGAACAAGAACTACACACCCTGCACGATGATAAGACAGCCCGACACCTTGGGTTTTCCCGTACGCTCGCGAAAATACAAGAGAAGTACTATTCGCCTCACGTGACCGCGGACGTCGCCTGTTACGTGAAGACATGTCGAGACTGCCAGCGTCACAAGACACCACTGATAAGGCCAGCGGGATTGCTACAGCCGGTCGAGCCCCCTTGCCGACCATTTAAGCAGATTGCGATGGGTTTGTTGGGAACCTTTCCGACGTCAACATCCGGAAGTAAGTCGATCGTCCTGGAGATGGACTACCTAACCCGCTTCGCTGAAATGGAAGCTCTGCAGATAGGTAGCGCAGCTGCAGGGGCTAAATTCTTCGTCGAGAACATTTTGCTGCAACATGGTACTCCAGAAGTGCTTAACACCGACAGAGGAGCGGGCTTTCCTGCAGAGCTCACCCAAACCGTTTTGCAATGCCACAGGAGGACAACTGCCTACCACTCGCAGACGAATACTCTTACGGAGCTCCTGAACAAGACCCTCACAGACATCCTAGCAATATACGTCGACGTCGAGCCCAAGACATGGGATGCGGTCCTGCATTCGCTTGTAACACTGCAGTGCAAGGAAACTCAAACAACGCGGTTCAAGCTGGTTACGGAAGAAACCCGACGACGATTCTCGACGCCATGCTGCGGCACGTCCCTGACGAAGAGAATCTCGACGTCGCCGCCTATCTACAGCATGCTTAAGAAGCCCGACATCTTGCCCGCCTGCGCATCAAGAATCAGCAGAAGACCAATAGCTCACACTACAATCTTCGACGACGATACGTGGAATACGAGCGTGACGACCATGTTTGGTTTAAAACCTGGTAAGCCGACGAGGACTTAGTACGAAGCTTTTAAGCCGCTATTTCGGACCCTGCAAGATCATCCGATGCATTGACGCATTCGACTGGGAGCTCGTGCCAGATGGCATTCCGTTATCACAGCGGCGCCGCTCACGACCTGAAATAGTCCACGCTGCGCGACTTAGGCCGTTCTACCAGCGCTAACAAATTTTAGGACTGTGTACAGCGGAACCTTTGACTTTCACTTTTTTTACTGTGTTACTTTGGGCTTCATACCTTTGTTGTTTGGTTACTTTTGTTTAATAAGCGGCCTTTTGCTATTCGCTCTAACGTTTGTGGCATCGGAACGATGGTTTTTAAGAGGGGGGCATTCACACGTGCACTTGTTCATCTTTTTCGACTGACCGCTTTTCTCCGTTAACAAATGTTATCGCGGAAGGCAGGACGCGGCCACATGTACGGGACACTTCTCGAATATTATGAATGGTACTATCTGCTGTATGTTGTCACGGAAACTTGTGTAGTCTGATTGCATGTGCGACTCCAATTGTGTAGAACTTTCTGGAAGGTAAGCTGGCACCAGCCAATACTCTGGAACTTTCGATTACTCGTGTATAAAAGCCGACGCGCTAGACAGGCACATCAGGTTTCGACCATCACCCATTCCGTTCGCCGCTGCCGTTGCTCTTTGAGTCTAGCCTGTTTTTGTGCTCACAGGTTCGTCCAATGAAACGCTAGTTTCGTCACTCAGTTTTGCTGCTTCCTTCTCCGTCACTACTACGTGACAATATATACTCTTTACAAAGAACGGAACAGAGCTCGATAAGCACAGGATTCTTGAGTTTACAAAGCAACATCAATGCTTTTATGGTGCTTTGGGACGTTTTAAATATTATCACTTTTTGGACTTTTGATTTCTTTACATGCGTTACAGCCGTCAATAGTGCATATGTCTCAGCCGTAAAGATATTTGCTTCAGGGTGCGGTGCGCCTTATACTGAAAAGGACGGACAGACGGCACCATAAGACACCCCGGCATATGACTTAGAAGCGTCTGTGCAAAACTATGTACACGAGTACATGGACTGGAGTTCCAGGATATGCATTCTAATATGTGCCTCTGGGACGTGTTTAGTGGCTTCTCCAAAGAATGTGTCTCATGCTGTGAGCTTTCTATGCCACGGTGGTAGCAGTTTCGCTGGCGCCATAGGCAAAGTTCAAGCACTGGAGCACTCATTTCCTCACTAAGGTTAATTACACGCAAAGCGAAGGCCTTTTTTCACTGCAGGTCTGTTATGGAAGAGGGAGGCAGCGGTCATGTCGTTTATATTTGAATAAGAAGTATGTTCAATGTTCTCATGTGCTTTCAAAAAATATTTAAGACTTGCATATGACCGCTGGAGATGAAGTGACCTCTTATTCGACTCTGCCTAGAGGCTCTGGATCGGATTTGTCCCGAAAGCACCGGTCACCAGACGGTTACCGAGATGATGACCGGGGCCTAGAATTTGTAATGAATTTGGCGTAGCAGAATGATAAATTATAGCTCTGTAATCAAGGTGTGAGCGGACAACACTATTTTACAAATTCAGGAGGCACTTGCGATCATTGCCCCATGTTGTGCGTGACAGAAGTTTTGAAAGGTTCATTCTCTTCAGGCGTTTTGTCGTCAGATCTTTAAGATGAGGAATAAACGCGAGTTCAGAATCTAAAATAATTCCTCGAAACTTATGCGCACTACTCACAGAGAGCGCATCTCCATTGAATTCGATTCTTGGGATTGGCGTTATGCCTCTCATTTTTGTAAAAAGTACGCAAGTGCTCTTCTGGGAGTTTACTTTAAAACCATTTTCATCCGTCGATTTGGACAATCTGCTTATTCCAAGCTGCACTTTTTCGCAGATAGCAATATTACATTACTTGAAGCCTATCTGCACATCATCGACATAAACAAAATAAAACATTGTGCGTGGACTGACTGCATGCAGGGAATTCATTTTTACAATAAGTAGGCTGAAACTAACCACACCACCCTGTGGCACACCGATCTTCTGGATGAATGAACTAGACAACGCTCTCCGCACTCTTACACTAAATGTGTGATTAGAAAGATAACTATCGGTTGTGTTTAACACGCCCGGTACGTGGACGCCGCGGAATACAAGCGGGAAGGCTTCGCGGCAGTGGTCGTTGCGGCGGCTAACGGCACCAAGACAACGGCAGCGAGCGTGCGGTGCACGAATGCCACAGACGCTGAGGAGGTTGCCATCGCTCTGGCGATCACCGAGGCCGAGTGTCGCACCGTGCTCAGCGATCGAGGAATGCCGTGCGCAATTTTGCCAAGGGGCGAATATGCGCGCCGGCGGCCGCCATCATCGGCAAGCTCCCACATCAAGACTGCGGCAGCACCGTCCGTATCAAGTGGTTCCCGGCACACGCCGGCGAGTGTGCATCCTCACCAAACCACAACGAGACGGCCCATTCGGCGGCATGAGCGCTTACCTTCCGCGCCCCCGAGAGTGACCGTTCCGTGTGGTGGTTCGAAACCAAGGACAGATTGACTAGTTATGCCGAAGTAACCAAGTGTTACCGCTTAGCTCGACGGACAATGCCGCCTCCCCACCCGGCACTCAGTCGGGAGGAGGCCGTAATCCTAAGACAAATACAGACCCCGTCACTCCTCGCCCCCGCAATGCTGCACGTGCTTCACCCAGAGCTCTATCCGAGTGGACTGTGCGGTATTTGTGCAGCGGGTCCGGCGGACCATTGGCACATCATGTGGGACTGTGCCAGGTTCCCGACGGCAGCTACCTCCAGGACTTACCCGCCAGAACTCCAACGTGCACTGCAGTCTACAGAAAAGGACTCACAACTATGGGCCGTCCAGCAGGCCCGGGGTGCGCTCGAAAAGCACAAGCTTCGTGACCCACTACAAACGGGCCCAACGGGGCTAGTGCAGAGTAGAGTATAACCCCGGGTCGACGCTTGGCCAGCGTCACGACTCGTTAAATCATCGTTTGCCGGCACTTTATTAAACTTATTCCTATCCTAACACGTTGCCACGGACACCCATTGCTCAAAGATCTCGCAAAAATGCGAAGCGGCAAGTCGTCTCGTAAGCTTTCTCTAGGTCTAGGTATAATGATAGGCAGAATCGCTTATGTAGACAAGCATCCTTAATATATGCCTCCATGCGGACAAGGTGGTCTTTTGGGGCATACCTTCTCAAAAACGACACTGCAAAGTGCCCCGTATTTAGTTTTCTTTTCTAGGTACCAAATTAAGCACCGGTTTATCATTTTTTCACACAGTTTGCACCGGCAGCTTGTTAGCGCTATTCGCCGGTAGCTGCTGGCTAAGAATGGGTCTTTGCTTTGCTTAGGTATCGGGATGACCATGGCTTCTTTTCATGAGGATGGAATATACCAGCCGCCTACATGGCATTGAAAAATAAAAGACAGGTGGGTTTTGAGTGCTTCAGGATGTAGGTATCTAATCATCTGGATGGATCGATGAATGCTATGAGCGTCCCCTTTGGAACGGGGCGGTGGGTTGCGCCACCAAGCTCTTGCTATTTATTACACTGCTTTAATGTCCTACGCAGGTTAAAAAAATTTTAAAATGAAGTAAAAAAACACTATTAACTTCCACATACAAGTTTTCTGATCCCCTATTGCGAACTCTACTTTTGTACGTCTCCGTTTTTGACATTTCCCTACTATAATAATAATAATAATAATTTTATTTCTGCCTCAAAAAATACAGACAAGGGGAGCTGCAGAAGAAGCTGTCATAAACAGCTTGACTCGGCCGCCGCCCCGAAATACAAAGCAGCAGCGACAGGCAATCTCATCGCAGACATGATGGCTTCATGATAAAGAAATAAACAGCAACAACAATATAGCAAGAACATACGAAGACTAAACAAAATCTTATCTGCACTGATATGTGCAGAAACCAAGTTACTTCGTCACAAGCAGGATTACACTTAACATAATCGTCAAATAACATTAATCAAATAACACCACAAATGCCAAAGAATAATGGACACAATAAATATAGAACAAAGAAAACATCCTATATTAAGCATTAACTACACCTAATGATTATTCAGTGGCACATTCTTTTGCATATGAATTGCATATGGCACGTATATATCGTTGGGTGCAGGTAAACAAGTTGATGTTAGCAGATTCGTACGCGTTGAGTAGGGAAGGAAGTCTGTGTTGAAGGCGCTCTTTCCCAGTATTGATGCGTGCTGTTGGCACCAATCAGTTTTCGGGGTGTCTGAAAGGGTAACTCTTTATTTTCTTCTAAGTTTGCTAGATGCCGAATGTTACTTATATTATTTCTTGTTTCTATTTTAAAACGAACGCTGAGCCGATACTGATACAAATTAAAAATTTTTATTATACCAGTTTCAAAAAAAAAGCGTTTGGTGGTTGTTCCGTAATTTGCATTAAAGACATTCCGAAGAAACTTATTTTGCAAAATATAAGTTTTCTGGAGGGAGGACGGTGCCCCATACCCATACCCATACATGCCCCATACCATACCAGTGCCCCATACCAGCTCGCAATAGTTAATGTGAGAATAAAATAATGAGTTGTAGAGAAGCAGTTTAATTGGTTTAGGAAGAATGTGAATGTAATTGGTTTAGGAAGAATTCTGGCTAATTGCTTGACAACTTGGTCCACATGTGCTGTCCATCACATAGTTGAAGAAAATACTACACCAAGACATTTAAAATGGTCAACTATTTCTATTTGTTTGGAGTTAAATAGGATACTTTTGTGAGAAGGAACCAGTTGATTTTTCGTCCTGAAGATTACCGCTTTTGTCTTGCCCTCGTTAACACGCATATGATTAGATTGGGACCATTTTTCCAGCGAGATCATCGTCGTGTTGCACGATTGTATCAGTTCGTGAATGTCATTTCCGGAGAAAATAATGCTTGTATCATCTGCATGTATTATGAATCTGGCATTTGGGTTAATGTTGACAATGTCATTACGGTAAATGCTGAAAAGTAGTGGTCCTAATATAGTGCCTTGTGGGACACCAGAAAAAACAGGTTTTACTTCTGAATATGCATTATGTATGTTAACCGTTTGTTGCCTTTTAGACAAGTAAGATTTTATTAGTTTTGCAGCCTGTCCTCGGCTTCCGTAGTACCATTGTTTCTCTAGAAGTAATTCCTGATTTACAAGATCAAACGCTTTCGAGAAGTCGACGAACACTCCAATCACAAAAGATCTGTTTTCAAACTGTGACAGAATATACTCTTTTTGTTCTAAGAGCGCCCGTTCAGTAGATTTGTTTTTTCGGAATCCGAATTGACATGGTGTTAGCAGTTGTATTTATCTATAAATTTAGTAAACCTAGAGTGCAAAATTTTCTCTAGTGCTTTGGAGAAGACAGGTAGTACGGACACAGGTCTATAATTGCCAAAATCATTTATATCTCTCTTTTTAAATAAAACAGTTACTTTTGCAATCTGCATTTGTTCTGGAAATATCGATGTAGCTAAACAAAGGTTACAAATGTGTGTGATGGTTGGCGCTATGATATCTGCAACATATTTAACAGGCTTTATCTGAATGTTGTCAATATCTCGGCATCTACTATTTTTTAGGCTGAATATAACAGTCAGTATTTCATCCGTTGTCCCAGGATCTAAAAATATTGTATTATCATTATGAAAGTTTATGTACTCATATTTCCGACAACGACCCATTAGTCTTTCTTTTTGTAAAAGAATCATTGAAGGCGTTTGCGAGTTCAGTTCCCGTTAGCTCTTTACCACCAATGTTTAAATTGTGCACATGGTTTTGTGACTGATTACAATGTAGCAGTGAGTTTAGACGGGTCCAAATCACATCATGGCGGCCCTTCTTCACGTCTAGATATGTGGAGTAATATTCCGTTCGAGCTGATTGCAGTTTCTTTGTTAACCTATTTGGAAACTATTTAAATAAATGCAGATCTTCTGCCGCACGTGTCATTATAAACCTTCTGTACAGCTTACTTTTATACTTAATTTCATTCCGCAACTCAGGGGTGATCCACGGTTTGCGAATTTTTCGCGATTGTTTACATGTTTTAGAGGGAAAGTAGGAGTGGTATAGCTGTTTAAAGAGATCAATAAACTTATCATAGGCTTCATTGGCATTATTAAGGCAAGCAATATGCGTGAAATCAACTTGCTTAACAGCATTCCGAAAATTATCAAGAGTAACATTGGTTACACGTTGATATGTAATACCTTTTGGCTGTTTTAGTGTTTGGGTTACCGTCTCCATGCACAAGAACACTGGTAGATGGTCGCTGATAGGGCATGATAAGGCACCAGTCTCGAATTTAGGATGAGAGAAATTAGTAATGAACAAATCTATAGTAGACTGACTTTCAACTGTTATTCTAGCAGGTGTTTCGAGCACATTCATAAAACCACTCGAAGCCAATAACATCTTCAATTCTCTAGTACAATGATTATCACTTCTCAAATCGATGTTGAAATCACCTCCAGCAATAAGAGTGTAACCACCGCCTGCTACATAACAAAATATTGTCGTAGAATTTAAAGAAAGAAGCTACATTGCCGCTTGGTGGGTGGTAACAGACAGAGTAAAGAAATTTACCCAAACACAATGAAATTATCTCATAATCTGGTGTAATTGTACTTAATGGGCTCAAAATTTCACAATTTTCATTCGCATCCAACAGTAGTTTTACTCCCCAGCCACGACCAACAGGTCTGTTAAGGTAGTACGTTCTATAATGTGCCATTTTATAGACATTATCTGCGCTAGTGCTCCATGTTTCACTCAACATTATCACAGGGAACTTAAATTGAAATTCACTAAACAATTCTTCTAGCAATTCTGCTTTATTTTTCACTGACCGTGCATTAATATGTACCGCTTTAATGGATGCAGATGAAAAAGACGAAGCAATGCGGTTCAGGTCATTCGGAAGGTGATACGGACACTATCATTTTTTTCTTTCTTTACGTACTGTGCTTACGTAGTACTTATTTAAGATCGTCAAGGTCGTTTGCTCCTTTGATATAAATTACATTCATTCCTTCATCTTTGCGGACGACGATCTTCCCACTCGTATGCCAGACAAAACGATAACCGCTATATTTTGCCCTTTCTTTGAATGCCTTCTGCTTTTAAGAGCGGGACTTCAAGCTTCGGGGCAATGGCGTTTAACAAGGAAAGTAGATTTTCGTTGGGTCCAACCGCAATGCCGTGTACCTCCAAGTTAAGTTTCCTGCTTCGGTACTCAAGGTCGTAAACATCTTGTTACAGCTGTGTTTGCACTACTTGGGTCATGTCGTCGTTTGCTTCTAGTTCCACTACTTTCTTCTTCAGCGCCTTGATCTCAGTGTCCTGGCGGGAAACATGTCTTTCAAATTCATCAAACTTCTTAGACATATGTTGCACAGATGCTTCCATTTCTGCCACTTTTTTTGTCAATTCTGGCAAATTATCAAGTTTCTCGAGGATAGAGCCAAGAGCATGCCTGACATCGAGATCAGGATCATTGCCTTCTTTGCTACTTCTGCGAGAAACACTTTTCGTGCACATGCTTGCTGCACATGCTGCACATCCTGCTTTGCAGCATTGTTTTTTGCTCTAAATGATTTCTCTGTCACGCCCGCAGATTTACCGAAATGATATGCGTATTGACACTCCGTGCATGTCACTCTCGGCCCATCGTCACGAATAGGTGACTTACAGGACGAACACACGCTAGACACTTGGTTTTCGTGACCGGACGTTTCAGCAAAATGACACAAAGTACGTTTAGACAAGCAATCAATAACAGCGGAGGAGGCAGCAGAGGCAGTGGCTTTTGGCACAATCCAGTTCAACTTTAACTAATATTGTTACGAAGAGTTGCGAAGAAATGGTTTTATTTACAGGTGAGGGACGATGATCGTAGCGTGATCGTAGCGCAGCCCGGCCTCTCAAACTCCTCGTCCTCTTCGTCTTCCCTTCTCTGTTCTTGTCCGCGCCTTTCGTATCCGTTACATTTCCCCGCAAGCAGATGAAGCCCGTGGGGCGAGTCAGGATGGGCAAGCAGGGTAGAAAGGCTTCAGGCGAGCAATATGAGTCAGCTGAGTTCTGCTTGATCGCCGACCATTGCACAGGAGGCGAGCTATGACATAAGTGAGTTTGCTCAGGCGGTCTACAACTACAAATGGGCCTGATTATTGTGACGAGAACTTTTGGCACAATCCACGCTTGCGTTGCGGTGTCCAAAGAAGGACCAAGTCACCTTTTTCCAATGATAATTGTACGTGACGGTCGTCGTATCGCTCTTTCGAGCGACTTTGCGAGGCCAGAGTACGAAGACGAGCTATTCGACGGGCTTCTTCGGCGAGACACAATGTCTTCGATACAGAATCGTCACTGTGCAGTACGAAGGGTGAGAAAGTGTCCAGAGGGCTTCGCGGTAACCTTGCACACAGGAGATGAAATGGGCTATAGTTCGTGGTTTCGTGTTTCGCCGTGTTGTATGCGTAAGTGATGAACGGAAGCACGTCATCCCAGTTCTTATGACTGGAGGAGACGTACATGGCAAGCATATTGGTCAGCGTTCTGTTCGTCCTTTCAACGAGGCCATTGGTCTGCGGATGATACGGCGTGGAATGCCGGAACTGTGAAGTGCACCAACGAAGTAACTCTTCAATGGCATCAGCAGTGAACTGGCGACCACGGTCGCTGATGATGACACGTGGTGGGCCATGACGAAGGACCACGGAACGCAGCAGGAAGACTGCCACGCAAGCAGCGGTGGAAGACGGTATGGCTGCAGTTTCTGCATACCGTGTAAGATGGTCTACACAGACAATTATCCAACGGTTCTTGTTGTTAGATAACGGGAATGGACCCAAAAGGTCAATGCCTACTTGCTCGAACGGTGTACTGGGCGGTGTCAATGGCCGAAGGGGACCCGGGGCTGCGGTTGTCGGTCGCTTGTGACGTTGGCATATTTCACAACTAGCGACATAGCGCTTGGTTGTTTCGTACATCTTGGGCCAGTAAAAGCGCTCCTGCGTGCGGTGCAGCGTTCGTACGAAGCCGAGATGGCCGGATGTCACATCGTCATGCATGGCGCGTAGAACGTCGGAGCGAAGGCTCTCGGGGACAACAAGCAGAAAACGCGCTCCATGCCCGGAGTAATTAGTTTTGTAAAGCAATTTAGCACGGACAGTAAAGCGACCGCTGCCTTGAGAAGTACGGGCGGCGACAAAAAGCGGATCGAGGGTAACATCATTCCGTTGTTCTCGCTGAAAGTCTGCCGCGTCAGGGGACGTAGAAGTAACAGCAGCGAGACAGTCCTCAAAATTCTCAGCATCGCAGTCGGTAGCCGCAAGAGGAATCCGAGAGAGGCAGTCTGCGTCAGCGTGACGACGGCCACTCTTGTACGACACCACAAAGTCGTATTCCTGGAGGCGCAGAGCCCAACGTGCGAGGCGACCAGAGGGATCACGCAAACCGACCAGCCAGCATAAATAATGACGGTCGGTGATACTCTTGAATGGTCTACCGTAAAGATAACACCGAAACTTTTGTACGGCGAAAACGGCTGCCAGGCATTCCTGTTCCGTAACCGTATAATTGCGTTCAGGTTTGCTCAGGCAACGGCTGGCATATGCGACAACATGTTCTGCGCCGCTGTGACGTTGTACAAGCACCGCTCCTATCCTGATTCCACTAGCATCACTGTGAACTTCAGTCGGGCAAGATGGATCGAAGTGACGCAAGAGACGTGCTGACGTTAGTATAAACTTCAGTTGAGAGAATGATGCGTCACACTCTGGTGTCCAATTGAAGGATGCATTTAGTCGCAAAATACTTGTCAATGGGTAAACGATGTCGGCAAACCGGGGAACAAAACGACGAAAATACGAACATAGGCCAATGAATGAGCGGAGTTATCGTGCTGACTGCGGTGGTTTGAAGGAGCTCACCGCTTCAATTTTACGAGGATCGGGTCTGACGCCATCCTTGTCGGCTAAGTGTCCCAGGACCAGTGTTTGACGTTCGCCGAACCGACACTTTTTTGAGTTTAGAACCAGTCCAGCTTTCTCAATGCAGTCGAGAACAAGGCTGAGGCGTTCGTTATGTTCTTCAAACGTGCGGCCAAAGATTACAACATCATCGAGGTAACACATACATATCTCCCACTTTAGACCACGTAATACTGTGTCCATGAATCTTTCAAAGGTGGCAGGAGCATAGCAAAGGCCAAAAGGCATAACATTAAATTCGAATAGACCATCTGGAGTCACGAAAGCAGTCTTTTCCTTGTCGGCAGGGTCCATAGGTATTGCCAATACCCCGATCGCAAATCAAGTGTTGAGAAGTAAGAAGCAGCGTGTAAGCAATCAATGACGTCATCGATTCGCGGTAGTGGATAGACATCCTTCTTCGTCACTGCGTTTAAATTTCTGTAATCCACGCAGAATCTCCAGGAGCCATATTTTTTTTCGGACCAGGATTACTGGGGCTGCCCATGGACTAGACGACTCTTGAACGACACCTTTGTTCATCATCTCCTTGACTTGCTCTGCAATAACTTTGCGCTCGGACGATGACACTCGGTAGGGCTTCTGGCGGATGGGGTGTGCTGAGCCGGTATCTATTCTGTGACGAGCGCGGGACGACGGTAAATGAAGGGGTGCATCTCCATGCGTGAAGTCGAATGCAGCCTCATGTTTGGCAAGGACCTGTACTAGTGCTTGCCGTTCCGATGTACCGAGAGCCTTGCTGATCATGCCAAGAGTTAGCTCTTCAGTATGGCGATTATTGCAAGGAGAGCGAGCTGTAGAGACGTCCGTAGTTAGTGCCGCTATTGAGCTACATGCGGCTTTATCGAAGAGAGCGATTTTCATACCGCGAGGAAGGACAACCGTTGTGGCGGAACAGTTCAGTGCCCACAATGTGGCGACTCCTTTCGTCATGCATACGACAGAGCAGGGCACAAGTATATCTTTTTAGCACAGTTTATGCGGAGAGGCCTAACTACAACGTCAACACAATCAGCATCAACAGTAGTTGCCGAAACACGAACGGGCGTCAGGCACCACGATGGTGCAATCACTTCATCAAGAACACTGAGTGTGTCTGTGTCTCTGTCTTCACCAGCCGAGCTTTGTTCGGAATGTGCTGATATAAATAACTTATTCAATGATATTTCGCCACAACCACAGTCCGCACTGTTCAAGAAAATCGATACCAAGAATAACATCGTGCGAACAACGAGAAAGAACAAGGAATTCCGACACAAACACTTTCCCAGCCAACAAAACACTCACAGCACAAACACCAAGGGGATGAAGCCACTCACCGCCTACTCCAAGAAAGGTAATACCGTCGTTCCAAGAAAACATAACTTTGTGGCCTAGCCGGTTTTCGAAAGCGAGGCTCATCACAGACACAGTCGCCCAGTATCAACTAACGCCATGGTCGGTATTCCGTCAATCGAGACAATCACTTTGTTTTTGTACATCACAACAGGCAGAGGTATTTTTTGCAAAGACCGTCCGGCGACCACACCTCCATTGGCCGCGGATGCTAGTTTCCCGGCGGCGGTGAGGAAGTACGGCGCCGACGGGACGGAGAGCGACGGGGATGGCTATTTGGTGGCGTCAAACTCCGCTCAGATGCTGGCGAATCGCTGCGTCTGGTCTCGTGTGAGAAGTGATCCCTTGGAAGCAAATCGGTCGTCCGCCAGTCATGTGAAGTGTGGGTTCTGGGTGGCGAGAACAGTGATGGTGTCCTACGTGATTGACGGGCTTGGCGACAATACCGAGCTATATGGCCTGTGGAACCACAGTTGTAGCACACGGGAGGGTCTCGGTTCACAGCGTCTTCTTCGAAACGAATGGTAGACGGCTGCGGGCGGCGAGAAAGTTCGTGGTCAAGGGAATACCGTGTCTCTGCTGCTTGCTGAAATCCGTTATATCTTTCATAAGTCGCGTCGTGGTAGTATGGTCGGTGCTGTGCTTGTCGCGGCCTGACAGAAGTCGCAGGGCCTCGGGGGTAAAAACGCCGCTGCTGTCGTTGTGGCCGAGCGTCATAAGTAGGGCCTCTGTCGTAGGGACGTGGCTGCTGTCGGGGCGCGAATTCATAATCCTCAGTGCCCCTTGCCGCAGGATACGGGGAGAAGGATGCCACGTTTGGCTCAAAATCTGGTGGTAGGCAGCAGCTATGAGTGCCTGGATGTGTCACTTGCGCGTGCAGGCTGAGTTCTTCCCGTACTATTTGTCGGATCGTTGATGCAAGATCAAGGGGCTGGTTGCTGTGCACGCTTGCAACTGTCGTCACATTGGCTAGCCTGCCAAACTTCGGCGTTATGCGCCTCGTCTTTAGTTGCTCGAAAGTGCGACAGTGCCGAATGATGTCAGCGACGGAAGCCAGGTTGTCTTTTGCGATGAGGAAATTGTAAACATCCTCGGCAATTCCTTTTAGGATGTGCCCGACTTTGTCGTCCTCGGGCATTCCAGGGTCCACCACCCTA
Source organism: Dermacentor variabilis (assembly GCF_050947875.1). Taxonomy (NCBI): domain Eukaryota; kingdom Metazoa; phylum Arthropoda; class Arachnida; order Ixodida; family Ixodidae; genus Dermacentor; species Dermacentor variabilis. Next base: position 148,344,243 of record NC_134574.1, on the reverse strand, counting down.
CACAGTTTTATTACTGCCTCATTTTAGGTCGTGCAGGTTTCGCCTGGCACTTGCGCACGCTGCAGTAGCGTCTGTTCTGCCCTTTTCTTTTTCGTCGCGGAGTCGCCGAATCGCTCTTTGATTTCTGAAACAAATCTTCCCCATGTTGTGAACGTTTCCTCGTGGTTGTCGAACCACAACAGCGCCGTATCCGTTAGGAAGAACACGACGTTCGAAAGCTGAGAAGCGCTGTTCCACTTGTTGGCGGCACTCACCCGGTGATATTGGATGAGCCATTCCTCGACGTCTTCGTCCGATCTCCCGGCGAAGGGACGCGCATCTCTCAGTTGCAAAACAGAACTTGTCGGGGCAGCATTTGGAATGGTCCGTTGTTCGTCTGCGTCGTGGGACATATTCAGCTCCGATGGATTCGGTGGGTGTCCAGCAAGGCGACGGCTCCGTCGAAGAACTTGTGGTTCAGCCTCCGTCTTCGGGTGTCGACTACCCCGCACCTTCCACCACAACTGTTACGAAGAGTTCGGAAGAAATGGTTTTATTTACAGGTGAGGGACGATGATCGTAGCGTGATCGTAGCGTGATCGTAGCGCAGCCCGGCCTCTCAAACTCCTCGTCCTCTTCGTCTTCCCTTCTCTGTTCTTGTCCGCGCCTTTCGTATCTGTTTCAATATTGCACTAACCTACAACAGGAGCAGTTTCGCCGTTAGCGATATAGATACGTTGCTGCCGCCGCTGCCAAGTAGCCGAACGGTCCAAGCGCTCGCGTTTTATCTTGTACGGACTCCCAGTTGGCGCCTGCGCAGATTGTCTCAGGGCTGACGGCAGCACGCCGATGGCAAATTGCGCAGACAGTAGCACGCCTGGCATTCGATGATCAAGCTCGATGGTGATGGCTTCAGAAATGGCGTAGGTTCCCAGCAGCAGAACTGTCCGTTCTCCAGGTTCCCGGCCACAGCAGTGCTCAGGAAGGTTAAGTACGATCTGCAACAGGAGCAGTTTCGCCGTTAGCGATGTAGACACGTTGCTGCCGCCGCTGCCAAGTAGGGGATGTGTCTGCCGGCCTATTATTTACCCTAGTCCAGACTTTCGTCTCCTTCGTGCAAGATTATGTGCTGCAGATATACTTTTCCCAAGTGCCTTTCTTCCACCAATCCTCCAATCGCCTCTTACTAAAGCCAATAGTAGACATGTTAACTTTTCCACGGCTCTCGCTGAAACCGAGGGCTTCAAGGAGGCCAGTGGTGCCTATATCGACTGCTGGGTAGACGTCTTCACATTATAATAAAACATGCTCCATAGTTTTCTTGGCTTTACCGCAGCAAGCACATGCTCCTTCTTCAGTCTTATATCTCGCTTTATAGGTGCGTGTTCCAAGGCATCCCGATCTCGCTTCGAAAAGTAATGAGCTTCCCTTTGAGTTATCATAAATTGTTTCTTTCCCGATTTGGTTTTTTCCTTTTAAGTATTCACTCATGGCAGGTTTCTTTTCCATTGCCGCCACCCATGAAGTTATTTCAGCCTCTCTGAGTTTCCGCTTGACCTTCTTTGTTGCTCTGTTTCCCACCCTACAGACCACATTCTTGCTGGTGAGCTTTCTAGATTTTTTCCTCCACTGTGGATCAATGTTTTTTCCAGTACAGATACCTGCACACTCTCCCAACCCATTTACTTTCTTCCATATTCCTCAGTCGTTCTTCATACTCAATTTTACTGCGAGCTTCCCTCACTTCAAAACTAGTCCAGCCCATATCACCCTGCACAGCTTCATTTGTAGTCTTGCCGTGAGCGCCCAATGCGAGGCGACCCGCTGACCTTTGGCTTCCATCGAGTCCTAATTGTACCCCTGATCTATAGCAAACAACCGCGTTTCCAAAAGTAAGTCCTGGAACCATTACACCTTTCCACATACCTCGGAGGACCTCGTACGTATTCTATATGTGCCGGAGATATACTTTTCCCAAGTGCCTACTTTAGCTCGTCGACGTGCCCTTGTGTCTTGGGACATTTAAAACTAATCAAGCTTTCGGCGGCTGGAGAGTCGCGAAGTCGTCACCGTGCTTTGTTTAGATTTCCCGCGCTTCTTTACATTTTTCATTACACCACTAGATACGACGTTTATTCGCCAATCCATTACTTTGATGGATTCATTTTGTGGCAGCCTCAATAATAAAGCCTGTTTATAGGCCACAGCATAGTCTATATTAAAAGAGGCAATATTATCGCGGCTTGAGTATGTAAGTTTTCAGAAACGTTTTCAGTTAGCTGGTTCAACATTCCATAAGGGAACGTGTGGCGAGCATGTATCTTCGTTTGTTAAGCTTAACCTAATTGGGAAGTGGTCGGCCTCATAGGGGCTCTTGCTCATGTTGCCAAGCTCGGCTTTTTCTGGTCATTCTTCAAGCGAAGCTTCTATTGGCTAACAAGGTTCAGCAGCGATATGGTCACGCCAAAACCCAGTTGCTGCCAGAGCACAGCAGGGTAAAGGGCAGTGCGAAGAGTTGACAGTTGCGCCGGCGCCTTAGCGTGAGTCATTATGAATGATTGCAGCTGCATAGGCGCGCGCTCACGCCACGCGCGCAACCAATCAGAGCCGCATTGCTTGAATCGGGGAGGGAAAGTGCAGGAAATGGCTTCCTGCGCGCTGCGTCGGCTTAGTTTCCCTTCAGTTCAGTTTCAGAAAACGGTTGCGACGGCTACGCGTTCTGTACTGCCCCGAGGAAGGGGCAGCGATCGATGAGCAGCGGTGAGAACTCTTCCGTGATATGGCTGGCCGTCGGCGCACCGATCCAGACGTTACAGCCGCCCGAGCCCAGCCAATCCCACAGCAAAAAGAACATCCCGATCTGAGGAAGCGGGAAGCTGAAGAAATCCGGCACCGTTACATGTGGGTTACTTAACATCGACGAAGGTGATGTGCAAGCCATTTTCCGGTAGGGAAGGGTTGGTCTTTTTTTTTCGCCTGCTGTTTTTGTGCGTTCCATGCTGTTTGCGCGTTGCATGAGTTTTGCCCGAGCAAACTCGGGCAAAACTCGCACGAATGGGAAACTCGGCACATCCTGCATAGCAACCCAGATTTCACATTTCAGCACGTGAAATGGTCATGAAGTCTCTCTTTAGCGGGCCTAGCTCTATCCCTACCGTCGACTGCATGCAAAACGTCTCTTTGGTCTTCAAAATCGACCTCTGTTTCTTCAACAGCCTCACGAAATGGCGAAACAACTGCATCTTCGCGCTGGTCCCTGCATGTGCGAACCACTGGCATGACATTTTTTTCCAGTGCTCCCTGAACTAGCTCTATCAAGGCTAGCTTTATCTACGGCAGGCTTGGCTTTCTTTCGCCTTTTCCGTCGCAGTTGGCCACTAATTCAAACGCGGGAGAGCCACCGCTCTCTTCAGCAACTGCCTTCCCTCACTTACAGCTACTAATACGTTCGATCCATTGACCGCTACTCCATAGGGTACACGCCTATCAGTTTCCGAGTCTCCTCAAGTGTTTGTGCCCCAAGAGCTCCCTTACCCGAGAAAAAAATCTCGCGCTGCTGCTTTTAGACAAAAACTCTTCCCATTTCTCAGTAGAAAATGGTAGGTTGTCCTTCAGCGTCTCCTAGGACGTATTCGAAAAAAAAAAGCTGATTTTCTCTGGCAGGCTGGCCGAAATTGCCGCCTCCGTACTCACTTGGCTTAAAGCCGCCTCACTTTAAAAGTGGGAAAACGGCCGTTCTCCTCGCTTTGTGTGAGCTTCACTTCCGTCACACCTTTGCCAACGCTGTCTCAACTTTATCTTTCTAAACCAAAGGCAGGTTGTCTTCGTACAGCATCAGATAAGATCCTTTTTAACGCGACTTAAGTTATGAACTCTGTTTCCGGAGCGTGCTTCGCAAAAAATGCATATGCAGAGGACGTTGGCTTTGTTTAGTCTTGTCTGCACGCTTATTTGTATGAGGTATGCCAATTCGTTGTGCTTCTCAATGTATTGCATGTGTTGTGCTTCTTTGTGTAACTTTGTGCTATCTAATGTACGAAGCGTCTGGCTATCTAATTTCCTTTACAACCCCAGCAGGCACCGAGTTTAAATAAAATATATTGATACGTGGTAGGCATGCAGTTAAGGGTTTGGATTGTGCCTACCCGGGAGGTCATTTCACCTCCTGCTCAAAAATTCTGATTGTTGACTACGCCACACGAAGTCTGCTCTGCACTGGCGATCATTGGATTTAAAGGCTTCTCACTCATGATGGCTTCGGCCTATTGGAGAAACTCATTCACCTGAGTGACGTATTACTACTGCATGAGCTCATTCCTCTTCGTCACGGGTTACGATTGCCTATGAGCTCTTGTCTCCTTTGCCCGACTGGATCCTGCTACAATCACAATCGCTTTACAGGTTTGTTGGAGCAGACGTAGGTAAGGGCCTTCAAGGATGGAATGAGAATGCTAATCCGTATGCCCCAATACCTCGCGCACCCTGCGTATTTCAATATGGAGAAAAATGAGCGTACCATACTTTCTCGTGTAGGGTCCTCACTCGTCTAAGGCCTGCATCCCCTCATTGTAATGCGGAAATTTGAAAAAAAAAGAAGCTTAAGCGTCATGTGCATACCCCAGTGCTGATTCATTTTTCCGAGCCTGTACTAGATTGCACTTGTTGTCCGGTACTGCATTATATCATCCTCGTATCCCAGACTCGCCATCAAACCGCAAGTTTGATCGCCGATTTTGTCGAAGTGGTGCTGATAGGCATACCCAGTGGGTGCCACCGGCGTCAAGCCGTTGCAGGAAGTTCGTTGTTAAAATGTTTGTACCAATAAACCACATTAGCGATCGGGCGTGAGATCGCGCACAGGGGCTCGACTGAGGCCCACCATAGTGAAGTGGAGTTAGGGTCAGCGGGTGATCAGCTGGCAGCTATCGCGAACGCTTAGAAAGTTTGCATGTGCGCTTACCGGGTGAATCAGTCAACTAGCGTGTGGCATAAAACTGATAGAGCTCCAAACTAATTTTGGGCAGCACAGCCTGAGCCGACATTGACAGGAATCTTAGGTCACTTGTGAGGTATTTGCGCCTAGTAACGACCCACGATGCACATCGGGCAGAGCGATGGGTGAACGAAAACGAACCCGTCGTACCAACACAAAATTTCAAGTCAGCTTTATTTTAATGAAGCCCTTCACTCAGCAAAAGTCTGCAAACAACTTTTTTATGCTGAGCTGGCGCTCTAAGAAAACAACGAAATCAATTTTACCTCACATTTCTATTTAGCGTAATGTCCCAGCATTTGGAAACTTCCTGCAACGGCTTGACGCCGGTGGTACCCACTGGCTATGCCTATCAGCACCACTTCGACAAAATCGGCGAGCAAACTTGCGGTTTGATGGCGAGTCTGCGATACGAGGATGCCACTGTCCGAAAATCAGCCTCCGACCGTGTGAGTGTTCATAGTCGGCCGTCAGTGGTTTCATAAATAATTTTCTATAGCCGTCGTAACGTAGTTGAAGGCATTAAGTTAAAGTTGATTCAAACGTGTTTGTGCAGAACTTAACACAATAGGCGACGTTAACTCACTTGGTAATCCCATAGTTATGAAACTGGCTGGGTGACCAGCTAATCTTATACGTATCAATATTGACTGCAGCAAAATATAAAAGAAATACTCAAGTAATAAACATTAACAGAAAAGCTGGGGAAACGCAATAGAACAAAACTAGAAGCAAACAAATGAAATGAAAACATTATATAAATTTATGACTACATACAACATTAGTATAAGCTGGAAAACATATGCAACTTAAGAAATATCGTAGGCTTCATGAAATCATTTAAAATAACAAATTCGATAAAACCGAAGAACAAGTACACTGTAAAAAGCGGCGCCACAATAAGCGGAAGCAAAATTGATGCTTTCAGGAACATTATAAACACATACAAGTATCTTTTACATGATTTACGCATGCGCAAGAATGAAAAAAAAAACCGGAGAAACAGGTAATATAGATAGAACTAGAATGTCAGGACAAATAATTATAGTGCAATTCTTCATATACCTCATCTAGTAGATATTGCTTGTGGAGGTATAGAAACATATGTACCAATGATGATCGAATTTCGTATGGCATAGCATTCCAGAATGATGCAAGATATACCACGGCAGTTTGTCTTTCGTAGTTTGTTTGAAAAGAGTTAAGATGTAAATTATCGTTTCCAGAAAACCTGTAATGTCAGTACTTTTTTAGGAAATAATTTGGAAACCCGAGATTAACGTGTCATAACACTTTAGCTTGGAGAGAATGAATAAAGCCTTCATTTCAACAGTTCTGTTAGTGGTAGAATATTGAGGCTTTTGCACAGTGGTTCCGAGTGCGTAAAACGGTTATGAAAATCGTTAGTCGGAGCGATTGATTTCGAAGGCGTTGAAGGACATCTAGATGACAGTAATAAGTGTTGCTCCAAGACGATATGCAATAAGAGGGATGGCTACGAATGTAAGAGTTATATAGTGAAAGAACAATGTATCTCTAGGATTGGTTACGGGATTTATTGACTACACGGATGCCAAAAGAAACTTGCTGCGTTAGTCAATGAAATAAATTTTATATTTTAACTGCTTGTCTAAAGTCACGCGTAAAATTTTCTCTATCGCAAGCAACCCGGGAGTCCCTTTTAGTAATTGTGAATGAAAAATTACAAATGTAGTCTTTGACGGGTTAATGCGCAGAAACTTATTCTGCATAAAGTTATTATTCGTACTCTGTGGGTATCTTCTTACATATATACTCACTAACTCCTAATCCACTCACTCTTACATAAATATTCAGTGAGTATCTACGCAAGCCTGATTCGTGTAAGGCCCGCGCCCAGAAATATTGAGGAAAAGGTGCCTCCCATTCTACCACGCTGGAGAACGCGAAAATAGTCACCGAGTCTAAACAAAGTATGGAACACAGGAGCTACAGCCGAATGCAGTCACGTGCTTTCACACAAGCCTGTCGTATTTTAAAAACGGTGGAGCGCTTCCAAAGTAGTCTGCGTAGTGTGTGGCACCAGAATTTTTTTTTTTTTTGCAGTGTATTGAGCAATAAGTGTGCGAATTCATTGAAATCAAACTTGCAAATATAGAATAGTATTTACTGTGTTTTGAACCTAACAGCAGAAAAGTATTGATAATTTCAAAACCAGCACAACTCTTTATTGAAATGGCAGGTATTATGTGCGGCTTTAGCTTTGAAAAATTTTAACGCTTACGTAATTTCGTGAATACTATAATTCTAGTGCAGAGAAACGCCTGGAAATTATCACATTAATTAAAATATTAGTCGCGTCTATTTGTACATTATAACATTCATAAACATATGTTTTATTTCTGATATTTTTGCCATAACGCCATGGCCGCGCATTAATAATGAATAAAAAATTTTCGAATGTAAGCAAATACTCACGGCATGCAGAGCCATATTCTCCTTCTCCAAGCAAGAGAACGGCACTTGAAGAACCAGCGCTACAATTCCCCGGATCTATAGCCTGGCATTCTTGGTTGATGTCGGCTGGAACAAAAAATTGCCGTCGGAAATATGACCTATTCTGTAACTGAGGTGGAATTGCGTGCACAAACGTCCAAGAGTGAGTTTCGATGACAAGCATGTGCTAGACATGGACATCGGCAAAAAGTCTCAGATAAAATGAACTACACCAATCTAATGACAATACGTAAACGAGATTCACAGAAACTCGTCTCTCACGCTTTCATTGCGCAACTTTCGTGACTGCCACTAAATATGGTCCTTTTCGGCACGTTCAATTCCGTTGTTGATGACTCGAGCACCCTCTGATGATATTCTAAAAGCGTTAACTGCATAATATCCAGCTTCGTCATTCTCAAAAAAAATTATTAGTGCGCATTACTGTACGCAGCGCCTGGCACCTTTTTTTCTCCACATGAGCTTAGGTTGAAGCAGGAACGGGATCTTTGAGCCTGTACAACAATGCGTAGGGGACAAACTTTCATGGATTTGGGATACGCAAAATGCGGACGCAAGACTTGGATACAGTTGGTTCGTCGTAAAAAGTGGTTCGTTTTCCCGGTTTGATTTGAAAATGTGATCTTTTTTGAGCATTCGGTAGCTCGAGAAAGTTTCCAAATCCCCGCGTCTTCTATTTACAGTACGATCTAGTCAAATCGACATAACCGATTTATCAATTACGTTCTCCTTTCTTTTTCTCTTTTTTTACATCATTTTATATGTATGATTGTTTCTACGATTTTGTTTTTGAGCAGCTGAAACGGGAACATCTGGCTACGCACAAGGAAGGCAAAAAAATGCAGTAGGCGCTTTGTTCGCGACGCTAAGCTCCACGAACTGAAGCACCCTATTGGCAACCAATCCATTTAAGTTGTAGTCTTAAAGAACGATCCAACAAGAGCCTCGTTATGGGCAACACGAAAGGTCATGTGAGCCTCTGTCACTTGAAATGTTTTCCATTCTTGCATAGAGATTGAGACAGCAACAAGGATGGAAGCAGGATGTGAACTGCTCCCGGAAAGGCTGCTTGGATTCTCCCCTCATCATAGCTATCTTTTAAAACAGCACTTTCCTTCTACTTTTGCAGAGAGCTAATTTTGTGTAGGCTCTATTTCTGCTTTAATGATTTGCATCAAAATTTTGCGAGGTTGTGAAAACCGGCGGTACAGGCATGAATGGGTTTTGCCTGTGAGGGCGATGAACGTTGAGAACTCTTCTGGTGTGTGTAGCATATTTTGCCGTTGCACTCAATTTGGCTCCAAAATAAGAACAGAAGGAAGGCGGCCAAAGTGAAGCGCCGACACTGTCTGTGCCACCGATGAAGCAGCGCCTCCTGGTGGTGAAGACACAAACAGCGAGCAGTGGTGAAAATGTGTTCTGAGGAACTAATTTATGTAAATTGAACCTGCATGCAAACTAAATGTAATGAAATATTGCAAAGTCTATGGCAGCTTTCCTAAATTGTATTTAATTATTTTTTGAAGGTAGCCATCCTCAATGACTGAAGAGCCGAATGAATGCCATTTTGCAACTTATTCTTTCCACCACGCCTGGTGGTAATGCAAATTGCTATGAGGGGCACCGCGGATCTTGTGAACTGGAAATAAGGAAACTGTATTCGACATAAGGCGTCGTATCAGAACTTTGTGGGCAGTAACTGAGAAGTCATGCCTAGCTGACATGTCTTTGACAACTCTAGCTGCGCTGTAACAAAAGAAACAGCGGCAGTAGCCGCGTGTCTACATTTCTTCGCAACCCTCAGACGGCAACATACTGTCCAATCAATAAGTTGCCTAGCGCTCAGAGTACCTTCGACAGATTAAAACCGCACTAGTCACACAATAAACACCTATCTTGAGAGTATAAAAGCAACGTTATGGTCGTATGTAGTGTGGAACAAAGGCTTCAATGCAAGTTTCATGCGAGTTTCCTGCTCAGTTGCACGTTTCACACCGAACTGTGGTAAATATCAATCTGTCATAGCTAGCGTCGGATTATTCATGCTTTTAAGAATATGCAGATCCCACGCACTGTGGGAATCGATGTAAGCCAAGGTTTCTGTACTGGTTGCTCTGATTGACAATAATTAGCGGTGATGTTGACGGCGAAAGCCTTCGCCGTCAACATCCTTCTAGAAGTGAAGCTTCGGTCAAGTCCATCAAATAACTATCGGATGCGACACCTCGAATTATGTTTATGGTACGGTGTGGGGTCACTGTCACCGGGCTGTCTCCGAATAACACTATATTAGGTAAGCTTTCATGTTGCTTCTGTTCACGAACCTCCAGAAGGAAATCACCGCTCACCATCTTTGATGCTTTCTAGCCTGTGCCACGAACATCAGTCACTTGGCAACAACGAAAGGTGAGATCATTCTCACCGGCTTTTCTGGTTTCCCTGAATGAATTACGTGATATTTTGGAACGTTATTATGTGCCGTCCAAAAAACTGGACACTACGCCACACCCGAGTCAACGTTGTCGCCCGCTGAGAAGTTACCGCACCCCGCTCTTCCGCTGTGCAACTGACCCTGGAGGGCTGGAGGTCCTGAACCGGTCGAGCGTTCGGATGAGCCGCCACAGGGCTACCCCGCCAGCTGCGGACGCGACCCGGCGACTGCGGCCGGCCACCTGAGCCCTGCGAGGCAGTCCGACCTGGACGTCCGACCCGGCCGTCCGACCCGGCTGTCCGACCCCGCTGGCCGACATCGGTTCCACGAGGTCTCCGACACGGCGACACGCGCTCCCGCCTGAACTGTAGGCCGATTATAATTGAACGATACGTATATATAGCTGCATGTTGTCTGAGGTATTTTGGGGAACTGTCGCGTGTGTATGCCGTTTATATACGTTGTGTGCGTCAATACAAGTCTGATGTGTGTTTGTGCTTCTGCGTGCTGCTTCTGCCTTTTGGTGGACTGATCCTGCACCCAATAACATCATAGGGACGTGACAGGATTTGTGTTGAAACACGGCCTGCCCACGGCAGCTGTATGCAGCCATTATAACCTAATATGCTATAAACAGGATTGGCTATCACGCACAAGGCTAACCCTTGCTGCGTGGAAAAAATAGAAGTAAAGGGAAGCCAGGAGGAGACAGGACAGATGAAAAGTGAGAGAAAGACGAAGGTTGGGGGGACAGACAGTAAAAGGCAGCTACCGATTACCACCGGTTGGGTCAGTCCAAGGGTGCCGTCTACGTGAAGCCGAGGCCGAAAAGATTTGTTTACGGCGCCAAGAGGCCGCAAAGCTCCAAACACCTGGCATTACCTAAACCCCCAGGATACCCTTTTCCCCGGACGCGGCTTAGCCGCGTAGGGTTATACTCGGTATGGTCCAACCTTCGTGTGCTCGGGTAAGTGGCGTCGCAACACACCAAACGCCTACTGACGGAGACGCCCCTGCGGGGAGTACTGCTTGCTCTGGCAAAACTTTTCTGGTCAACCTTCCTGCATTTCATGTCGCTATTGCATATAGTTAACAATGACCCTATAACGTAAAACTATTCCAATATGTTTTTATTCCAATCTCATGACGTCGAATTTGCGTAACCGCCGACGCAAGCATCGGGTGGTGACCGGCAGCGTTATCTGAAGAGACCAATCAAACGCTCCCCTCATTTATACGAAGTCAATTATGTTTGCTTGAAAAAAGAATAACACTGCCTACACTGAGCGGTTTGTCGTATATAATTGGCCGACAAGAGGCGAAGAGAACGCTCAAGTGGACAGGGATTCAATGGGGCAGAGCCAGTGCACTGAAAATCGATAACCGGATGAAGAGGGTGGTGCCGGCCTCTTGCATTGGTGGACTTTCCCTTACTTAGCTTGCGGTGGCTGGTCAAAAATCGCGGCGGCATGCAACGGAAACTTAAGAATCACGCTAAAACGGATCCTCAGCAAAGAAGAGTTGGCAGAATTAGGTCGTAAACGTGCCGAAATTGCTCGAAAACGTTGCACTGCCACGCAAGAAGTTTTACTGTATGCCAATAAACCCATGCTCTCCGGCAGGTGCGAGTAGCCAGCGCCTAAGCGACCGGCGGCAGCTATTTTTTATTCATTTCGGAACCGGGCAGCCTGCGGCTATTTATAAAGAAATACAGTTTTGTTCGGCATAATAATGCTGTACTGAAGGCACTGGTCAGTGGGCATAGTGCTGGTGAAAGAGAAGACCAGGAGAATTGCTGGCTTTCCCGTTTTCGATACAACGCCGACCTGTTTAAGCCTACCGCTACAACCTAGAACTAGTGCTGCTAGGCGAACACCCCCGTTGTAATGCGTTTTAATGCGGTCATGTCACTTTGACGCGGTGAGATTTCGTGGTTTTGTGACGTCGCGTGAGAGGCAGGAGAAGTGGGTGCAGCCCGAAAGCTTTTGGCCAATAGCCGGGGGCAATGGCGAAAAGGCGTCGTATCACAAATGACCATTTCTCTTTTTTTTGGTCAAATCATGTATAATCAGTGTGTGCACATCCTATCAGATGGTGAGGTATCGCGGTTTTCGTGACGTCGCGTGACAGACAGATGAAGTTGGGGTGGTCCAAAAAAGTGTTTGACCAATCGCAGACGGCTGATAGCACAATCAGAATAGAAAAGTTTGCTTTAAACATTACATAAATTCACGATTGCACTGTTGGAAAAGGACATATTATTTTTCTGTGGGTGACTGGTCATTGCGGCATTATCGTCAACAATCTTGCTGATGAAATGCCACATCAGCCCTTGATGATGCACACAATATGCTCAGATTGCAGTCGAGAACGGATAGCACCAAAGAACTTCAATGAATTGTTCGCGACATCACGCTGGCTCCTTGAGCAGTGCAATGACAGGTGTGCCATTGCACTGCGGTGCTGCCTACGACTGGGTGTCAGCCTTCACAAATTCATACTCCTTCCTTATGGAATGGCCGACTCCTCTATATTCGACCACTGTACGGTGCCGAGACTATCTAGCACCTCCTCTGCCACTGTTGCCGCGTTGAAGTCCGACGTCAGTCTCTTCGAAGCGCACTCGTACAATTGGGCGGTCGACCCTTTACAGAGGCAAATATCGTGGATGCTTGGCCTCAACCATTATCAACCTAGAAAGCTAGGTGTGCTTTAATGACTGTCCTCAAATCAACGGACCTGAAAAGACACATATATACTAGAGACATCCTGCGGGAGTGAACTATCTGTCTCTTCTGGCCTTCTTTTTTCTTTTAATCCCTCATTACCTCTTTCCCGCGCAGGGTAGGAAACCGGATCTTCGTCTGATCAACCTCCATGGCCTTCCCTCGTTACTCTCAATTTCTCTGGCCTCCGAAATGCATGCACAGATGCCACCGATTTCAGAGCCCGGTTGCGCGATATAGTGGTTACTGCGACCGACCCCCAAATCAATATTACTCTATTAACTTGGCTTGAAACAGCAGTGGTGACGGTTGCGGATAGGTGTTGTCCTTCGTCCTGAGGAGATGGTGGAGCTGGGAATGGCAAGGTGGCCTGACGATGAGGAAAACTGTTATGTGCCGTCTATGACGACAACGGTTGTCATCAGCCTAACGGAATGGATGGACTGGATGGACATGCCAAACCCAATTTCAATCCCTTATCTGCTGTCCCAGTAAAAGCACAACTGAATGGCGTTGCATAACCTCTCCGTTCACTAAGGATTCACGTCAAAACACTAATATCCTCCAGTGAACACTTAAATATCAGCGTGGACTTACATGCACTGGCACTGGCAGAAGCGACAAAGCCCAGCAGTAAGATAACGGTAAGCGAGTTCATGGCTGAAAAAAAAATACATTTTAAAAAGTGCTTATTGACACTTCTGCTGAACATCGAACAAATGTAATGCTCACCTTAACAAACGGGATAATACTTTACTGTCTTGAACATGTGAGCCAAATATTGTAGTGCTACATGGTGTGAGAAAGGCAAATTAAAGAAATCCGTATCCCGTGCGCTGTGGGATTCAGCTTAAGCGAAAATTTTACTGGTGTTGACGAAGACACGTGTTCGTGTCTATTAATATAATTAATTAAGAAAGTAATTGTAGATATTGGATAGCTTCGACCAAAGGACGATGCATTGAAAGTGATAGCTGGGTTTAGCGTTGCGCTGAAGCTGCTCAGAGGGTGTTTCTTCGCAGGGTCTGCATGTTTGGCGCGACACAGCACGGGAGGCAACTGCGGCTGCGCAGCACAAACAGTGCAGCTGTTACGCGTCTCGCAACTCCGGCTTGAAGAGAAGCGCTGCCACTTGCATTTAGGCGTCGCACCTCAATGCTGCCCGAGATGATACCTAAGAAAACTTCCAGCACTTTTTCTAGCTTTGCGCTTACTGTCCGCTCTGCTCCGACAACTCCATGCACCGCCATGATGCACACAAAGCTGCATGGTAGGTCGTACGCACAACGCTGCACGTCAGCAGTGGGAGGCCGGACGCTTCCTGGCTCCGTGGCCGAGTCGAATGAACGGAGCCGAAGTAGTGCACCCGTGGCATCCGCGTTTCGCATCCAAATGCACTGCAAGTCTTTCGTGCAGATACCCTGACAGGATCACGTCGAAGGCTACGCCAACGACGGCGCCAAATAAATGCAAGCACGAATATTGGCGTATATTGCGCCGGTAACCTTTAAGAAACAGGCACCTTTTACCTCTAGCTGCCACATTAAATGAGGGGAGGGAGGGGATAAGCCACGTTCTGGGCAAGCAACGCAGCGTCGGTTAGACTTTTGCAACGCACAGTTCACCTTTCAACAGCTGAATGGGTGACTCGATACACGTGGAGTACTGACGTGCCTCACATGGGCTCCTGCGTCCTGCGCTCATTTCTGCAGAAAGGCCACTCACCCCTTTCATTTTGCACCGATAGAATCGGCAAGACTCAAGGAACCAGCGGATACCACCTGCATCAAATGTGAGTGCGTTTTGGTCACGATTTCGAGCTTCATCTTCACCGACCAGCCCGCGCTTTGGTACGCATAACGCCGCGCGAGACCACGGCGGTCCGCCGGGGAGAACAGCTGTCGCACGTGCAGCAGGCACACGGCGCGTGAAAGGAGTCCGACGGCGCTCGATGCCGCACGAGCAACAGGCGTTGCACGTGCACTGCAAGCCGAAGCCGACGCTTCCAACGCCTGAGGGTCGTTTCGCGGAAGATATTGTCGCGAAGAAAGTGTACCGCGGCCCTCTTTGCTGTCTTTCGGGGAATTTTGTGGGGTCCTTGACGCGGGGCAAACCATTGTACACAAATGATCTCGACGGCGCCGCGGACAGTGCTGCCGCGCGGCCGCCGCCCCTGACGTCACACCTGCACATGTCGCGTCGTCTTCCCACGCTCGGCTGTCAAAAGCCAATTAGTTATGGTCAGAGTGCTTTTATGTACGGAGCGTTGACGCGACCATTTCTTGAACTCTGCCGCTTATTGGATGATGTCGGCTTGCCTGATTGGTCGGAGTAACGAAGTAGCCCATTGGTGGAGAAAAGTGTCTCTTGGATGCTGGGGAAACTTATTTAAGGAATAGTTTGGGGTAGTTTAGAGTGAGCAAGTAGACAGCAGCAGACGGCGCATCTTCACCAGGGGAGACCAGGCCGGTCAGGCAGGCCGACGACGACGGGTATGACATCGTTTTGCTTGTATATATTTTGTACAGTTTAAACTTAAGGTAAATACCAAGAGAATAAATCTAGTTCAAATGCTACTCTCGTCGTCGTACCTGCGGATTTGGACTTCCCCTGCCGGAGCTCATCCCCATTCTTCCGTCTCCCTGGTGAGTTGATGCGTCTGATATCTCACGGCTGCGTCACTTCGCTACAAAGTGGTGGAGTGTGCTGGGTACCGAAGTCCACGCTCTAATATCATCGGCCGTGGCAACAAACCCGAAGAACCTAGCTCTAACAGCTCGACCATGACCGAACCCCCCACTGTCCTCGCTACCATGCCCATCCCTCAAGCGGAACCTTTCATCGGACCGCCAGTCTTTAGAGGCACGCCCGAAGAGTCAATATGCGAGTGGCTGCTTTGCTACGAATACGTAGCCTCCCTCAACAACTGGGATGAAGGGACGAAAGTAAAATTTTTATATTTGGCATTAGAGAGCAATGCAAAGAAGTGGCACACCACGCAAATTTTAACGGGTGCCCCTAATACATGGAAAGAGTGGACGACGCTTTTAAAAACGTCTTTTACAAGTCGCCACTCAGTTGAGATCGCATATTTGCGGCTCCAAAACCGAACGCAGCTGCCATCAGAATCTCACGAAGATTATTATTATGACGTTGTGCAGCTGTGCGCCAGAGCCAATCCATCTATGACGGAAGAGGAGCGGATGCGGCACCTCATGCGCGGATTGCGTCCGGACGTGCTGGAAAACATTCTCATTGCAAACCCGGACAGCTGCTCTGCTTTCCTCGAAATTTTACGCCGAATTGATTGGGCAGCTTTTTTGATAGAAGTGACCGGCACCCATTTCTCTGCCGGCCGGCAGTCATGCTACCCATTCGCCTCGGCACCTGCCGCCGGAGTGACACCCGCTGGAGCAACAGTGCAGCCGCCTCCAACATGTCTCGCCACCTGCGCTGCGGCAGAGCGTCACTGCCCGCGAGAGGCCACCCACCGCGACAGGGACTTGAGGACGATTGCGGACTCTATAGCCTCATTATTTGACCGCCTGAAAGGTATCGAACAAGATGTACGTCGTCCTCCAGTGCCTTGGCCAGCGGGAAATACCCGTGACGACGACGAGCGACCACGCTGCCAGCTATGCGACCGCATCGGCCACTTTGCGCCCCAGTGCCGGCAATGGCTCCAGGAAAATGGACCCCAGGGGAAGGAGCAGCGCTCTAACTTTGAGCAAGGCAACTCCCGCACGCTTCCCCGACTGCCGCATGATTCCGCGCCAGCAAGCGACGAAAATCCCTTACCGTTGCTCGTGCTGGATCATGTGGACATCGGCGAAAAGCAAAGAGAGGATTCCTGGTTGCAAGAAATAATACAGCACCTAGAGCAGCCGAGTGCGCCCGTTGTCAGAAAAATGAAAAGAACGGCACGGAGCTTTCGGCTGGTCGACGGTGTATTGTACAGAAGAGCGAAAGGCTTTCAAGAAGATCGCGCAGCACTCGTTGTCCCCAAGTGTTTGAGATCGGAGGTTCTGAGGCACTGCCATGACGACATCACGGCAGGCCACCTCGGTGTCAAGCGCACATGGGAGAAAGTTCGCCGCCGCTATTTCTGGCCAAAGATGTTTTGCCACGTCACCAAGTATGTCCGCTCCTGCTCTGACTGCCAGAAAGAGCCACTCGCCCCCAGGAAGCCAGCCAGTATCGCCCCCTTTGTGACCTTCAAAAATGAGCCACCACTTCAGGTGGGCCAAGGAACTCAACGCGGAACCGAGGATGCCAAGAAAGCGGCCCACCAAATGGACTCTGCTCAGATTCTAGCCGACCAAACCGGCAACAAACGCGACGCTTTTAATGTTGCGCGATTAGGACCGTGCCACGTCAGGGAGTGCTCCGATGATGACGACGCAGACGGCAAATCTGATAACGAACGTCCAAAGAAAAAGAAAATGTGTTGTGTTCGTCGCGTTGTGCGTCAATGTAGTTGTGGTGACCGGAGGCATGCCACGTGTAATCGTGTGTGTGAGATGTCGACTAGTGATCGAGGACAAGCCAAGAAACCGCACGGGACTGAACTTTACTCCAACTGGAGGACATTTCATAGGGAGGCTGAGCCTCGAACCATCGCTTCGTATGACACAGACATTGATGTGTATTACAGCTCAAGCGAATAATCTTCATTGTTAATTTTCTTGTGTAGCGCGCGCGAATGAACTTTGGTGTTACTTTTCTTGTCCACTTTGTTTCCATTTTGTTAAAACGTGTTTGGTGCTTTGTTTTATGTGATGTTCCATTTTTCTTACAGTTACTTCAGTTTTCTTATATGAATCCCCAAATGTACGTGTTTAATTTGTACGTGTTTAAATTGTTAATTTGGTTTTGTAGTAGTGCTTTGTGACGAGTGGGACACTCTTTTTCGTAGGGGGGAGGTGTCGCGAAGAAAGTGTACCGCGGCCCTCTTTGCTGTCTTTCGGGGAATTTTGTGGGGTCCTTGACGCGGGGCAAACCATTGTACACAAATGATCTCGACGGCGCCGCGGACAGTGCTGCCGCGCGGCCGCCGCCCCTGACGTCACACCTGCACATGTCGCGTCGTCTTCCCACGCTCGGCTGTCAAAAGCCAATTAGTTATGGTCAGAGTGCTTTTATGTACGGAGCGTTGACGCGACCATTTCTTGACCCCTTGAACTCTGCCGCTTATTGGATGATGTCGGCTTGCCTGATTGGTCGGAGTAACGAAGTAGCCCATTGGTGGAGAAAAGTGTCTCTTGGATGCTGGGGAAACTTATTTAAGGAATAGTTTGGGGTAGTTTAGAGTGAGCAAGTAGACAGCAGCAGACGGCGCATCTTCACCAGGGGAGACCAGGCCGGTCAGGCAGGCCGACGACGACGGGTATGACATCGTTTTGCTTGTATATATTTTGTACAGTTTAAACTTAAGGTAAATACCAAGAGAATAAATCTAGTTCAAATGCTACTCTCGTCGTCGTACCTGCGGATTTGGACTTCCCCTGCCGGAGCTCATCCCCATTCTTCCGTCTCCCTGGTGAGTTGATGCGTCTGATATCTCACGGCTGCGTCACTTCGCTACAATATTATAGGCTGCGTGTCGCTCTAAAGTCTCGGCCCAAGATGGTTTTCGCTTCGTCCGGAGAGCGCCCGCCACGCGTTCGCCACCGTCGCCATGCCAGTCTGAGCCTGGTGACACTCGGCCCTGCATCCCTCGACGAACTCCGGGTAAGGGAGGACCTGGAACTTCGTGCCACTCGTATGCCGGGCCAGTGGTTCAGTCAACGGGCCACCACCATCGATCTCCCTGTGGATCCCCCCCCCCTGCCTACTACCGCTACGAAGCCTCTCCAGGACGGCCCCCCAGTACAGGAGCCCGATGCTTCGATCCCGCTCCCCCCCCCCCGCCATCCGACGACGAGGACAAGGATATGTCCAGCTCCCGGAAACGCGCCCGCGAGACGGAGAGCGAGGACGAGGAGCCAACCGGGCGACGCAAGCAGCCGTCGAGATCTCCCCCCAGCCCGGAGCAGCACACGGCAGCCAGCTGCCACGTGCAGCAACCGGACCACGGCAGCGCCATTTCCCCACACTCGGGCGAAACAGCCGCCACCTCCTCTCCGCCTGCCGCCCAAGACGGAGGCCCTCCAAAAAGGGCGGGCGCCACCTCTCGACATCTTGCCGAGTCTACAGCCGCCTACTCCACGCCCCCTCCGAGCAAGGGCGCGCCCGGCACCACCCTCGACGCGCCGCTTGCTCCTGATGGCGGCGTGTCCCCTGCAGCGTCTGCTAGCGAACCAGCTACAAACGAAAGCACTGCCGACGCGATGGAGCTGACGGACGCAACACCCACTCTTTGGTCACATCAGGGCCCTGATCACCCTACGGCGCAGTTTCTAAAGGACCCACCATGCCAGCCTGCTTCGCGGCCGAAGCCAAAGGAGAAGAAGAAGAAGCAGAAGAAGAGGAAGGAGCCTGCCCATATTTCCCTTTCGTCTCCCGGGGCAACGGACAACTCGCGGCGCCCACGCGCTACCGTGGTCACTCCCAGCGTGCCTACAGACGCAGTACGGAGAGCGACACCATCCGCCCGCGAGTCCACTACGTACGACTTCACTCTGGTGCAGTCAAAGAGGGACCGGCGGCGTGCACGAGCCCTGGAGACTGCTGCACTCCCGGTTGACCCTGCGGTCGTCCGTACGGTGCTCTTCCGTCCCTCGGCGCCCGGTGGAACCTTCCGAGGAGCACCGCGCCTCTCACTCGCTGCAACCCTCTCTTCGCGGCCCGGTGTTGCAGTGGTTCGCGTTAACCATAAACGCAACATCGTGGCCGCCGATGCTACCACCCGGGAGTGCCTGGAGGAACTCTGGCAGTCACTGAGCTGCGCGGAATCCCAGTGACTACCCGACTACCAGCCGAGCGCGGCAAGAGCACTGGCTTTTTGCACGGGGTGGTCCGGTTACCCGCGGACACAGACGTGCCGGGAGCCATCGATTCGAGCGTTCCCGTGCTGTCGGCAACGAGGGAGGAGAGCACCATCACCATCCGATTCACAGGACCGGTCCCCACTGAACGCGGGCGCCTTTTCAAGCTCGAGTTCAGGGTGAGGCCTACCAGGCCCCGTCCAGTGCAATGTCGGCAGTGCGCCCGCTTCGGGCACGTGCTGGAGACCTGCAGATGGCCGACCGACCGCATCTCCTGCGGCAACAGCCACGCGGAGGGCGCCTCCTGCCGGAAAGTCCGTTGCAGGAACCGCGGGGGCCCCCATAGGGCCGACACTCCCGCCTGCCCCAATTGGCAGGAAGAACAGGAGGTGGCCACCATCATGGCTTCCTCCACCTCGGCATTGTCGAGGCGTGCTGTCAGGGCAGCAGTCAGGGAGGAGAAGCAGCCGCAGCAGTCCTCCTTATCTCCTGCGCGGTCCTATGCGAGCGTGCTGAAGGGCCCCAGCCCTGCACCCAGGCATCCAGTACCAGCCCCTCGTGCCTATCAACGCCAGCAGATGAAGGATACTGCTGCTCCACCCGCCCAAACTACTATGGATCAGCTGGTGGAAAACCTGCTGCTCACCATGCAAGCAGTCAGCACCATTCTGCCAGCTGACCATCCGCTCCGGGCCATCTGCCTGCAGGCAGTGGCATGTCAACCGCGACACAATCACCATGGCTAGTCGCCAGGCCAAACGTCGGCCGCGCATCCTGCAATGGAACGTGCGCTCGCTGTGCCGACGACACGCCGAACTTTCCGAACACCTACTCCTGCACGAGTACGACGTGCTCGCGTTGCAAGAGACATACACGCGCGACGGGGAGTGCAACCTTCCGGGATTCGTGGGATACCACAGTGCGAGCACCTGCGAGTTACGGACTTGCGCCAACGTGCAGTGTTGTGATCTGCTCTATCCACCCGGTCGCTCCCGCGCGTCTATTTACATCCGTGCGCGCCTTGCCCAAGCCGTCGTTCGTGTGGCCGACATCGTTTCCACCTCCGTAGAGTGTGTGGCTGTGACTGTGCGGGTTGAGGGGGCCGACACTTGTGTCGCCAGCGTGTACGTGCAACCCGTGCAGCGATGGCATACGTCTTTCGTGGAGAGCCTTACCGCGCGCATCAACGGTGACTGTGTTGTGTGCGGCGACTTCAACTCTTACCACACGGCATGGGGCAGCAGCCGCTGTGAGCCTAATGGCAGGAACCTGCTGAACTCCATCCACTCCTCTGGTCTGCTGATCATCAACACCGGCAGTCCCACTTTCGTGCGTCGGAAGGTGCGCGGTAGTGTGACAAACTTATCGCTGATTACCGAACGGTGCCACTAAGAGTGACTACGCAGCTCTGACACTCATGGGTCGGATCATTATCCGATCTCGCTTGACCCGCTCGGTCTGAGCCGAGACCGGACCTGCACCTATCGCATCACCGACTGGTCTCTGTTCAGGACGCTCTGTGCCACGCCCCCTCCGGCGAACACCGACTTCCTCGCGCACATTTCGAGGTGCGTTGCCACCGCGACCAAGTCGTGTACAGTGCCCGCTGGAACGCCGGCGCCCGACATCAAACTTCTGAATTTACGCGCGGCACGCCGATGCGCTGAATGCCGCGCCATCAAAGGCCACAAGGTGGAGCACTGGACTCTTTACAACCGCCTTGATGCCGCGTGCCGTCGTCATACCAGGCAGCGTCGCAACCAGAGCTGGCAAAGTCTCTGCCTCTCCTTGGAGGACACTCGCGACAAAGCACGCCCCTGGCGTATTCTCGCCGCCCTACTTAGTCCCAAGATCCCCCGCCGCCCTGCACTCTCCATCGCAGTGGCCCGGGGCTTGAGTGCCGAGCAGTTAGCCGAACTCTTTTTTTTTTCGCGCATACGCTCGCTCCGCCGTCTGTGTGCCCTGTCACAGCCGCCGTCGAACTTCCGCCACGCAACATGGTTGAACGCCTCGCTCCTATGCGCTATTTCCCAACGAGCGCATTTCTGGCGCATGTAGAAGTGCTGTGTTCTGCTGAGTTCACGCTCAGCGAGTTGCGCATCGTCTTGAACAGACGCAAACATCGCTCCGCTCCCGGTTCCGACGGCGTTACTCATCAAGTCCTGGGGAACATTAACGCAGTTCAGCTTCCGTCACTTCTCGAGGTCTTCAACTCGGTCTGGTGCAGCGGCATCATTGCCGCCGACTGGAAAGAGGCGATCGTCGTTCCCATTCTCAAGCGCGACAAACCAGCCTCGAACACCAACTCCTATCGCCCAGTATCGCTAACGTCGGTACCCGGCAAAACAATGGAGTCCATGGCTTTGCACCGCCTTGAATGGATTGCCTCCGCCATAGACGCACTTGCCCCTGAACAAAGCGGCTTCCGCCGAATGCGCTCGACAGCTGATTCCCTCGCGGACGTTGTCACTGCGCTCGAGGACGCGGCAAGCCGCCACGAAGCCGGATACCTCGTGCTGCTCGATGTGGAATGCGTGTTCGACGGCCTCCCACACGGCACCATCATTCAAGCACTTCGCGAGCTGCGTATCACCGGCCGCCTACTGGACTATGTCTCGGCCTATCTTAACGGCCGAACGCTCAGAGTGCGCGTGGGTGACGCGCTGAGCACGCCCCGTAGCGTGACCTCTGGTGTTCCTCAGGGCAGTGTCCTCAGCCCTTCCCTCTTCAACTTGGCGCTTTCAAGGCTCCCTGATTTCATACCGAAGGTGACAGCCTTCGAAGTCCGTGTGGCGATTTACGCTGACGACATCGCTCTTTTTGCTTGCGGGCCCACAGACCATGGCTACCAAGTGCGTCACTCACTCCAGTTGGTGATCAACGCCGTGGACGAATATCTCGGCAGCATAGGGCTTCAGCTCTCGGCGTCGAAAACCGAGGTGCTACTAATTCACCCCCGTGCAAGCTGTGCACGCTTCGAAGTGCCAACTCTCTTGCTGCGCGGAAGCCCTTCCCGTGGCAGAGAAAAGTCCGATACCTCGGCCTCCATATCGACTGCCGCCTCTACTTTAACGCGGCCACCACACAACTCTGCAGGGACTCCAGCAAAGCCGCAGGCGCCGCACGCTCGCTGCTCGCCCGAGGCTGCTGCTGCGCACCGCATCTTGCGCTCCCCCTGCCGCCTTCGCCGCACGCCTCCACGCTCCTCGGCGTAAACATCACCGTCCCGGGCGTCAAAAGCAAGCGACAAACAGCACTGTGTGCCATGCAGCTGGAGACGGTTGCATTGATCTTCGAACATATACGCGACCGACTCCTAGTGTACACTGACGGATCCGTGTCCAGTGACGGTTCCGCCGCTGCCGCGTGCACGGCACCGGACATTTCTCCGTCTCGACAGTGCCTTCGTTTTCCTGCCTCGTCGACAGTCGCCGAGCTCGCGGCGATTGACCTCGCGGCTGACCTACTTCTTCAGCAGTGCGGAGTCTCGTCTACCGCGATACTGTCGGACTCGCGTGCGGCTCTGTGCATGCTGAGAAAGGACTATGCCGGTCCTCCGCTTGTGCAGCGCGTGGGATCAAAACTGCGCCATCTCGCAAATCAGGGCTGCGATTTTGCATTGCAGTGGGTCCCCGCGCACATCGGCCTGCCCGGGTGCGAAGCGGCCGACGCCCTCGCGAAGCAAGCTCTCTCGACTCGCTTTCCCCTCGCCAGCTCCATCACCCGTTTCGACGTCGCCAAGACGGCGATACTGCGCATCCTCCGCGCGCAGCATCCGTATCCGCGCGTTGATGCAGGCACGCCCCCTCGCCTCCTCCCCCGCGCGGGTCTCTCCCGCTGGGACCGCTCGTTTCTCCGTCGGCTGCGCGTCGGCTGCTACAACACGGCCGCCAGAATGCACAGACTGCACGGAAGAGGCAGCCCCGTGTGCTTGGATTGCGGCGAGGAGGAGGCGCTTGAGCACCTTCTGTTCCGCTGCCCGGCCTTCGATGTTGAGCGCACTGCGCTCTTTGCATCATACAGTCGTGTGGGACTGCCCTGTGACTCGGAGGGAGCACTTCTCTTTCCGGCAGCCCACCCTTCCATTGTAAAGAAAGTGCTTCCTGCCCTACTTGACTTTTGTTGTGAAACGAAGCTGAGAGCGCGGCTGTAAGCCCCGCATTGCTTCCTCAACCTTCTTGTTATTTTTTTCCGCCTTCTTTTCCTTCTCTCCCGGATCTTTTTCTCCCCACTCCCCTTTCCCTGTGCAGCGCAGTTGAGGTGCCCTCCTCTGAGAGACAGTTACGGCACTGCACTTCTCTCTTCCTCTCCTTCAAAAGTCACTACACACACACTCGGTACAACCTGACTAATGTCAGCAAAGGGCACTTTCTTCGCGTTTCCGTAAAGCGAAAGACGAGGTTCTTATTCAGAAAACGAAAATCAACGAAGTGCACCCTTCTAGATGAACGAGGAAAAGACTACGCCTGTACGCATGCATACTTACCGAAAGTACCTGTGCAGCTTTTGGTAAACTCGTAGCTGACATGTTCGTTTAGGCTTTCAGTCCTGCTTAAGTAGGCGGGACAAGGTAATCATTCCAAATGTCAAAATGGAAGGCGAAATAAGGTCATTCAAATAATTCAGCACTAAAAGAATGCTCGTGCGTGAGACATAGTTCGAAAACAATGTGACCTTGCAGCGCTCAGTTCAACAACCTAAACGAGGCACGCCGGTATGCAATACTAATCAAGACTACCTGTACAGTTCTGGCTATCTCGTAGTTTGCATGGGCGAATGTACGTAAATCTGTTTAAATATAAAATACATGGTAGTTATTCGAAATTTGTCACTACACCGCGAAATACAAGTGATTCAAATATTTAAGCATGCCTTGTGAAAACGGTAGGGACTTTTATGTTTCATGTATGTTTCCTCATTATGCCCTGTGTGACGTTTATGGATCCTTGTCCTTTATGTGAACTTCAGGAAACATGCTTTGTGTGGTACCGCTGTTTTACTCCTCCTTTGGTATGACTCCAGGGTACCGCCCTAATCTTTCCTGTAGTGTGTACCCTTTGCGTTTACGGCAGTGTATTGCCTGGGTGCGCTCTCTATGTTACCTGGCTGTGCATTCCCTCGAGGACACAACCAGGTACCTCAGAATGCGCACAGTGATTGACTGTTAACTCATGGTACCGATAGACCATCTACTTGTAAGATGTATTAACTACCGAAGTATGTAGGCGTGAAAAGGGGGGAGGGGGTGCGCTTGCCTTTCTTCCCATTCGCAGCATCCCACCGATGCATTGACTGCCAGACGCCATGAAAAGTGCAGCTTAAAATAAAGATTCGCGGAGCGAATTAGCTCTCACGACGCGCAACGATAATGCGGTGGCGCGATGTGGTCTGCTCGCTGGCTTGCGCTACATGAAGCGAAAAAGAGTTTCTGCGAGAGTACATAAATGTAAAACTGCTATTTAGGTAACTGTTTTCAGTGTTATTTTGGTGTCATAACAACATTGAAGATGTCAATAAATTAACATAAGTAACGATTTCGTCTATAATACGCCCGTTAGATTTGTTTGCAGGCTTCAGCGTAAAAAAGCAACCGCTGCAACCTCCAATGCTCCACTGGTGCTGAAGCCAAGCTTCACCATGATATAGTTCGAAAGAATGTAGTGAAATGGGATATTTATAACGTTTCTGGTACCCAACGTATAAAAATAAATGAATGTTAACAATGTGAGTCGAACTCACAGTTAACGTGTGTAAGGCAGAAACGCTACCACTGCTACACCACAAAACCGTGGTTTACGGACGACGTTTTGACATGTTGCTGTAAAGGCGGTCAATTGCCTTCGCGAGGTATTTTCCTAGTTTTTTTGTTTCAGACCTCAGCCATGTTGAGATACCTTCCCTCTACAACTCTGCGCAAATTATCCACAAAAGTTTGCTAACAGATGCAGTAGCTGCTAAAAGTGCCTCTCTTTTCAAAAGTGCGTCTGATTGCTCCTTTGACGTTAGCGTGGTTCGAAGTACTGCGGCGCGGATCCCGTAAATGCTTTCTGGGGCGCAAAACTGAATTCATAATTGTCCGTTGGCTAGGTAGTGGAAGTTGTGTTCGAAGCATGGCCTTATTTGTTTGTTTACGCGTGCATCTAAGCAGTACGCCTCTTTCAAATCAGCCCAACCTTCAGCAGCCGTAGCCAGCCATTGCCACGTTTTGTCGTCTTTGCTTGCTACGCGACGAGGAAGAAAGGCTCCACCGATTCAAAATGAGGCCGCATATTCTCTCAAACATGACACTTGGCGCCATAAGAAGCGTGTACGTGGGTGATGATCACGCGTTTGGGCTCGTTGGGTCTCGTAGGTGCCCTTGTGCGCAGTGCACACCGAATATAGGTGGCGCGCGAGGTGATTCATGATGGCCGGCACAGGATCGCCGACAGCGCGTCCGTGGCGTTGCACTCCGACCTTATTCTCATCGGCTGCGGAGAAAGGTAGCGATGACGCTAGCTTTCTGCGAAGCAGCTGTCGTCAGCAGACGTCATGGATCACCTTCAAATCCGTCAACAAAAAGAAGAAAGAAAGAGTGCGTGGCTAACACAACACAAACAACTTCTGAACGCCGGCTATCTCACTTGTCGTGGCGTGCGTCACGGCATGCAGCCTTGACGTTGTTACTGTTCAAGGGCTGCTTGCACAGACGTCAAACGGTCACGGCAAGCCGCCCTCATTGAAATACGGCTGTCACGGCCGGGATAAAAAAAGGACCATAAAAAAAGTTGGCGGTCACTTTAGCATATGCTAAAGAGGATGCGCGCTCACTGCACATTTATTAAAACACTTTGATATTCTCATTCGAATCTGTTGCCACTTCCTATTAATTGTTCTTTTCTTTGTTTTCTCGTTCACTTGTTACCTTTTTCGGTCGCCAAGACATCACCCCTAGTTCTGCTCGGTTAACGGCACACTAGAACGGTCGTGGCAAGTCCATGAAGACCATTAAGACTCATACGCTCGGCCACTGATTGAATTTTTTTTAACACTTCCATTGCCGGAGGTAGCTACATAAACTTGTATACCGGATGTCCCAGTAAACTTGGACCATGATTTTAAAAAAAAAAGCCAAGAGCTGTAGAGAAATCGTACCGACTGCATAGTAGCGGCAGTCGTGTGCACTTACAGCTAATGGTTTTTTTCATCACGACGTACGAAATAATTATTTGCTTTTAATTAGTGACCACTTTATTATTGTTTGAATTGCAAACACAATTACAATGTTGTAGGGCACATTAGGTAACCTCCGAATCAAGCATTTATTTCGTGCTGAAGTGTGCCTGGTGTTTTTTTTTCCATGAAAAAACCAAAGCCCACGAAATACACGACATAATAAATAGACGCACTCTCGCTCGGCGCTGCTCAAGAGCCTTTTGAGCAAACTTTGAAAGATATCCGCCTGTGTTACTTTATTGCCGCATCCTACAAGGCTTAGTCATGTAGGAAGGCCCGAGAGGTTTCGCCACCTAACAAGCCTGGGGTGATAAGCTTCAGCACCTGCGGAGGCCAGAATGTTATGATCGATCATGAGGCACTCGGGATAGCTTTAACCTCCGCCTTAAAGAAAGGCACAAAAGAAATTCAACCAATGTTTAAAAAGACCAGTGGGCAAAAAAGCGCCAAAGAAGAAAAAAAAAGCAGCTCTCCGAAGAACAGAAAAGAGCTACTCGGGAGTTTATTTGAATTAAGTTGTTAGCTTTCATCCCACTTCGACTATTACCTCAAACTTCAAGTGCTGTTCCGCCGGACCAACGTGTACTTTCATTCCTACGTGCCGATGACGTCATCCGAATGCAATCACCTCCCCGCTTTCATCGCCAGCAACCCTTAGCATGCCCAAAGACTGCCATTTCGAACATGTAACACCACCTTCCTCTCTAACGCAGCAATGGCACTGAGAGTGTTTAAATAAATAAATAAATATAACAACAACACGTAAAGCGTCTCAGCCGCCCACAAAGAAGCATGAAAAGGTACAACTTGTATGGCCATTTACTCTTTCTGTCTCGAACTCCCGAAAAGAGGTAAAACAAAGCAGTTTTTTACCTATTTACATCTTTGTCGCAAGCTTTCTTTATTTGAGGATAGGGTTACATCATTAGGGTGCGTTAAACGGTCACGTTTTACACCAGTTTTGAGTGGTTATTTTTCACTGCCAATGACGGTACATGCTCAAACAGGTCACCTTCTGAAGCAATACAGTACTTGCTTCTTCCCAACACTTGTGCTGTTGGAGCTTTGACCAACGACATTCGAATCTCACCGCAGACTCCGCGTATTTTGGTCTTTAGGGCGTCCGGTGTGGTAGTTTAGAAGCTTACGTAACCCCACAAGAAGTCGAGCGTTGTCATGTCCAGTGACCTTGCAGGTCACGGTACAGGTCCGTGCCGGCCAATCCACTGTGTAGGAAAAAACTTGTGAAGACACGCTTGAGACGGATACTTCCATGCGGAAAAGCACCATCGTGTCGAAACCAGGTGTTCCGAATGTTCGCAAGTGGAACGTTGCATTAGACGTCGTTCATGGGGCCTTCGAGGATGTCGTTGAGGTAACATTGCGTCGTTAGTGTGTTGTCAAAAAACCGCACCGCACATCAAATGACCTCTGGTATTGGTGTCGTGTTTGTGCCAGCCAGCGTGGATACCTTGATATCACTCCAGTAGTGCGCCTTGTGAAAAATAACTTCTGCGTTTCTAAAGAAATTAGAAAGTTCGATTGAGAAAGATCGGTTCCTCACATTTCGTGAAAATGGAATTGGCAAAGTGAAGTCTGTTTTCAAAACCTTGGTCTTCAAGTTTTTGATGAAAATGTACATGGTACGGGTGCATATCAGCTTTTTTTTTTTATAATAATCCACACTGATGACCTTGAGATTCCTGCCTCCGCTTAGGCGTCGCGCACACTATCGTGAGGGTTAGCAGCGAAGAATGTCAAAACATCCGTTTCCGTTTCTTGAAGTACCGTAGCAGTCTTGTGTCGCTTTCTTGTGAAGCTACCCGTCTCGCAAAGGTCTTCGCACGTTCTAAGTATTCTTGACGGACTAGGGCGCCCTCCACGATGCCACATTCCGAATAGCTTGGCTGCTTTCCTCTTGTCGCTACACGCTATCAAGCCACAATCATATCCAGCCGAGTGTAAATTGTACGGGCAGAAAGCAGATTTGTACCACATGGTACGAGCCTGCCAGGCTAATAGAGTATTAAACTCTATACAACAGCCAACGTGGGAAGGATGGCAGGCAGCCCTGTCCAGCTCAATCCTCGAGGACCAGCAAGCCCTCGTAGAAAGAGCCAAGGCAGCGGCCTTAGCCAACGGAACTCCGGAATAAGAATCCTACCACCGTTCTCCTCACTCCCCTCCCCTTTTATTGTCAATAAAATGTTTTCATCATCATCTTGTCGCCATGCACCGCTCTCATAGCCAGGATCACTTTAGCCTTCTGATCATTCATGAAGCCCATGACTTTCTTCTTGAAGAGCAGGTCACTGGCGCGGTATTGTTGAGATCTCCCGTTATTATCTAAGCACTGACAGGTCAAGCCACAATGATTTACGTGATATACAACAGCATATGCTGGCCGTGCAGATCCGGCAAAACGCATTAGATGGACATAGCCTGCGCAAGGTTCAAAATTAAATTATGGGGTTTACGTGCCAAAACCACTTTCTGATTATGAGGCACGCCGTGGTGGAGGACTCCAGAAATTTTGACCACCTGGGGTTCTTCAACGTGCACCTAAATCTAAGTACACGGGTGTTTTCGCATTTCGCCCCCATCGAAATGCGGCCACCGTGGCCGGGATTCCATCCCACGACCTCGTGCTCAGCAGCCCAACACCATAGCCACTGAGCAACCACGGCGGGTGCGCAAGGTTTGTTCCTGTTGCTAAATGGAACAAAAGGAACACACGTTCCGGGCGCGCCTACCTACAGAACAAGATGAGTGCGCAAACTTACAGTCCGAAGTGCGCCGTCACGGTTTCCCAGGTTCGAAATCTGCACCCCCCTACGGCTCCACTACGCTTGTCACAGCGTCAGCGGCGTGTTCCCATGAGGCCGCTTCCATCGCATAGCGTGAAGCCCTGTACAGAGCTGCCACTGCCGCAGCTAGTAAAGCCACGTATACGTGTCTATTCGCTTGGGAGCGCTTGAGTAGTGGCGTGCGAGCGCGTATCTATATCGTATTTCGTATTTTGGATGTTTCGCTCGCTTCTTTTTTTTTCTCTCTGAAAAACCAACGAAGCAAAGATGAGTGTGAAACAAATGCTTGATTCGGAGGTTATTTCAGATGCCCTACAGCTTTGTCATTGATATGTTCGCGATTCAAGCAATAATAAAGGAGATAACTAATTAAAACAATTATTAAATTAATACTTCGCGATGAAAAAAATACCGGCTCTAAGAACGCGCGACTACGGCTACTATGCAGTCGGTACAATTTTTCTACAGCTCTTGAGGTCTTCTTTATATTTTGGTCCAATTCAACTGGGACAACCTCGGCATATAGTTCCTTCTATTTTCTTGTATCCCAGGCAGAATGAGAGGTGCACGGAAAGGCGAACTAGGTTGACACACAGCGCTAACTTTGAACAACAGATTTATTTCCAGTTCTCGCATGCGTATTCATGCTCCTCAAAACGTCCTAGGACACGTGTACATTGCTCCCAATGTACACGTGTCTGTGTACATGTAATGTACACATTGGAATTCGCAGCCTCCCTTTCAGTGGCACGAGCATCGAGTGACACCCTTGTTTCTTTCGCAGCGCTTCCGGTTCCCCTCCTGAGACGACCGGGTAGGAAATTCAAAATAAATCAGAAAAAAACAGAAGATATAGCACAGTACAAAATTAATGGGTTTCATTAAAGACATAATATCAGAACATAAGTTTAGTTACAAGTTGAGTTACTGATACGTCTGGAATAATTAAAATAAATTCGAAATCACTGAGTCGACCAGGAACGAAATTCAAAATAAATCAGAAAAATAGAAACCAATATAGTACAAAATTCATGGGTTCCATTAGAGATATAATATCACAGCATCAGTTTCTTACAAGGTGAGTTATTGAAGTTTCTGGAATAATTAGAATTAGTTAGAACTCACTCATTACCACACACCAAAGCTCTGAATTGTATACATTTTGAGACCCGCCACGTGAGCACGAGCTAGCCGAATTTCATGGAAACCCGAAAGTAGAAAATGGAAGTATTGACGTCCCACACAAGAAGGTGGCCTGTTATTTAACCGGCTAAACAATGAAAAACTGCTGCCTGCGAGTTCGGTTCATGCGTTGCGTTCGCCTAAAGTTAACCGAAAGAACACCAGCGCCGAGGTGCTAGTGCAACTAAGAGACACTTAAGTCAAAGATTGGGATCGCCTATCGTTTCTTTTATCGTCCTCACCCCCCCCCCTTTTTGCATGCTCCTCTTGGCAAGAGATATACACAGTGGAGAGGCAATTTATGCAAACATGAGCATTATTTGTTTCTAAAGCCTAGGGAATATTCTAAAAAGAATGACCGCACAGTTTTCAATCTACTACTAAATAAGTGATTGAAAACGGAAACTGAAAAAGTGGGAGAAAACAGTGGGCAACACGAAAATTCCCTCAATAAGTTAAAAGTTCGAATATTACAAACTTATTACAAACCCTTCGTTTGTAAGAACCACTGGACAATACAAACATTTCCAAAATAAGCTAGCCAATCGAAAAATTAAAAAAGGGTTTTTAAACTATTCGTGCCTAGGAAACTTATTTTTTACTCTTTTTTCGGGTCACCTAGACATCACCACTCTTTCTGCTTGATTAATGGCACGTTAGAAGGGTCGTGGCAAGTCTATAAAGACCATTAAGACAGTTACGCTGCATCGCCAAGTGATTTTTTTTTCATCAACGAGGGCAGCTACATGAGCTTGTTTATATGGTTCTTTCTACTTCCTTGTAGCCCAGGCAGAACGGTATTTCCTCAATAAGCTAACAATATAAACTCTAAAGACAAGTCATAAGCTCTCCGCCATTCAAAAATGTCATCGAAGTACCGACTCGATAAAAAACTAAAAGACAAGAACAAAACTCAAAGGGTGGAGGTTTCAATAACGGAGCGGCAAAATGCAGGTTTTATGGGAGGACATAAAGTAAGCTCGGGAGCTGTGACGACTTGAATAAAGCTGGCGCATTAAGTATGAGGAAGTGCACTGTTCTTTTAAGGAAAGGCTACCGCAGAATTGAGAACGTGCTTCTACGAACAGTTGATCTCTGAATAAAGTCGTCTATGACGTCGCAGAGATTTACTTTGCGGGCGAACTCTTTGTGCCCATGGAGAACTGCTATGTGCTTTAACTGCGATTGTCCCATTGTTGTCCTCAGGTACGATTTGACGCGACGGAGGCATGAAAACGATCTCTCAGGTGTCCATGACGTAGCTAGGATAGTTAAAGCAATTTTGACAACCTTAGCAACCTCGGACAAAAGATCTCGCAGCTGCTCACAGTTATAGCCCGAAATCATTTCTACGACATTGTGAAACGTTTTCAAGGGTGTGCTGAGCTGCCTTGTTAAATCTACGAGAATACTACGGTGAACGTTGAGCCGTTAAAGTTCAAGATCAAGCCCGAAGAACTTCAACAAATACTTTCAACCAAAAAGAGTTTACGGACGACGGGATCTCCGAAAACGTCCAATTTCCCAGCAGCCTCACAACGCAGACTAGTATTCGTTTTTGCAGCTTCTACCATTATATGTGAACAGCATTGTGAGGCTCGGTTTTACTGACTACTATTGCGAACTGTTCGCAAATTGGACGTTTTCTGATACCGCGTGGTCCGTAAACCTTTAGGTTGATGGCACGTGCTGTCACCATTCCCAGTCAAATGCTGCTCAATTAGCATCATGTGCTGCCACATTTTTAGCGGACACTTCTCGTCTAGTGAGGAATGAAGCGTGTCCAATACTTCGTTGAACCACTGGCGGTACATGTCCTCGGCCGCAGGAAATACGTGAGGTACAGATCCGTAGTCATACCGTCGTGGAGTCTTCCTTTGCCTTTGCTTTGAGTTGCTTTCCTTCGAGAGTGGCTCACACCCACTTTGTAGGACTGGCCAAGAATAGAGTGATTTAAGAAAAAGATTATCGCAATCATTTTATAAATTTAACAAGGAAGTCGTCCTGATTCAATTAGAGGTATACCCCACAAAAGCTGCACCAATATTCCTATGACAACGTCCCAGAGAAGAGGCTCCCAAAGACAAAATATCAAGAATCGTTATATTAAATTCATTTGCCTTGGCACAGGAGCTTCTTCTCAATGATATTAAGTTCCATTTCTCGCGCCTCTGCCTGTGTATCTTTCCAAAATTGTAAAATCCTCCCTTCCAAAGTCCGCTAAGACTCTCCCTGACGGCCTTGACCATTTTCTCTGCTTGATCAAATCCCAGCGCTACTTTCTGCAACGCAGTGCTCACTGCTTCGAATCGCGAAAACGCGAGTGTCAGGAACTTGAGGATGAAGTATGGGTCGAATTTTGACTGCACCTTCAAAAATTCATTGGCTCCGTCTCCGGCGTCGTTCCGTTCTTCTGTTGCTAGTCCATGAGGAAACGAGGTGATGTGGCTATAATTCTTCACAATCTATTTCAGAGAAGTGGTCGTTAGCATCTACCTCGTGGGACGAAACTTCCCCAAGTACACGTCCTTCAAAGGTGAGGTCATACTATGATTATTTAGAAAAGTGTTTCAGGGCCCCTTTAAGGCGTACAAGAGTGTGTGCATGTGCTATTGTGCGACTTCCAGGCATTAGTTAGATGCAAATAAAGAGACATGTACTATCATTTTTCTCACCTGCATGATAACGATGCCACAAGCCGCAGTGTTCACTGCTGCAGCAAGTCATTTTATGCGCAGACGCTACGGATTGGGAAGTGTGATAGCCTTCATTTCAAGCGTAGAAATATTTGGCAATTCACAAGTTATATTGCAGAACCAAATGGAACAAGTCCACCTAAATAATGGTAGGGGTACATTTACATGACGCATTCAAGCCTTGAATTAGAGCTTTCGAATAGTTCGTGAAAACAAATATCACTGTATTGTGCCAACAGTTACCTGTTATATACTTGCAGGGTGACAAATGAAGGCGATGGCTTGCACAATGAGTAGTAGAACAGACAATGGCAGCTATAAGTCTGACATAAAAAAGAGCTATGTGGATTTGAGATTAATGTCAGTAGATGATATTCCACGTGAGAAGAGGACAATTGGAGCCAGGCAGGTCACATGATGGGTACAGTAGATATAAGTGGTGGCCCCTTCAGTGGTTTAACCGAGTGGTTACCAAGGGCAGAGAAATGCAATTGAGGGCAGCAGAAGATTGGAATGAGA
Source organism: Dermacentor variabilis (assembly GCF_050947875.1). Lineage (NCBI taxonomy): Eukaryota > Metazoa > Arthropoda > Arachnida > Ixodida > Ixodidae > Dermacentor > Dermacentor variabilis. Next base: position 148,310,273 of record NC_134574.1, on the reverse strand, counting down.
TCTAAGATCAGGGGCATTGCAGGCACGAAATCACCAGGGTTGACGCACGCCAGATATAATTCGAGATACCTGGCAGAGATAGTTGTCCTGCAGTGGACTTAATATAGGCTGATAAGAATACTATCATATAGTTAAACATACTGCCGCATTCACACTTTTGCCTGCTGTTGACATTGGTGATGCCAGTGTCAATCACATATGTATACTTACGGGGGTTTAGGGTTGAGTCTCATCTACTTAGGGCAGATAGTGACCACGGATCCGGATCATTAGACTGAAATAATCAGAAGAATAAGAATAGGCGCTGGCGTGCATTTGACAGGCATTCTCAGATCATGAACAGCAGGTTACCATTATCCCTCAAAAGAAAAGTGTATAACAGCTGTGCCTTACCAGTACTGACCTACGGGGCTGAAACCTGGAGGAATACGAAAAGGGTTCTACTTAAATTAAGGACGTCGCAACGAGCTATGGAAAGAAGAATGATGGGTGTAACATTAAGGGATAAGAAAAGAGCAGATTTGGAGAGGAAACAAACGTACGTTAATGATATCTTAGTTGAAATCAAGAAAAAGAAATGGGAATGGGCAGGACATTTAATGAGGGAAGATAACCGATGGTCATTAAGGGTTACGGACTGGATTCCAAGAGAAGTGAAGCGTAGCAAGTGGCGGCAGAAACTTAGGTGGGCGGATGAGATTAAGAAGTTTGCAGGGACAACATGGCCACAATTAGCACATGACCGGGGTAGTTGGAGACGTTGTAAAATCCTCCCTTCCAAAGTCCGCTAAGACTCTCCCTGACGGCCTTGACCATTTTCCCTGCTTGATCAAATCCCAGCGCTACTTTCTGCAACGCAGTGCTCACTGCTTCGAATCGCGAAAACGCGAGTGTCAGGAACTTGAGGATGAAGTATGGGTCGAATTTTGACTGCACCTTCAAAAATTCACTGGCTCTGTCTCCGGCGTCGTTCCGTTCTTCTGTTGCTAGTCCATGCAGGGCCATGCCATGCACTGCAGGGCCTTTGCCCTGCAGTGGGCATAGGCAATATGATGATGATGATGATGATGATGATGATGATGATGATGACGACGACGACGACGACGACCTCGTAGCGTCAGAGGTTGAGAACGTTTCGCGGAATGTTGTGGCACTATGCACGTAGGCTTGCACAAATGGTGAGCCATGCCCCTCCCCCCGATCATGCTTAAATGTGATGATGATGTGATAACTTTATTTGGAATCCGGCGATTGGGACGCCCGGGCCTGGGGCCGCCTAGATGGCCACTGGGAGCTGGTGCTCCCGTGCGGCTTCCTTGGCTCGCTGGACGGCCCAAAGTTGGTCTTGGAGTTCTTAGCTGAGCAGCACGGCCGACCACCGCACCCGTAGATTTTCTGGGGAGACTGCCATTTTATTTTGATATATTTCACATCCCCACAACATGTGTTGAAGGGTGGCTCTAACAGAATTGCATAGCTTGCACATATCGCTCTCGTATATATCGGGCTAGAAAGTTTTTAGTTGCACGGGACTCGTATAAGTTTCTGTTTGTAGTCGCCTCCAAGTAACGTACTCAGCTCTGTTCAGTTTAGTGTGAGGCGGTGGTAATACTCGCCTCCAATTTTGATAGAAATTGGTAATATCGCTAAATCTTGTTAATATATCTTTTTCTCTACAGATTTCCTCATCCGCGTTCTCCTGACCGATGGAAGTCACTCTTTGCTCAGCTCGGCGAGTAAGACCTCGAACTTCGCGGTGTGCTACCTCGTTGAGGTTGACTGCGGGAATGTCTGGAGTCGTATGCGCAGGGAACCAGAGCAATTGCCTGCCGTTCTTCTCTGCATTGGAGAACTTTGCTTCATTGACTCTGATGATGTGCCATGCCTCAGGAGAGATCCTACCTTTTGCATAATTTCTAATGGCCGCTTGAGAATCGCTAATGATATACTGAGCATTCGTGGAGACCAATGCTAGTGCAATGGCTACCTCATCCGCAGTCTCGGAATGTTTGGTATTAACTGATACGCTTGTAAGGGGTTTTTGGGTGTGATTTGCGATTACTGCTACATAGCTATTTCTGTCTGGGTATTCAGCCGCGTCTACGAAGGTTGCTCTGTCGTCTGACCCAAAGCTTCGGATAATTTTCTCTGCTCTACTCTTGCGTGTGCCGTCGTTGTAACGTGGATGCATGTTCTTGGGTATATTTGGTACTAGGAGTTTGTCACGAATTTCTCTCGTTATCGTCCTCTTTTCCCCGTATAGATTGTGGTAATTAATTCCTAGTTTGCTTAGTATATGCCGTCCCGTTTTGGTTTTGGTTAGTCGCTCTGCTTGAGATGTTTGTTGTGCTTCTATGAGTTCGTCCAGTGTGTTGTGGAGTCCTAACTTTAGCAAGAGATCCGTGCTCGTACTGATGGGAATCCCTAGTGCTAGTTTGTATGCTTTTTTTATCATGTTGTTAATTTTACGCTTTTCAGCTGCAAACCAATTGTGGAAGGCTGCTATGTATGTGATCTGACTGATTATGAATGATTGTATCAGCCGTATGATACTTTTTTCCTTCATACCTTGGTGCTTGTTAGTAATTCGTTTTATTAATCTCATGGTGTTTGTTACCTTTGTGTCTAACTTCTTTACGGTTTCCCTATTTGTGCCTTTGTTCTCGATTACCAGACCCAGCACTTTGAGCTGGTTGACTATTGGGATATTCCGCCCGTTCTTGGTGTGTAGCTTGATTTCCTCATCAGCCTTGTTTCTGTCGTATCCTTTGGGAGGCCTGCCTCGAAGTGTGGGGCGGTACAATAGAAGTTCAGATTTCTCTGCAGAGCATGTGAGGCCTGTTCCCCATGAGGTGTTCCTCTGCTGTATTAATTGCAGTCTGGAGTCGTTGTTCTATTGATCCGTCGCTGCCATCACAGGTCCAGATAGTAATATCGTCCGCGTAGATTGTGTGATTCAGGGACTCTATGTGATTTAATTTTTCGGGGAGTCCCATCAAGACGAGATTAAACAGCATCGGCGAGATGTCAGCGCCTTGCGGCGTGCCGGCCCCCCCTTTGTCGATCTCGGGTGACTTGAGCCCTCCGACGGAGATGACTGCTTTCCTATCTGATAAGAAGCTCTTGATGTAATTATACGTCCGTTGCCCTAGTCCTATTCGTTCGAGGTTTTCCAATATGGTTGCGTGGTTGGCATTATCGAAAGCTTTTTTAAGATCAAGGCCCAAGATGGGGCGGGCCCTTGTCGAGCGCGTTTTATAATTGATTATCTGATGCTTAAGTTGGAGCATCGCATCTTGTGTTGAAAGATTTTTTCGAAATCCTATCATTGTATCTGGGTATATGTTATTATCCTCTAAGAAGTTGTCTACTCTGTTTAAAATTACTTGTCCCATTAATTTTCCGACGCAGGATGTTAGGGAGATGAGATTGGTCTGAGGTTGTCGATCTCAAGCTTCTTGCCAGGTTTTGGAATAAGCGTTATCATCGCTTTCTTCCATTGAGCTGGCACTTCTCCCTTTATCCAACACTCGTTTATGCATTCTGTTAGCTTGGCTATCGATTCATCATCGAGGTTCCTGAGAGTCTTGTTGGTTATACCGTCCGGACCTGGGGCGGATTTGGTGTTTAACTTTTGCAGGGCCGCGCGAATTTCTGCCTCCGTGAGTTCCTCGTCTAATTTTGCGTTTGTATTCCCGTTGTAGCAAGCATAGATACAAGGGGGTGCCTGTTTTAAGTATTTCTGCTGTAATTCATTGAGAAATTCCTCTTCTGTGCCCTCATATGCGTGTATTAACTTATTAATGGCTTGCATGTGATTTTTCTTGTTATTGTCATGGTCAAGCAGGAACCTGAGCATGTGCCAGGTTTTGCCGGTGCTTAATTGTCCGTCCATGGAATTGCATATCTCGTCCCATTGTTGTTTGGTCAATTGCTTAGCATGTTCTATTTTTGTGTTGAGGAGTGCTATGCGCTTTCTTAACTTTCTGTTATGCTTCTGACCGCTAAGTCTATTCTGAAGCGACTGCTTAGCTTCCCACATGTGGAGAATTCTGCTGTCGCATTTATCCAAGTTAGATTCAGGTGGTGCTATTTTTGTGGCAGCTTTGACGTCATCACTGAGCTCCTTAGTCCATTGTTCTATGTCTGCGATTGATCGTTGCTGTTTCGTCTCTCGCGTACTACGAAATAGTTCCCAGTCTACTAATTTGATCTGTCGTTCCTTGGGTCTATTCGGCCCTTCTCTGACGTGTAACTCCAATATGCGGTGGTCAATACCCAAATCTTCCAGTGTGTTGTGCTACGTCGCCTTTTCAATATTCTTGGTAAAGGTTAGGTCTGGGGTTGTGTCCCTGTTTAGCGCCGTGCCTACTCTGGTTGGAGTGGCGGGGTCTGTGAAGAGCGTGAGGCCTAATTCTTGTGAGTCGTTCCATAAGTCCCTTCCTTTTGCTCTGGTATATAAGTATCCCCACGTGGGGTGTGGGACATTAAAGTCTCCTCCTATAGCTACCGGATTTTCTCCAGCAAGTCTGAGTGTTTTCTGGAATAGGTTCTTGAATTTGTGTTTATGTAGCATGGGGTTGCTATAAATGTTGAGAATAAATAAGCTACGTCCTGTCCTTTTTTTGTGGGATGAGTTCCAATAGAATATTGTCAATGTGCGTTATGCCTGTGTTGTGCTGCGCGCAAGTTATGTTTCTTTTTACCAGCGTAGTTAATGCCCTGGTGTCCCCTTCGGCATAGCCAAAAGATCTGTATCCTGCTAGCTTTGCAATCCCGTGTGTTTCCTGCAGAATTATGACGTCCGGTGTATCCTTGTCTTTTAAATACTGCTGCAAAACTAAGCCACAATCTTTAGGACGGTTTAATCATTCATCCCCTCTTCCCCAAGTGGGGTAGCAGAGCAGGCGTCTTCCCTATCTTTCCTTGTTTCTGCTTTAGTGGTACAAAAAAGAGAGAACAAGTATTGCTTCTTTTCCCCAGTTGGCATTATAGTGTGTATTGTAAATATTCTGGTGATTTAAGATAAGTAAACCTTGGAGAACAGCCGAAGGTAATAAAATAGTGGCCCTTTTCGTGGCAACCCCGTGCGCGCTGCCATGTTTAATCACGTGGTGACGCGTCCGTTGCTTGCCTCAACTGCCTCCATTGCCTCCGCTTTTACAATAGGTGTGTATGACGCTGATGCGGCTTAACAAACATATGCTTTGGGAGATATCGTACACGGTGACTTTGTGGATGAAACCAAGCTTTGGCCACACCTTCAGAGAAAATGCAAACGCGCTTGGAGCTGATTAAGCAATGTCCAAACGGCGCAAGCAGCACATATTGTGCTTGTTCTAAAAGCGAGGCTAAACGTGTATTCCAAGCTATCCAAGCATTCCACTCATGAATTGAGTCAGGATTAGCGTGTTTTGCTCTTGATTCTTTATTTGGCAAACATTTTGAAGCAGTGGCTTGTCACATTTCTGTCTTCCTTGGTGCGGTCCCTATTTGAGTATTTTCTGCCTACTTGCTCACGGGTGTGCTCACTTCCGATAGATTTGTTCTTGCAGCGCGTAAGGCTTGAAACGTAGCTTTGTTGTGCCTTGTAATGCCTTGTAACAAAGATGTATTGCCGCTACTAACACGCTTACTCTTGTGGACAGTCACGAAACATTCAGCTTCGACCATTCTCGCGCTATCAGTGTAGTCCGTCATTTATTGTATGCGTATGGTGCACATATATTCAAGTGTGCGCCGATTCACTCGTTCACACGTTGGCCATAGAGTGCGCGTAAGTTTCCATGCCAGTTGGGATAGATGTGCGTTGATACTGTGTGCGAAACATACTGTGACTGACAGCAGCGCTATTCCCTTTGTCATTGTTTAACGAGTGGTGCTCACTCTCGCTGACGTTCCAGAGCTGAAGCAGTTCTTTTTTTTTTTTGAAGGCTAGCAATACGACGCTGGCGGATGAGCAAATTTATGCATCCTCGAGGAAAGCCGTACATCTGCAAGTGCCAATAACATCTACGGACAGTTGCAGCAGAGCTCCGCGAACTCGGCCACATAGGTTCATTCCATTCCTTAATATGACAGTACCTATTTTTCCTGCCGACTATTGCACAGTCTTCAGTCTACATGACTCCATCCATCACGATTGGAACCGAGTGCGTTAGTGAAAACTCAGTTGCGTTTTCGACGGCTCATCGCACAGAACCAAGGTGGAAGCAGTAGTACTTTCGTATTCGCGAACTGTCGGTTAGGCAACGTGTGGTGCGCCTCCGGAAGCGCCATCTCGTTTCTCTAGAACGAAGTGGTCTGCGAAAAGGGTGAATAGGAATCATAAGGGAGCATCAATACATATTATATCCTATGGTGGTGCTTTGTTTCTCGTGGAATGTCTGCAAAATATCCAAGGGTAGATGGCATGCAAGAACTAGATTAAGAGGGGCGGGGGAGGTAGCTGCAATATATAGTTTGAGAGCGCGGATGGCAAAAGAAACGCAACAGAATTCTGCCTCCTCTAGGTTTTACAAATGGTGGCGCATAGTGAGGCGGTTTCAGCGACAACGGCCGTCTTTTACAATGCCAGAATTTTGTTGTTGCTGGACATTTCTTCACCTCGGGAAAGAATAAGATCTGGAAAATTCTAGTGAGTCATGTTCCGAGCTTCAGCTTAGTACTGACGATTGCAAGGAAGATGCAGAGCCTCTTTCTCTCTCTCAAGGATACGACTCGACTAAAACGCTTTGCTGCCGGTGCCTCCGCGATTTATTTCCCTAGCTGAACCCAGCAATGACACGTCCCATGAAGGACAAGAGCATGTTTGACTTCTGTATCAATAAATACCAGGTTTCATATAGACTGTTCCTGTTACCTTGCCTAGGTAAAACCTGAAAACACGAAGAAAGAAATCACAGTAAGGAACTGCAGAAAACTCAAGTTAACTGCTCATAATGCAATAATAAAACGTAATAATATTTGGGGTTTTACGTGCCAAAACCACTTTCTGATTATGAGGCACGCCGTAGTGGAGGGCTCCGGAAATTTTGACCACCTGGGGTTCTTTAACGTGCACCTAAATCTAAGCACACGGGTGTTTTCGCATTTCGCCCCCATCGAAATGCGGCCGCCGTGGCCGGGATTCGATCCCGCGACCTCGTGCTCAGCAGCCCAACACCATAGCCACTGAGCAACCACGGCGGGTTAATAATAAAACGTGATCACAGTGAATCAGCCATAAAGAAAGTTAGGAAAAGCTTGGTGGCTTTCTGAAAAAAAGTTAGCACGTAAATCCTTCCCCAAGAAGCTAAAGTAATCAGGAGCCATGCTTGCAACCGGAGTACTTCAAGTGAAATGCACAGGGACTGTACTGTGTAACTAAACTTTCCCGTGGATTGTTTTCTTCTCTACTACGCTAAGTAACCAAACCCTGTAGCACGTAAGCCACGAATTAAGGGTGAAGACAACTGCAAAAGAGACGGATCCTTAAAAAATCTTGGTGCAGATCCGCTTTACAAGATTCCCAACGCCTTAACTGTATCAGCTAACGCTGGCACCGACCTTTCTAAATAATGTGCATGTGAACATTAGCCCTTATTTGGCGCCTGGTTGTTTCTGTGGCTGCTGAAGTTAAACACTTTTACTAAAAGTACAGTGACACCATTACATATATAATTAAGCATTCCACTTTATCTTGGCAAGCTTTTTAAGGGTTACAGATGGATAAGAGACGAGACGGGTATGGGTACAGACGGAGTGTGAAGGGGGGTTACAAAAATAACCGTTGATCCCCGAAAACAAACTAGGCATACAAAAATTGTAGTTTCAAATTGAAACAACAATTATTTCATGTTGTTCATATTCGGGATGCCCGATGGAATCCCTGCACATAAGACATCATATGAATTGCTGTGCGAATTTAGTTATGTGGATGACAGTTTCTCTCGTCTACTTCCTTATATCCCCGTCACACGGGGCACTCTCGATCACAGTCGAGCCTAACCAGGATAGAATTCCTCGACCGCGATTGGTTCCTTTGCACAAGCTGTGGAAGGGAGCCACTCGCAATGGAGGAATTCATATACATACGGCCACGCTCACATAAACTATCCACGAGAGTGTTTCGCAGGGGCTGTATTCACGAATGATCCCTTTCAGGGACGTTTTCACTTTTCTTTTCAACAAGCGAAGGTTTGTCAGCGCCGAGGGTGTGCTAACACACCTTCGCAGCAACGCGATTGGCCGCGTTGCGGCAAGCCTATATAAATGTACACACTTCCAATGAAGTAGCTGTTTGCGGTGTTATTTTGGTTTCGTAATAGCCTCATTACAGGTAAATAGCTAATACGTACTTTACTATTGTCTCTATGTCACGCTCTTAAGAGTTATTTGCAGCGGTCAGCGGAAAAAGCGAGCGCTGCCACCTCCACTGCTGAACTGGAGCTGGTTCCAGCACGTCCAGTTCGAAAGAATGTAGTGAAATGGAATATTTATAACGTTTATGGCATTTAACATAGAAAATGCAGAAATGTTAACATTGGCAGTCGAACCCACCGTTAACGTGTGTGAGGCAGACACGCTACCACTGATAAGCTCAAAAGCGTGATTTGCGGACGACGTTTCGGCATGTTGCCATAAGGCTGTTCAACTGCCATCGCGACGCTTTTTCTTTCGTTTTTTCGGACCTCCGCCTTGCACAGGTAACTTTACTCTACTACTCTACGCCGATTACATAAAAAAGTTCGCTCTCTACCAGATGCAGAAGCTGCGGTCGCTGCTAAAAGTGGCATTCTTTTCAAAACTGCGTGCGATTGCTGTGTTGACGTTAGCGAGGTCGAAGAGAAGTACGGCATCGCGCATCCCGTAAACGCTTGCTTGGACGAAGAAACGAAAATTCATGATTGTCTGTTGGCTGAGTGGTGAAATTTGTGCACGCAGCACGGCCGTATTTGTTTGTTTACGCGTGCATGCAAGCAGCAGGCCTGCTTCACTTCGACCGATGCTGCAGCTTCCGTAGCAAGCCAGCCATCGCCACGTTTTGTCGTCTTTATTTGCAAGGAAAAATGGTTCCACCAATTCTAGATGAGACCAGATATTCTCGAAAACATGACAGTTGGCGCCATCAGAACCGTGTATATGGGCAATGATTACGCATTTGTGTTCGGTGGGTCTCGTAGACGCCTTTGTGCACAATGCGCACGGAGTATAGGTGGCGCGCAAGGTGATACATGATGGCCGCCACAGGATCCCCGACTACGTGTCCGTGTCGTTATAGTGTCGTAGCACGCCGAGCTTATTCTCATCGGCTGCGGAAAAAGGTAGCGGTGACGCTAGCTTTTTGCAAAGCAGGTGTCTTTAGCAGACGTAATGGGTCACCTTCAAACCCGTCAATAAAAAGAACAAAGAAGAGTCCGTGACTTCATAGAATACAAGGAATTTCTGCACGCGGGGTTTCATTTGTCATGGCTTCCGACAAAGCATGCAGTGCAGAAGTTGTTACTATTCAAGGGCTTTCGTACAGACGTCACGCAGTCGAAACAAGCCTTCCCCATCGAAATGCGATTGTCTTGGCCGGGATCAAGAAAAGTGTCATCAAAAAGATGACAGTCACTTCAACATATGCTAAAGGGGATACAGGTTAAAGCCTGCGCACTCACCAAACATTTATTCAATTACTTTCCCATTCTCATTCGAAGTTGTTGTTACTTCCTATTGTTCTTTTCTTTACTTATTTTTCGCTTCACTTGTTCCCTTTTTCGGTCGTCTAGACATCACCACTGGTTCAACGCGGTTCACGGCACGTAAGAACGGTCGTGGCAACTCTATAAAGACCATAAAGGCACATACGCTGGTTCACTGAATTAATTTTTTTCTTTAACACTCTCATCGGCGAAGGTAGCTACGTCAGCTTGTATACCGGGTGCCCCAGTAAACATAGACCAAGTTTTAAAAAAAAACAAGAGCTCTAGAGAAATCTTACCGACTGCATAGTAGCGGCAATCGTAAAAAACAAAAGCCCGCGAAATACGCGAAATGTGAAATAGACGCGGTCGCGCGCCGCTACTCAAGCGCCTCCAAGCAACCTTTGAAAGATACACGCCTGTATTCGTTTATCGCCGCATCCTACAAGGCTTCGTCATGCAGAATGGCACGAGAGGTTTCGCGACCTATAGCGTGCGGCGATAAGAGTCAGCATCTGCGGACGCAAGATTGCTGTGCTCGATCATGAGGCACTCGGTATAGCTTTAACCTTCGCATTAATGAAAGCTGCAAAAGGGTTTCAACCATTGTTTTAAAAAACAGCTCGCAAAAGAGTACGAAAAAAGAAGAAAGCAGCTCTCGGAAGAACAAGAAAGACCCACTCGGGAGTTTATTTCAATAAAACATAACCAAAAGCACATAAGGCGGCTCAGCCGTCCACAAAGAAGCATCCAAAGCTAAAACTTGTTTAGCCATTTACCCTTTCTGTCTCTTGAACTCCGGAAAAGATGCAAAACAAAGCAATTTTTTACCTATTTCTATCTTTGTGGCAAGCTTTTCTTTATGTAAGGACAGGGTGACGTATCACGAAGGTGCGTTTAACAGTAACGTTTTACACCAGTTTTGAATGGTTATTTTCCACTGCCACTTATGTATCACGTGCTCAAACAGGGGACCGTCTGAAGGAATAGAATACTTGCTTCTTTCCAACACTCGTGCTGTTGCAGCTTTGACCAAGGATGTTGAAATATCGCAGCAGACTCTGCTTATCTTTGCTTTTAGGGCGTCCGGTGTGGTGGTTTCGTTGCTATACACTCTATCTTTCACGTAGCCCCACACGGAGTCTAGCGGTGTCATGTCCGGCGACCTTGCAGGCCAGGCTACAGGTCCGTGCCGGACAATCCACTGTCCAGGAAAAAGCTTGTCGAGCCACGCTCGAGACTTACTAGTACTATGCGCATGAGCACCATCGTGTTGAACAGGCGTGCTGAAAGTGCGCAAGTGGAACGTTGCAACAGACGTCGTTCACGTGACCCTCGGTGATTTCGTTGACGTAGCGTTGCGCCGTTAGTGTGTTGTCGAAAAATACGGGTCCGACGATGTTTCCATCAAGGATATCGCACCACGCGTTAAACGACCAGTGGTATAGGTGTCGTGTTTGTGCCAGCCAGTGGGAATTCCTGTATCACTCCAGTGGTGCGCGTTGGGAAGACTAACTCAGTGTACGTTTCTGGAGAAATTAGCCTCATCCGTCCAAAGCACACGAGTGAGAAAGTCCGGTTCTTCTTCACATTTCGTGCAACTCCAATTGGCAGAGTGAAGTCTGTTTTCAAAATTTCAATCTTCGAGTGTTTGCTAAAGATGTACATGGTACGTACGGGCGCATATCATTATTGCGGACTGACACGTCTAGCAAAAATGATTTACGTAATCGACAACAGTATATGCTTGCCGTACAGATCCGCCAAACGCATTAGATGGACATAGCCCGCGCAACCTTTCTTTCTCTTGCTATATCGAACAAGAGGAACACACGTTCCGGGCGCGCCTATCGACAGAACAAGATGAGTGCGCAAGATTACAGTCCCAATTGCGCCGCCACGGTTTCCCGGCTTCGAAATCCCAATCAACTAAACTTCACTAATCTTAAGAAATTAGGTAATACTACGTGATGACAAAGATACTGGCTGTAAGTACACAAGAATTCGGCTACTATGCCGCGGGTATAATTTCTCTAGACCTCTTGGTTTTTTTTTTTTAATCTTCGTCCAATTTAGCTCGGACACCCGGTATATGGTGCCTACTACTTTCCTGTAGCCCAGGCAGAATGAGAAAGACACGGAAAGGCAAATTAGACAAATATGCAGCGCTAACTTTCAACAACAGATTTATTTCCAGTTCTCGCAGGCGTGCTTATACTCCTTAAAACGTCCTAAGACACGTGTTCGTTGCTCGAAATGTACACGTGTCTGTGTACATGTAATGCACACATTACAATTCGCACCCTCTCTTTTAGTGGCACGAGCATCGAGTGATACTTTTTGTTTCTTGCGCAGCACTTCCGGTTCACCTGCTGAGACGACTGGCTAGGAAAGTGAAAATAAATCAGAAAGAAATAGAACAATACTACAGTACAAAATTCATGAGTTTCACTATAGACATAATATCAGAGCATAAGTTTAGTTACAAGGTGAGTTACTGAAGTGTCTAAGATAATTATAATTAATTAAACATTAACGGGATGAGCGGGGATGAAATTGAAAACAAATCAGAAAGAAAAATAGAAAAAATATTACCGTACAAAATTCATGGGTTCTATTATACATATGCATGATATCACAGCATAAGTTTAGTTACAGGGTGGGTTACTGAAGTGTCTGTAATAATTAGAATTATCTTGAAATCATTGATTAAATGGTTTTTTAATTACTCAATGATTTTAAAAAAATCATTGAATAATCGTAGACTTTAGAGACCCGCCGCGTAAGCACGACTTTGGCGAAATTCATGGAAACCCGGAAGTCGAAAATGGAAGTAATGACGTCACACACAAGAAGGTGGCATGATATTTAACCGGCTAGTCAATGAAAAACTGCTACCTCCGAGTTAGGTTTGTGCGTTAGGTTCACCTAAAGTTCATCTAAAGAACACCAACGACGAGGTGCGAGATTAGGGTCGCCTACAATTTCTTTTTTTTCGTCCTCCCCCCCCCCCCTTGCATGCTCCTTTTCAAGAGATGTACACAGGCGGAGAGGCAATATATGTAAACATCAGCTTTATTTGTTTCTAAAGTCTAGCGAATATGCTAAAAAGAATGACCGCACGGTTTTCAACGTACGACTAAATGAATAATTGAAAACGGAAACTGAGAAAGTGGGAGAAAACCGTGGGCAATACGAAAATTTCCTCAACAAGTTACTGTTCAAATAATAAAAACTCATTACAAACCCTCCATTTGTAAGAACCACTGGATACTACAAACACATTTCCACAATAAGCTAGCCAGTCAAAAAATTAACAAGTGTTTTTAAAATTTTCATGTCTAGGAAATTTATTTCTTATTCCTTTTTTCAGGTCGCCTAGACATCACCACTGGTTCTGCGTGGTTATAGCACGTTATAATGGTCATGGCAAGTCTATGAAGTCCATTAAGACACATACGCTGGTTCACTAAATGAATTTTTTTCATCGACGGGGGTAGCTACATGAGCTTGTTAATATGGTGCCTTCTACTTTCTTGTAGCCCAGGCAGAATGAGATTTCCACATTAAGCTAACAATATAAACTCATAAGATAGCTCATAAGCTCTCCGCCATTCAAAAATGTCATCGAACTACCGACTCGATACAAAACTAAAAGACAAGAACAAAACTCAGAGGATAGAGGTATTAATAACAAAGGGGCAAAATGCAGGTTTTATGGGAGGACATAAAGTAAGCTCAGGAGCTGTGACGACTTGAATAAAGCTGGCGCATTAAGTTGTTTTAACCTTTAAACATGTTTGGTTAATGTGTGTAGTCCATGAAAGATTACGAGTAAATGTTACGCCAAGGTACTTGTATTGTCGAGCCCTGGTTAAACAAGATCCATTCAAGGAATATGTCGCAATTACAGGTGCTGCTATTTTTGTGAAGGAGAAAACAACCGTTTATATTTAAATTAATTTTCATTTTCCATTTTTCACACCAAGCACCGGAAGAGACAAAGGAATCCTTCAGTGGCTTATAACTAATCGCAGAATCAATCGCGTCGCATAAGACGCAATCGTCATCATAAAGCCGAATGCTGAAAGAAAAATTTCTGGGGAGGTCACTGACATGAATTAAAAACAATAAAAGACCCAGAACGGATCCTTGAGGAACCCCAGGGCCTACTTCAAGAATGAATGACCTGGCAGAACTAAAGTCGGCGTATTGGGACCGGTTAGGAAGGAAACTAGCAATCCATTCGGCCAGATGGTGAATTTTTTAGTATCGCATTTAATTTTTGCAAAAGGTTAGAATGAATTAATGAATCGAAAGCTTTAGAAAAATCAATGAAGATAGCGTCAGTCTGTTTACCGAGATCCAATTGATAAGCAATGTCATGGGTGAAGTCGGTTAACTGCGTGGTAGTGCTGAAACCACGTCTAAAGCCATACTGAACATTAGTTAGAATGTTGTTCGACTCAAGAAAATCTATTATGTGTTTGTAAATAATATGTTCCAGCATTTTGCACTAGTGGGAAGTTAAAGAAATTATTCTGTAATTCGTTACGTCTGTCCTGTTACCTGTTTTATACAAGGGTATAAAGGGCAAGTTTCCATGATGAAAGAGCGATTCCTGTTTCTAGAGACTTATTGATATAAATTCAAAGCCTGATGTTCATTGTGAATAGCAAAGTAAAACGAATTCGGAATATCATCAGAACCACTAGACATTCTTGTGCCTAAATCTAAAATGAAATTAAGGACGCCGTTAACATTAACTGCAGTGTCGGAAATAGAAAAATGATCAAAAATCAATCAAAAATAGACATGAGAACCGTTTGTGTATGCAGAACGGAAATATTCATTGAATGCATTGGAGATGCGTGCAGGATCGTTTACAATTTCATCATTGATAGTCAACGAAGATGAAGAATAAGTAGTAGGCATGACAGAACGCCAGAACTTCCGAGGATTATTTCTTAGCAATCCTGGCAGCTCGACATGAAAGAAGATATCTTTGGCCATATTCATTTTCAAATTTAGTTCCTCTTTGGCAGATGTGAATGTCGCAATGGCATCAGGGTCATTAGTGAGTTTTGAACCTCTCAGTCTCCTAACGCGGCGTGATAATTGCAAAATTTCTCTAGTAATCCAAAGATGGCACGCTGTCTTTCTTACTTGTTAACGGAACAAAGCGTTGAACAGAGAGCTTTGCGTGTTTTCATATTGGCAAACTAGTGTATTCCCGTCACAGTCTTCACTGGGTGTGCAAAACGATCCGAGACATTCTGATGAAACTTCAAGAGTATATGTGTCGTCAGAGTGATTAAAGCTGAAAAAAGTTTGAATTTCGGCACGCGGTTTGCAGACTGTGTATACAGTCTGCAATGACGCTTCTAATACCTATCTCTATAGTCTGTCTCTAGAACGCGCCAGAAAAATTGGTGTCACGAAGATACGGAGGACATTTGTGACGTTTACAATGATCAGCCACCCGCCGTGGTTGCTCAGTGGCTATGGTGTTGGGCTGCTGAGCACGAGGTCGCGGGATCGAATCCCGGCCACGGCGGCCGCATTTCGATGGGGGCGAAATGCGAAAAACACCCGTGTGCTTAGATTTAGGTGCACGTTAAAGAACCCCAGGTGGTCAAAAATTTCCGGAGTCCTCCACTACGGCGTGCCTCATAATCAGAAGGTGGTTTTGGCACGTAAAACCCCAAATATTATTTTACGGTGATCAGCCAGATGACCCCCCGCATTGTTATTTACTGCCCGATTGTGCTCTCACGCCCTTACATTGTAACAACGTCCCGTTTGCCCAATACAAACCTGGTTGGAACATAGGGGTATCTCATATACATTTCTGTTGTATTCCCTGCACTGTGCTGCATGTTTCTCAGAGCATGGTCCGCGGGTGTTGCTTTCGTCAGCATAGGGCATACCTTGACCAATGCGCTGAAGATGAACATTGTGCCCTTGCGCAACCTTCTTGAGGTTTTGGGACACCTTGTGCCTATATAGAATCACTTGTACTCTCTTCCTATCAACTGGCTTTTCTTTGTTAATGCCCTCGCTTACCTGTCAGATTTCTTGGAAAGCTTGTCACAGACGCTAGAAACCAAAAAAGAAGGGAAACCGGCTAGGCGCAGCCTTGTAACCTGGTTGTTAAAGCTCATTTGTACTTTGCGGATGCAAGATTTATTTAGAGCTTCCTTTAGAGAAGTCATTGCAACCCTTCTTTTTACTAACTTGGAGTGGGCACTGTCATATGAAATCAGCTGTTTGTTCAACCTTGGCTGGTATTCCAAACAAACATGCGTGTTCATTAAAATGAGATTCAGGTCCAGGAAAGGAATGCAATTTTCACTTGGCCTTTCGCACGTGAAGTTTGGAGCCTCCGATGCATTTCTAAAAGCGTTAATTACCGATTCTACAGTGTCATCTAGCCTCAACCCTGGTACCACGTTAACAACCACCAGGTAGTCATCGACATACCTCGATATGGTAGGAGCCCATGACTGATCCAGAATGCTATTTACACACTTGTCAAAGGCACTAAGAAAGATATCTGATAGAATGGGAGCAAGTGACGATCCAATGCAAATCCCCTTGCGTTGTACATACTGTTGGTTTTCGAAACTAACGATGGTGGAATGAAAGTAAATGTTCACAAGTTCTTGAAACTGATCACTATTCACTCCGGTTGCACAAATGAACCTAACTTCACCAAAATCTTCGTTCTTGTTCCTAATGGCGCGGAACACTCCCTCATGAGGAATCACATAATACAAGTCTTCCACGTCCAGTGAAAATGCGTACACATCGTTCCAAGTTCCTTGTTCTAAAGTCAGCACAACTTCATTAGAGCTCCGCATAAGAAAAGGATCATCTAGGGGTAACTGGCATAAATGGCGCTTGAGGTAGTGCCCTACTTCCATCTGCCAAGTGTTCTCATAGACAATTGCCCTAAAGGGGCATTCAGGCTTGTGGGCCTATCCGGAGGGAAATATTTACAAAACACCTACCTCAGCCCTATTTGTCGCCTTCCGAAGAGCGTCCAGATTGAAGTTCTCAAGCAGTTTGATCGCTTTGGATTTTTCATTCTTATGGTTGAAACCCACTGCCTTGAAATTCTTCTCAAAAGCGTCCATGCTATATCACATCACATGGGAGTGCAGAAATAACTTCTCTTTCCACAAAGAAAAAAAAACCGGTGCGGAACAGTGGGAGGGCCTGCACACCAGCGGCATGCTCACAGTCCAAAAAGGATTGGTACAACACGCTCTCAAAGTGGCCAGGTTCAGCGGTGCTCTGGAATAGGGGCGCCGACCACTCAAGACGACGGAGACTTCAGTAAAACATGAAGACCTCTGTTAACCGCTGAAAGCTGTAAATAGAGCATTAAAGTTTTTCCTTCTTTTCTTCCTTCTCAAAAGCGCTGATGGCCCTCTCTCGATATTATTTCACTGAAATAAAACGCTTGCTTTGCTGCAACTATTCATTGACAAGATTTATGTGAGTTGGTAGTGAAATTTCATGATTGAAACGGGCTCAGCAGTGAAATGAACCATACCGCGGACCTTTGAAGAGTGAAACGTTCAGACTCCACACACTTTTTCCATGTCTGTTGCACACCTCATCGCTTCCGCCGATGAAAAGACTCCTCAACAACAGCAAACGCTCCGGAGGTATCAAGTACGACACCATTTTCAAAAGGTCGCATGATGGCGATTTTGTTTGATTCTGTATATGCCCCCTGCGGGACGCTAGTATCGGGAAAATATACAGGAACACCAGCCGATAGACCTCGGCAGCGCCGCATCCACCACTGGCGGCTCCAGGATATGCAAGTGGAAATAATTCATGAACAATGCCTTCATGACGTCACTGGTGACGTCAGAAGGCAGAGGGAGAAGGCGCGCAGCCGTGAGGAGAAAGGTTGTCATCGAAGCCATCCATTCCCACTTTTCACGCAAGCAGGATGTGTTCGTGCTCCCTTGCAGGCACGCTGGCCGCGCGGAGACATTGGCCAAATCGCGGAGCAGAACCCGCCGAAGTGTGCCATCTTTACGAAGCACTTCTTCTGCCGTGTTTACCTTGGAAGTTTCTAAGGTCCTGTCCATTTCTTAAAGCACTGCGACATCGGTCGTACCCATCAGCGCCAAGCAATTATAATTATAAGTATTTATATAGCAAACCATCGTTAACTACCAATATCCGCTGTTAAAATGTTAAATTTCGTCATTTTGAAATTTCTAACTTGTGGTTAAGTTTAGGGCTACAGTTCAACTAGTCCACAGATATAAGTGTGGCTAGCATAAATAAAATGACCTCCTGGCACCAACATTCGTTAATTTTGTTCGTGTGTTGCGAAGTGAATCAACTGAAGCTGGCCGATTGTTCAGTCAGAACTCAACGCATGTAAAAGCTGAACGCTTTTGTTTTTATTCAGACATTTTGCACTGGAAAAAGACTGACCTCCATGCAGTGCGAAGGTGTCAATCTGCAGAAAAAAATTAGAGAATATAGACAGCTTAAACGATCAGGGGTGCATAAAAATGCAAAAAGGAAATATGTGCGTGCATCGCTTCGACGTCATTATTCCTGAAATTTGGTAAGACATCACGGCTGTGTGTGGGGGGGGGGGGGAGGCAACTTTTCACAGTGGCATTGACGACGACGGTGTGCGGGCGCAAGCTAATCCACTCTTCTACAACATTACTGTTGCCTGTGCCCGCTGTTAAGAACGGCCCAGCTGAGGTGCAAGTGTTGCCAGCCAGTTGCGACAACGGGCGTCAACGTTTCCTTGAGTGCCGCCGCAAACCTCTAACCACGGCGTCACTAAATCGCCATTGTGACTGAATGCGTTCGGCGGGCCAACTATTGTTACCGAACCCACCAACGGGGACCTGATCTGCCGCGAGCGGGAGAGTTGCCGCGGGAACGTCGTCGGGGCCCCCTTCCCACGCGCCGACCAAGACGCAGGACAACGGCTACCCGGGCACGCTGCGAGGGTCCGCTCCGAGTTCTACGAAATTCGTGCGATGTCGGTTTCGAACAGTGAACCTGTGTGTGTGTGTGTGTGTGTGTGTGTGTGTGTGTGTGTGTGTGTGTGTGTGTGTGTGTGTGTGTGTGTGTGTGTGTGTGTGTGTGTGTGTGTGTGTGTGTGTGTGTGTGTGTGTGTGTGTGTGTGTGTGTGTCTGCGCGCGCGTGTGTGTGTGTGTGTGTGTGTGTGTGTGTGTGTGTGTGTGTGTGTGTGTGTGTGTGTGTGTGTGTGTGTGTGTGTGTGTGTGTGTGTGTGTGTGTGCGCGCGTGTGTGTGTGTTGAAGCCGTCCCGGGGAGAGGCGGCGTGTTTGCAATGACTGGACGAATGTTTCCGTCCCCTTGGAATCTCCACTCTCCTGCCACTCTCTCAAGCAGTAATGTTAGACTGATGTACTTTCTCAAGCAGTCATGTTAGACTGATATAAATACAGTAAATAAACCCATATTCCTCGTTCTCGATGAGAAGCAGTCCTTCCCTTCATCAACGTCCTCAGCTTGGATAAGTTGGACAAAGGCATGGGCCAGCTACCTTCTAATTCATACCCGACTCCAACCTTGACAACGGATCACGAGCGATGGGATTGAGCCCCCAATCCTGACAACTGGCTGACAGCGGTGAGATGGACTTTGCGACGTGGTGCTGTGACTGCGGTGAGTGCTTGGTTCTTGCTTTGACTCTCTAGGCTTCATTTTGTGGTTGTTCTGCTTAGAACAGTAGGGAAGCTAGATTGTTGAGTGTTAGCTAGGTTGTGTTTTCCTAGCTAGATTTAGCGAGCAGGATCAAGGCAGTAACGCAGCAATCATGGAGTTAAGGAGACTGCTGAGAGACGAATTGTTGATTGTTGGTGAGGAACTGGGCCTAGATGTACGCAGAGAAATGCTAAAAGCGGAATTATTGGAGCTAATTTCCGAACAGGCCAGTGAGGAATAAATTGAAATGGGATTGGTACGTCTAAAGAAAAGAGAAAAACGGGAAAGAGAGAAAGAATAACGGGACAGAGAAGAACGGGAAGAGAGAGAGAAGAACGGGACAGAGAGAGAGAGAGGAACGCGATAAAGATCGAGAGTTAAGAAAAATGCAACTTGAACTTGAAAGCAAACGTTTGGAGTTGTCTCAAGGAAATGAAGGGGCTCTGGGACGATCAAGTGAGGCAGAATCATACCGCGTGGACAGGCTATTAAAGCCATTTGAGGTCGGGACCGACATAGGCTTGTTCCTAAGAAATTTTGAAAGGACTTGCGAGAAGATGAACTTCGGCCTGAGTACATGGCCACAGCGGTTGCTGTCCATGTTGCCGTGCGAGGCGGCGGAAGTAATCGCCAGACTGAGTGCACAGGATGCATATATTTGTGCAAAAGTTAAGGCTAGTCTCCTGAAGAAATACTGCCTTTCAGCCGAAGCTTTTCGGCAAAGGTTTAGGAGCACAGGCAAGAAAGATAGCGAGGGGTATCCAGAGTTTGCATACGGCTTAAAGGCCAACCTAGTCTAGTGACTGAAAAGCGCGGAAGCGTACGACAGCAGAGACATGATCATTGAATGCATGTGTCTAGAGCAGTTATACAAAAGCATCCCCCAAGCTGTAAAACTGTGGGTGCAAGACAGAGGAAATGTAAACACTGTGGAAAGGGCGGCGGAATTAGCCGAAGAGTACGCAACGCGTAGAAAACTGAACGCCTAGGACGGTGATTGGGACGGTCGAAATGGACAGCGGAAACCATTTCCGTCCAAAAAGGGTTCGCAGACTAGACAATCGGAGCCTGCAGAAGTGGAGGAAAAGCCCGAAGAAAAGAGCGAGGAGAAACTTAACGGGGAAACCGCACAAAAGGAACAGAAAAAAAAATTCGAATCTTTTAGGCCGATCCGCTGTTATAAATGCCACAAACTGGGACATATAGCTGTAAACTGCGGGAAGCCTAGCGTAGTTTTCTCCTACGTGAAGAAAAAGACGAGAATATGGAACTTTTAAGTCCATATCTTCACGACCTGCAAGTTAAACGCAAACCATGCCGAGTGCTAAGAGACAGTGCCGCCACGATGGACATTGTCCATCCGTCTTAGGTGACGGTAGATGACTTCACCAGAGAAGTATAGCATGGATCAAACCGGTTGTAGAAGAACACAGCGTGCGTCTGCCCATGGCGAAAGTCATGAGAGAGGAGGATTGTTGTATCGGCACTACAGAGATCGAAAGGGTAGGATTTTAAATCAGTTAGTCGTACCTACTAAGTACAGGGAGGACCTTTTGAGTCTCTATCATGGAAATGGATGGTCCGGCCACCTAGGCATAAACAAATCAAAGGAAAGATTGCTTATGGCATACTACTGGCCTGATTGTTTCAAAGACGTAGAAAACTTTGTAAGATCATGCGACGCCTGCCAGCGCTCGGGTAAACCAGGAGAGACATGGAAGGCTCTGCTAAAGGTAGTGCCCTTAATAACGGAACTTTTCAAACGACTTGTGATAGACACGGTAGGGCCTCTACCAAAAACAAAATCGGGTTACAGGTACTTGTTTACCGTGCTGTGTCCGGCTACAATGTTTCCAGAAGCAATCCCTCTGAAAGAGCTCAGCTCCACCAAACTAGTAGACATGCTTTTGACAGTGTTTGCACGAGTTGGGTTTCCAGCCGAAATTCAGGCGGATCAAGGGTCAGTATTCACGAGCGCACAGACTTCCATATTCTTGCAAAAGTGCGGGGTAAAATTAATACACAGTTCCGTCTATCGCCCTCAGTGTAGAGAGATGGCATTGTAGAGAGATGGCATTCAGTGCTTAAGCGAGTTTTGAGTGCGCTCTGTTACGAGAACAAGGAGGAATGGGAGAACTGTCTGTCGGCAACTTTGTTTGCTTTGCGAACGGTTCCACATGAAGCGACAGGGTTCTCGCCAGCAGAACTAGTGTATGGGAGGACACTCCGTTCTCCACTAAGAATGTTAAGAGAGATGTGGGAGGAAAGAGAAGAGAGTCCAACAGTGGTTGAATACGTGCTAAATTTGCTGGAACGGCTAAGCGCAACCCAAGAACTAGTCGAAAATAACATGGGAGTAGCTCAAAAGAACGCCAAATTCTATTACGACAAAAATGCGAGGCTTCGTACGTTTAACGCCGGAGACCAGGTCATCATCATCATCATCAGTCTAGTTACGCCCACTGCAGGGCAAAGGCCTCTCTCATACTTCTCCAACTACCCCGGTCATGTACTAATTGTGGCCATGTTGTCCCTGCAAACTTCTTAATCTCATCCGCCCACCTAACTTTCTGCCGCCCTCTGCTACGCTTCCCTTCCCTTGGAATCCATTCTGTAACTCTTAATGACCATCGGTTATCATCCCTCCTCATTACGTGTCCTGCCCATGCCCATTTCTTTTTCTTGATTTCAACTAAGATATCATTAACTCGCGTTTGTTCCCTCACCCAATCTGCTCTTTTCTTATCCCTTCACGTCACACCCATCATTCTTCTTTCCATAGCTCGTTGCGTCGTCCTCAATTTCAGCAGAACCCTTTTCGTAAGCCTCCAGGTTTCTGTCCCATACGTGAGTACTGGTAACACACAGGTGTTATACACTTTCCTCTTGAGGGATAGTGGCAACCTGCTGTTCATGATTTGAGAATGCTTGCCAAACGCACCCCAGCCCATTCTTATTCTTCTGGTTATTTCAGTCTCATGATCCGGATCCGTGGTCACTACCTGCCCTAAGTAGATGTATTCCCTTACCACTTCCAGTGCCTCGCTACCTATTAATGATCCTCAAACCTTCAACAAAGAACAAGCTTGAAGTTCACTGGGACGGGCCCGTTAAAGTGTTGCACAAACTTTCAGATACTAACTATGCTCTGAAAATGCCCGGTCGCAGGAAGGAGGTGAAGACATATCACTGCAATTTGATGAAGCCGTATGTAGAGCGGAGCGGAGTCGTTAACTATACCATCAAAGAGCAGGATGGCACTAATACCAAGTTTAAGGAGTATAGGGCGACCTCCAACTCTGAAATCGGCCTAGAAGAAGTAGTAAAACATTCGGTAAGTTCGCACGCTCTAAGACCCGAGCAGCTAGATGAGCTAAAAGAGGTGTTAGGGGAATATTTCGACAGATTCAGCGATCGGCCGGGTAGAACCGAACTAATAACGCATGAAATAGAGCTGACATCAACCGAACCCGTAAGATCAAAGCCTTACAGGGTGTCTCCAAGACAGAGAGAGATTATGGAGGCAGAGATACAGCGCGTGCTAGAGTTGGCAGTTATTGATCCCGCAGAGAGTGACGACACGTCACCGCTAATACTGGTAGAAACCCCTAATAGGGACCCTCGTCCGTGTGTTGACTACAGGAAGTTAAATTCCATCACTAGGGATCAGCTGTACCCGATACTCAACATTGAGGAACAAATTGAAAGAGTTAGCGCTTCTAAATACATTTCAACTATAGATATCGTGCGGCGGTACTGGCAAGTTCCCCTTTCAGAAAGTGCCAGCCGCTATGCCGAATTCATCTCACCTGTAGGCACTTTTCGCCCTCTTGCACTCAGCTTCTCTAAGTTAATGGATATTGTCCTAAAAGCCTTGCAGGAGTTCGACTTGCCATATCTTGATGATGTAGCAATTTTTTCGGACAGCTGGGAACAACACGTATCGCACCTCAAACAGGTGTTCTCACGGTTGAGGGAAGCCGGCTTAACGATGAAAGCGGTAAAGTGTAGATTTGGTTGTTCACAGGTTACTTATCTGGTCCATGTTGTCGGCCAGGGCACGAGACGGCCGGCCGAGCTGAAAATAGCCACGATTGGAGAATTTTCTTAGCCGCGCACGAATGCAGACCTTCGTTCATTTTTGGGACTTGTGGGGTACTATCAACAGTACATCTGAATTACTCGCAAATGGCAAGTCCATTAACGGACGCCCTCCGAGAGGGAGCACCAAGTAGCGTACACTGGGATAAGGACAAAGAGAACGCTTTCAAAGTTTGAAAACGCTATTAGTTTCTCGTCCTGTGCTTCGCGCGCCAGACTACACAAAGGAATTCATAGTTCAATGCGACGCAAGCGACAGAGGTATGGGCGTGGTACATAGCCAGGTCGGCGTCGATAACGAGGAGCATCCTATCCTCTATTCCAGCCGTAAACTAAATGTAAGAGAGGAAGCCTACAGCGCTTCAGAGAAGGAATGCGCTTGTTTAGTTTGGGCCGCCCAGAAGTTGTGTTACTTGTACGGAACGAAGTTCATCTTCGAGACCGACCACTGTCCTCTGACGTGGCTCAATCAAATGTCACACAAAAATGGCCGCTTGCTCCGATGGAGCCTCACTCTCCAAGAGTACAACTCCGTTAGATATAAAAAGTGAAAGTTGCATAGCAATGCGGATGGTTTGAGCAGGCTAATTTGAATTCTGCGCTTGAGGGTTCCGGCAAAATTTTAGGGTTACTAGTGTTAATTTTGTTAAGCCAAGAAGATCCCCTCTAATTTAGCAGGATTCCCTCCATGATTGCTGAATTTGTCAGCACGAAAATTGCTTCAAAAATTGACATAGCGAAATACAGCATTTCTTGTTTCGGCACCTAAGTTTTCTTTGAAGCCCAGCGGGTCTAAAGTGGGAGCCAATGTACGTCATCTCGGCGCAGAGCCGTGTTGTGGGGTTCACTTTGCAGTTGCCTGTCCTTGTTGGACGTTTTGGGCCGGTGACATCATTACACAAGTGGTTACTGCGAGCCAAGACATCACCCCTTGGCCACCAGCCGTTCTCTTCCTGCCCAGCGGTTATCAGCGCTGGACAATCGAGACTTCCCGGGCCATGGAGTCGCTGTTAAGAATGGCCCAGCTGAGGTGCAAGTGCTGCCAGCCAGTTGCGACAACGGGCGTCAACGTTTCCTAGAGTGCCGCCGCAAACCTCTAGCCACGGCGTCACTAAATCGCCATTGTGACTGAATGCGTTCGGTGGGCCAACTATTGTCACCGAACCCACCAACGCGGACCTGATCTGCCGCGAGCGGGGGAGTTGCCGCGGGAACGTCGTCGGGGCCCCCTTCCCACGCGCCGACCAAGACGCAGGACAACGGCTACCCGGGCACGCTGCGAGGGTCCGCTCCGAGTTCTACGAAATTCGTGCGATGTCGGTTTCGAACAGTGAACCTGTGTGTGTGTGTGTGTGTGTGTGTGTGTGTGTGTGTGTGTGTGTGTGTGTGTGTGTGTGTGTGTGTGTGTGTGTGTGTGTGTGTGTGTGTGTGTGTGTGTGTGTGTGTGTGTGTGTGTGTGTGTGTGTGTGTGTGTGTGTGTGTGTGTGTGTGTGTGTGCGTGCGTGCGTGCGTGCGTGCGTGCGTGCGTGTGCGTGTGCGTGTGCGTGTGTGTGTGTGTGCGCGCGTGCGTGCGTGTGCGTGCGTGTGCGTACTTTAACGTTGGTTGTTCATGTCGACAAAGAGTGAATAAAATGTATCGCCCAACAAGCGGGCACTCAAGCCCTTCATTACAAATATTTCACCGGCAGCAGATGGGCTGCCGTCATGACGAATGTGTCGAACAACACAGCTCTTATGTCACTTCCCGCAGGCTTGTACAGAACTGATTTACTCATACAAAATGAATACGTCCTACCTCATGCAAAATGAATACATGTTGTCGTTAGGAAACCTGAAAAACGTCGCCGAACTGGAACTTCCGGTGTTAGAACACCACAAAGCCGCACAAGACCTTAAATGCATTAAACTACTGTTTTAGTTCTACGACTAGCTATTGACTTTATATTACTTTACAGTTTGTACTACATTTACTTTGTATAATCTTCCTCAGCGCGACTACTGTATCACTGTTTTATGCTTTGTATTTCCTCTAATGTATATATTTTCTCACAGGAGGTCCCCTTTCAGCCACATGCTCTGAAGCTTCGTTCTTTATACTTGTATATACATCTGTCTCCTCCTTATTAAAGAAATAAACTAAACTGAAACTGAAACTGAAGACATGTGATTCCCCCGATTTAGCCATCTTCGTTTAATGCTTGGTAGACCGCCCTCCGTTCCTTGCGCGCCTGATAAAGTTACTCTGTCTTATCTTTCCCATCTTCATATTTGGCACGACAACCGAATCTGGTGACCGAGCGCGACCCGGCTTGTGATATCGCTGAGCGAGTTGAAAATGTGAGCGGAGGGAAGCTGCTGGAGGGAGACACGAAGTTAACCACTTCCCGCGCGTCACCCGACTTAAAATTCACAAGAGAGAAATAAAAGAAAATACTAAACAGAAGGAAGAGTTCCTTGCCGTTCACTCACAGTTCTTTTCTTTTTCATAAAAACGTGTGAATGACAAGAAATGTGAACATTCACATCTACTTTGATTCGTTCCACGCGAGCTTAGAATGCCTGAAACCGCTAGGAGCGCACATGTTCCTTGAAACCAAAACTAGCAATTGCCTTCTGGGGGCTGGCAACAACACCAAAGTGCCCGAAAGCCTCCCGGACACGTGAATAGAATGGATGTTCCTCGGTAGCGAGTTTCATGATGCGGAAGAGGAGCCGGCCACGCCCACCTCAGAAATTGGGCTCGCAGTGCGATTGGGACCAAGGAGAGGCTAAAGCTTCTGGAGTGGCAGCCGCTGCGGCCGCCTACATGAGCAAGTGAAGCCACCCGGCGGCCATATTTCCAGGGGCAAAAGAAGGCCGGCTCAGCGTATAGGCGGGGAATACGCGCGGCACTCGAATGCGTTTTCAGTTTCCCGATCAAAAATTGCACAAAAAATATTTGTTTATCTTAGATAACTATCTTACTTGCGATGAGGCAATTAGTTACAGTAATATATACAGCCTCCTTGATTGGGACGGCCAGCGAAAAACCAAGGAGGTCATATACAACGAGGTTAAAGAAAAAAAAAACTAATGGAGTAAAAACGATGCCGGAGTGCGAAACTCCCTATACCTCCCTTGGAACACGCGCTACCATGCCGATACGCAGCGGCAGTACCGCTTCCATCACTGGTAGTTGCCGGTTATCCGAGCGCAAATAATTAATGAACTAAACAATGCATCCACGACGTAACTGACGAGAGGGAGAGGGAGCGCCGCCGGGAGAAGGCTTGCCGCGAAGCCCTCCTCTCCGACATTACACGCAAGCAGGATGTGTTCGTGCTCCCTTGCAGGCCCGCTGGCCCCGCGGCGACATTGGACAAATCGCGGAGCAGAACCCGCCGAAGTGTGCCGTCTTTGCGAAGCCCTTTCTCTCGTGCCGCGTTTACCTAGGAAGCTTCTGTCCGTTTCTTAAAGCACTGAGACATCTGTCGTACCCACCAGCGCCGAGCAATTATAATGAAAAATATTTATATAGCGAACCGTCGTAAACTACTAACATTCGCAAGTCATATATTACATTTCGTCATTTCGTGAAAGTATCCCCTTTGAAATACTTCACTTCTGGTTAAGTTTACGGCTATAGTTCAACTAGTCCGCAGATATAATGGAAGGTAGTATAAAGAAAAGTTCCTGGCACCCTCAATCATTATTAATTTTGTTTGTGTGTTGAAATGTATCAACTGAAGCTGGCCGATTTCTCAGTCAGCCAGAACTCAACCTAAGTTGAACGTTTTTGTTTTTTATTCACACATTCCGTACTAGATAAAGACTGACCTCCACGCAGTGCGAAAGTGTCAATTTGTCAGATTTCATTCACAGTTGAAATTTGTACATAACGAGCGAACGTAGATTCCAGAAGATCCAAACCAATGGGAATATTAACCATTACGGCCTGGTCACACGGAACTAGACTATGACGTATGTTATGACGGCGACACATTTGTGGCTTACAGAAAGAAGGTAGAGTACAATACATGTATTTCATTGACAGTTGTTGCGTTTCCAGGCGTTTCCAGGCGCGACTGCGGCGGGGCGGCAGACATTTTGGCCCGTTCGGCGTCGCCGCAACGCTCCCCGCCAGGCGTTTCCAGGCGTTTCCAGGCATGTTCCGATGCCACGTGTCTTCATGTGCGTGTGTGAGTGTATGTGCCATTGTGCCCGAACGGCGGCGATGCGACAGCAGGGGGTCACCCTCTCCTTCCAGTCATTGTGCCCGACCAGAGGCGCTACGAGAGCCGAAGTTACCTTCTCCTCCCAGTCTTTGTGCCCGACCGGCGGCGCTACGACAGTGTGCGTCACCATTAGCCCATTGTACAATCACGTGCTCGTCTATTGAGGGGTTCCTTCTTGCCCTCAACTGCGAGAGTATAAAAACAGCTGCCCCCGGACGCCAAAAGGAGGGCTCCGATTTCTTCTGTTGAGTAAAGTGCTCTCCCGTCTCTCTACTTCGGTCAACCTGACCGCCAACTCTTTGCGATGTTAAAATAAACAAGTTGTTTTGTTGTTACCAGTCGACTCATGCTTTGCCGGGACCTTCGGATGCTTCCAGTTGTACCCCAGGCCGCCAGGCCAACGCTACCCTTGGGGCTTGCGACCCAGGTACAACCACGGGCGTCAGCGTCGAGTTCCCAACAACCGATGCCATCGGTGGGATCCAAACAACTGTCTGCCAGCGGTGAGATCGCGACAACGGAGGCCAGCAGCGAAGATATGCAGTTGACTGTATGCTGAGCAGCTCAACGACGATCCGGGAGCAGTGCAACGAGCCCTGTGTGATGACTGGTTGCCTGCAGCGGAACGACTGCGCTGGACTCTTGGCTGCGAGGTTTGGTGAGTGCGGGACTTTCTTCTTCTGAGCTTTGCCAGGCTTTTGTTAGTGTCAGAAACAGAGCTGGTAATTGTGGTTGTCGTTGCTGCCGGGTTAGTTTGCGGCAAGACAATAATAGGCAGTAGAGAAAGCAGCATTCAGAGCAGTCATGGATTTGAAGTCGTTGCGCAAACCGAAATTGTTGGAGCTTGCAAGAGAGTTGGGTCTGGATGTCTCGGACAAACTCAGAAAACCAGAACTGCTAAAGGCTATTCTTGAGTTAGAAGCTGAGGATGACGAGCTGTCGGAATGCCTTGAGACCATTGAGGAGAGGGAGACTGCAAAAAGACAGGAGAGCGAACTTAAAGAACAAAAAGAGCGAGAGCAACAAGAGAAAAAAGAAGAGCGCGACCGTCAACACGCGTTGGAAATGAAGCGTCTCGAGATTGAGATGGAACGCGCTCGTAATGGAAGTCAGGCACACGGTGCAGGAGAACGAGTATTGTTCAAAATGACTGACCTGATGCGGCCGTTTAAGCTTGGAGAGGACATTGGTTTGTTCCTGGTTAACTTTGAGCGAACGTGCGAGAAGCAGGGGTTCTCTCGGGAAACGTGGCCACAGCGCTTGCTCACTTTGTTACCCGGCG
Source organism: Dermacentor variabilis (assembly GCF_050947875.1). Lineage (NCBI taxonomy): Eukaryota > Metazoa > Arthropoda > Arachnida > Ixodida > Ixodidae > Dermacentor > Dermacentor variabilis. Next base: position 148,281,285 of record NC_134574.1, on the reverse strand, counting down.
AGGCGGCCGACGTAGTCGCTCGCTTGGATAGAGAGGAGGCAGAGGATTTCGACACAGTGAAATCGAGTCTGCTAAAAAAGTACCGGCTGTCTGCGGAGGCGTTCCGTCGGAAGTTTCGGGAAAATGAGAAAAGCAGAAGTGAGTCATACACAGAGTTTGCGCACAAGCTTATGTCAAACATGCAGGAGTGGCTCAAAGAAGAGAAAGCGTTCGGTGACCACGATAAAGTTCTGCAGTGCTTCGGGCTAGAACAGTTTTATAGTCGGTTACCGGAGAACGTGCGGTACTGGGTCTTGGATAGGCCAGACGTTTGTACGGTGGCTAAAGCCGCTGAGCTAGCCGAGGAGTTTGTGACGCGTCGGGCTCGCGGAGCTAAGGACGGTCAAAAGGGTGAATTTGGCTCGAAGTTTGAGAGGCCGAAGTTCACACCCATGAGAGCAAAGGGGAACACGCGTAGTGCGGATGCGAGTGGAAGCAGTGCGACCGAACCTAAGGAGACGGCGGCAGCCGAAGCCGAACGCAGAAAGCGGTTCGAGATGAGGCAAGCGCGCGTTTGTTATACGTGCCAGAAGCCGGGTCACTTTTCGGCGCAGTGTCCGGAAACAACACCAAAAGTTGTGTTTTTTTCAATAGGCAGCACTGACGAGAACATGAAGCTTCTCGAGCCTTACATGCGAGACCTCCTCGTGAACGGGAAAGAGTGCCGTGTGCTTCGCGATTCCGCAGCTACAATGGATGTAGTTCACCCCTCCTACGTAGAGCCCCATATGTTCACGGGCGAGTGCGCATGGATCAAGCAAGCCGTGGAAGCTCATAGCGTGTGTCTGCCAGTAGCAAAAGTGCTTATCGAAGGACCTTTCGGAGCGCTTGAGACGGAGGCCGCAGTGTCATCTATGCTGCCACCTCAGTACCCGTACCTATTTTCAAACAGGTCCGATCACCTCCTGCGCGAGAAGGGGCTTTTGTTTGGTGAGGCTAGCGTTCAGGCCTTAACCAGATCGAAGGTTCGGGAGCTCGCTGCAAAGGCGGTAGTTGCGGGGCCGATGTTATCAAACAACGAAAAAGGGTCAGAGGCGCAGCAAGCCGATATTCAGAGCACGCCCGAACTGAATAAAATTGAGCCTGTAGCGTTGAAGGCGCCAGATACTGGAGAGGAAACGCCCGACACGGGAAAGTTAGAAGAGCTATCTACTGATTTGCTCATCGCGCCTACGTCAGACGGACTTAATAGGTTGCTAAAAGTCAGCCGGTCGGCTTTGATAGCCGAGCAAAAAAAGGATGGCAGCCTGGAAAACGTGCGCTGCAATGTCAAAGAAGGTATCGCCAGGAAAACTGCGCGTTTTGTCGAAAGAGGTGGAGTCCTGTACCGGAAGTATCTAGACCGCCGAGGAGTGGAGTTCGATCAGCTGATCGTGCCTCAATGCTATCGTCAGGATCTGTTGCGCTTGTCACACGGGGGTTCGTGGTCCGGACACCTAGGAGTTAAGAAAACTAAGGACCGTCTCTTGCAAGAGTACTATTGGCCAGGGTGTTTTCGGGACGCAGACCACTTCGTGAGGTCATGTGACACCTGTCAGCGGGTGGGCAAACCAGGGGACAAATCGAGGGCGCCGTTGAAATTGGTACCTATCATTACGGAGCCTTTTAGACGGCTCGTTATTGATACAGTGGGACCTCTGCCGGTAACAGCCACGGGGTACAGACACATTTTGACTGTGATCTGCCCAGCGACAAAGTTCCCTGAAGCAGTGCCGCTTAAAGAACTCAGCTCAGTTGAGATAGTCAATGCACTACTGTCCATATTTGCGCGAGTTGGTTTTCCTGCGGAAATCCAATCAGATCAGGGCACAGTGTTTACTAGCGCTTTGACGACAACTTTTCTCGAAAGGTGTGGGGTAAAGCTGCTACACAGCTCAGTGTACCACCCACAGTCGAATTCCGTTGAGAAGCTCCACTCCGTCATGAAGCGCGTGTTGAGAGCCTTGTGTTTTGAACATCAAACTGACTGGGAGCTGTGTCTGCCTGGGGTGATGTTTGCTTTAAGGACCGCGCCGCATGCGGCTACGGGGTTTTCGCCAGCTGAACTGGTGTACGGTCGCTCGCTTCGATCTCCGCTTCGCATGCTTCGTAATCGTGGGAAGGTAGGGGCGACGACCCAGTCGTGGTGGAGTACGTACTTAAGCTCCTCGAACGCTTAAGAAGGGCACAGGAGTTGTCAGGTGAAGCAATGACAAAGGCCCAGCAGAGGGCCAAGGTTTATTATGATCGGACAGCCAGGGCCCGTCGTTTTGAGGTGGGCGATGAGGTCATGATATTGCGCACATCGCTAAACAACAAACTAGACGTGCAGTGGGAGGGCCCAGCACGAATTGTTCAGAAACTGTCGGACGTTAACTACGTGGTAAGGCTGCCAGGAAAGCGGAAAGCACAGCAAGTTTACCACTGTAATCTGCTCAAACCTTATAGACAAAGGGAAGCAGTGGTGTGCATGATGGTAAACGTTCCTGAAGAGCTTCCGGTCGAGCTTCCGGGACTAGGCTCAGTGACGAACAGGGAAGACACCGGTCAAGTCATTAGTGACCTTATCAGTAGAGCACCGCTGTCGCCCGAGCAGAAAACCGAACTACACCAGCTATTACAAGAGTTTCAAGGTCTGTTCTCTGAGAGGCCTGGTAGGACTTCTGTACTTACTCATGATATAGAACTTACCTCCCCAGAGCCAGTACGATCCAAGGCGTATCGGGTGTCACCCCGCCAGAGCGATATTATGGAGGCTGAGGTAAAGAAAATGCTACAGCTCGGTGTTATTGAGGCAGGTGAGAGTGATTATACCTCCCCTTTGATTTTAGTTGAGGTACCGGGCAAGGAACCTCGTCCTTGCGTCGACTACCGCAGGCTTAATTCCATCACTAAGGATCAAATTTATCCGATCCCTAACATCGAGGAGCGCCTTGAGAAAGTTAGTAGCGCTCAGTTTATTTCCACCCTAGATCTTGTCAGGGGTTATTGGCAGGTTCCACTTACAGAAGAGGCTAGTAGGTATGCGGCGTTCATTTCACCAATGGGAACATTCCGTCCTAAAGTGTTGAGTTTTGGTTTGAAGAACGCGCCATACTGTTTTTCAAGCCTCATGGATAAAGTGTTGCGGGGACAGCAAGAATTCGCTTTACCGTATCTAGACGACGTAGCGATATTCTCCGCATCCTGGTCTGAGCATATGGCACACTTGCGGGCAGTGCTAACCCGCCTGCGCGAAGCGGGCTTGACAGTAAAGGCTCCTAAGTGCCAGTTAGCACAGGCCGAGGTTGTCTACCTCGGTCACGTGATTGGTCAGGGTCGTCGCCGCCCCTCTGAAATAAAAGTGGCCGCTGTGCGAGACTTTCCGCAACCGCGCACAAAGACCGATATTCGGTCGTTCTTAGGTGTCGCCGGCTACTATCAGAGGTACATCCCCAGGTACTCTGATATCGCGGCTCCCCTGACGGATGCTCTAAGAAAGTCAGAGCCTCAAACAGTCGTCTGGGACGAGACAAAGGAAAGAGCTTTTAGCGCCCTAAAGAGTGCCCTAACAAACCAGCCTGTGCTACGATCGCCAGACTATACAAAAGGGTTCATTGTTCAGTGCGATGCTAGTGAGCGAGGCATGGGCGTTGTACTGTGCCAACGGGAAAAGGGAGAAGTAGAACACCCCGTCCTGTATGCTAGTCGTAAGCTGACCAGTCGTGAGCAGGCGTATAGCGCCACCGAGAAAGAGTGTGCATGTCTCGTGTGGGCCGTTCAGAAATTGTCATGCTATCTAGCCGGCTCGAGGTTTATCATTGAGACGGATCACTGCCCTCTCCAATGGCTGCAGACCATCTCTCCCAAAAATGGCCGCCTCCTGCGCTGGAGCCTCGCTTTACAACAATATTCCTTTGAGGTGCGTTACAAAAAGGGGAGTCTCAACGGTAACGCCGATGGCTTAAGTCGAAGCCCCTAACGTAGGAATCAGCCTCAAAATTGTTTGTTACTGATGTTTTTCTTCCTGAGGCAGGATTTTTTTTAACATATTGCTTTTGTTTAGTGTTTCAAAGTGATGATATGCTTTCTAGTGCAATTTTCCAATTTGTGGACGCGTTCTGAGTGATGCTAGACTACTGTAAGGAACTAGGCAGTGGTATAAAAAGGGGAAAGAGCCTGGCAGGGCTTAGTGAGGGTTGTGCCGTGCTTGCTGACTGAGCGGTTGAGTTTCAGCGTAGTTCTAACGCTTGCCGGGAACGAGAACAAAAATGTGAACTCTCCCGAAGTCACTTTGCAGTGTCCCGTGCGAACCTGAACGAGAGAACGAGGCCTTCTCTGTGCGCTGCGCTCAAGAAACGTCGAGGGACGCCCGACTTCGGTTATGAGCATCATCGAGCGACATCCCTCCGGACAGCGGATGCAGTCCCCTGTCCATCGGGATCTCCTTCCCCCGGCGGGGCGGTCTGTTGCGTTTCCAGGCGTTTCCAGGCGCGACTGCGGCGGGGCGGCAGACATTTTGGCCCGTTCGGCGTCGCCGCAACGCTCCCCGCCAGGCGTTTCCAGGCGTTTCCAGGCATGTTCCGATGCCACGTGTCTTCATGTGCGTGTGTGAGTGTATGTGCCATTGTGCCCGAACGGCGGCGATGCGACAGCAGGGGGTCACCCTCTCCTTCCAGTCATTGTGCCCGACCAGAGGCGCTACGAGAGCCGAAGTTACCTTCTCCTCCCAGTCTTTGTGCCCGACCGGCGGCGCTACGACAGTGTGCGTCACCATTAGCCCATTGTACAATCACGTGCTCGTCTATTGAGGGGTTCCTTCTTGCCCTCAACTGCGAGAGTATAAAAACAGCTGCCCCCGGACGCCAAAAGGAGGGCTCCGATTTCTTCTGTTGAGTAAAGTGCTCTCCCGTCTCTCTACTTCGGTCAACCTGACCGCCAACTCTTTGCGATGTTAAAATAAACAAGTTGTTTTGTTGTTACCAGTCGACTCATGCTTTGCCGGGACCTTCGGATGCTTCCAGTTGTACCCCAGGCCGCCAGGCCAACGCTACCCTTGGGGCTTGCGACCCAGGTACAACCACGGGCGTCAGCGCCGAGTTCCCAACAACCGATGCCATCGGTGGGATCCAAACACAGTATAGGTAAGGGCCCACAGAATTTTAAACTGGTTACACGCATCTGCATGAACAGGAAGTAGCCTGTAACTGCTCTCATTATTTGAACTACATGCCGAATGAGGGAGCATATTTCTATAGCGCTTACAAGAGCGTATAATGTGCCTGTCGTCATACAAAAACACGGCGAGTATTAGGACACCACTTTGACACAACAGCACCGCAAGTAACCAACCATTCATAAAAAAAAAAAACCTTAATAGCACTCTTCATCGCAAGCGGGATGCTTAAGGGGGATGCTCATGCTTAATTAGCATTAAAGAGTCTATAATTGTATTACTGGTATTATTAAAGACATTTTGTCGGCAAAACAAATAGCATTGCACCTCGTCTACAACACAGGCGCTCAGAAACTTGCACAGACCGAAGCTGAGCCTAAAGCAAGGTAACCGAACAATAAAAACACCCGTACTCAAGCCCTTCAAAACAAGTATTTCACCGACAGCAGATGGGTTGACGTCATGACGAATGGGTCGAGCGACACTGCTCCTAGCTATGTCAGAACACTCAGGCTTGCACAGAACTGGTTTACTCGTCCAAAATGAATGCCTGCTCAGAAAATAAAGTGAAATACTTGCGCTTACCTGCTGTCATTAGGAAACCTGAAAAACTTCGAAGAACTCGAAATCCCGCCGTTGGAACACCACAGAGCCGCGCAACACACGCGATGCCCCGATTTATTCATCTTCGTCTAATGCACGTTTCCTGCGTCTTCCGTTCGTTGCACGCCCTGCAAGCTTTTCTGTCTTATCTTTCCCATCTTCATACTTGGGACGACAACAGAAGCAGAAGACCAAGCGCGATCCGACTTGTGATATCGCTGAGAGAGTGGCAAGGGTGGGAGCAGAGGTAAGCTCGACAGACGCACGAAGACAGCCACTTCCCGCGCTTCGCCTGATTTAAAATTTACAAGAGAAATAAAAAAATAAACTAGGATGTCCGGCAACCGCTTGGAGCGCGCATGTTCATTGAAACAGAAACTAGCACTCGCCTTCCGGGGTTGACGATGCCCCGAAGGTGAAGCCTAACACGAGGAGTGCGATAAAACTATAGATGAAGGGTGAAGATGCGCTTTTCGCGCACTTCTCACGAGTTGCACAATCTCCTTGGTCAATTATGGCTTATTTTACCAGACAAATACATATCTACGTGCATCTGTACGTGTTACTGGTTTTAGTGTGAAATCTGAGTATCCTGGCATATTGCATTGGGGAGAACGTCGTCAATATTCAGAAGAAATTACTATTTTCGTTGGGAACAACCAGCTTTTATTTTCTAATTAGCCTATAGCATTAGAATAAGAGAACCAAATCACTTAATGTGTAAGCGGACATCACCCGACAAGGCTTTATTTCAGGTGAAGGAGGGGCAAGCATTGGCTTCACCTTTCCTGGAAAGAATCTAAGGGAGCTTCCACTCCAGATTGAAGGTGGCTGACCGGAAGTGAAGCTGGTCGCCGCCATCTTGCTCGGGGCAGAAAGTCCGTGCGCCGTGGTTTGTCGTCGTAGCAGAGCACGGAGCGTGCTGTCGCGCTACTCTTGTAATGGTATATAATGATTATAATAATAGTAATTGTATATAATAATGTATAATATATAACCTCAGTAGGCCATGGTTAAACCGTGCGTTGCTTTCGGCCATACATATCGTCTTAAGAAGACGCCCGGAGTAACATTTCACCTGTAAGTACGCGTTTCTCTTTGTTTGCTTACGGCCGCTTGTGTGACGTGCGTTTTCTTCAGTTGGGTACCATTGAGAAGATGCACGTGCATGATGTACTACATTACACGTGTTTCGATGTTAAATTTGATCCTTAAATACTCATTGGCGCGTCGCTGCTTGTGATTGGGCTGGAATTTCACCGTTAGCTTGAGCGCGCTCGAGTTCTGCTCAAGTACGCGTAAGGTCTGATTGTACTTACCGCAATGTGTCTGGTTGTGATAGGACTTAATGGGGGTATTATGCACCTCCATTGGGCACCCCTAAATTTCAAGATTGGCTACCCGCAAAATTGAACTTGGCTCATCCCCCTAATTTCAATTTTGCCCATTCCTATTATAAGCTTCCCTGTGTATTCCTACGGGGAAGATTATAGTAGGGGCATAGCGAATACCCATGTATCCCAATGTGTATTCGCTCTGGTAAATATATTTTTGTTTAAATTGTTTATAATCGCATAGAAAGCTACCAATTATCTACGTTTACATTATTATAATGATTAAATGTCTTAGAAAATTACTCATTATTTTGCAGGTACAAGGCCTTGTCGCATTACACATTTCGCGTGACGGCGCTGGGCTACTCACCAAAGGATGCTTGAGCATTGAACTAAGCTAATCATTAAAACTATTTCACGCTCACAAAAAATAAATGCAGTATCACATATTACTGTAGCTAAATTCCCTCATCGCAAGTAAAATAGTTATGCAAGATAAACAAATATTTTTTTAGAAATTTTAATCGGGGTACCGAAGGCGCACTCGAGTGCCCCGCGTATTCCGCAGCTGCCTATATGCTGGGCCCGCCCTCTTCTGCCCCTGGCAATATGGCCGCAGGTGGCTTCACTGGATCCCATAGGCGGCCGCAGCCACTGCTGAACCTCCTTGCAAAAAACCTGCCGACGAGCGCAAATCTCGGAGGTCATGGCAGAGATAAATAGGTTCAAAGCGCCCGAACTTTGCAAAGAATGTTCCGCATTAAAACGGATTGCGTCATGGCAGCCATGACCCGCGTACAAATCAAGGAAGTTAAAGAAAAACTGCTGGAGCGGAGGGAGCGCCCGTCAAGCGAAGCCGCCGTGTCGCCATCTTACGGGGGGCAAAAGCACGCCGGTCGCCGCAGCTTATGTATTTCGGGTCGTCGTATCTTAGCGTGCGCGGTGCTGTGCGGATCCTAAAACATGCTAGCGCGCTCGGGTCTTTTTAGGAAAGATGACGTACAAATCGTTGACATGTTAGCATTGTCCTTTTCATTTAAATAAGGTTGCAGATTAACATTGCCTTGCCCTAGAATAAAGAAAAATTTTATATTAATAAAGGAAACGGCCGCTACCAAAGTTCCGAGACTCTCCATGCAATGAGCATGCTAAAGCACTGGCAACACCTGATGATATTGAAGATAATAATGAGCACTTATGTTTGTTGCATGTATTGCTATTTATCATGCTACATTTTCAGTTTTTAATTTTTTGTGTGTGACAGCTTTCGTGATTGATCAATTTCTACACTGCATTAAAGGAGGTGAATAAACGCTAATTATCGGGCGAATTTTTTTTCTACTTGGCGGCAGCTCTATATTGATGCCGATAAAATGGAAAAATGCCCCACTGCTCGGACATCTGCGATCCAGAGACCTCCAATATGGGTCGCCTAAGCCCACAGTGTTGCATTAGAACTTGAAAATTCGTTAAGCGATTGAAAACCGTTGGAAAAGTCGGCGAACAGCACTGCGAAGCTTTAGGCAGGCCGCTTCTTTTCCCCCCGCAAGATGGCCGCCGCCGGCTTCACCCGAGCCGGTATAGGCATAGAGTTTCTAAATAAATACCCTAGAAGGAAATGTGGCGCTGGTGTCTACGGGGGTTCTAAGCGTTGCCTCAACCTACATGGGAATGATGGGAAGTACAGGCTTCGGATTGACTTCGATCTTTAGACTAATGGCGTCTGCATGCGGTGCACTAAATGAAGCTATACTCAAAGATTATCGCGTAAAATCTAGTTTTATTTCTGCAGTATCTTATATAATCTACAACACAGTACATAATAAACTTTGTAAGACTTTGAGATTGAAGCACGGTTTGCCACATGGTTTACCATCAGGGCACACCAAGGTATGCATTCTTCGGCAATTCTGTTCCCGGTTTAGCGCCAGAGAATAATTATTTATTTATTTTTATAGCAGCAACAACAACCGTGCATGTACTTATATAAATATACTCATGAAGTATTTATGGAAATAAAGATTTTGTAGCGGGAGAAAGTGTCGCACCTTTAAAAGGAATGCTAGAAGTGTCGTCTGCCACGACGCCTGTTCGCTGCGAACGCGAGACTTTTCTCGCAGACGACAGGCATTTGCGAACTCTCTCGGTCTTTCGAAAGGCTGCGTCGGCTGTCACGATTGCTGAACGTCTTCAAGTACTTTTAAGCACATCTGCTGCAGTGCTAGCTAGGACGCTTGTGGCCTCCTACGAGTATGCTTCATTATATTTTATATTGACATACCGCTTCCGAAGCGTTATGGCGTGGCTTTGCACTTACACATTTTGCGACACTGGACTACAGCCAGGAGGCAGAGCAACCTTTCCTACCACAAGTAAGTTTGTGTTCTCAAAGTCCTAAAACACGCATTTCAATGAGCACATAAACGAGCAATGCATAATGAAACCCTCAATAAAATTTGATTGTCAAGCCACTAGGAGTACAACTGTTTATGTCTTGTATCAGTAGTGCCTTCTTTTGAATATTCTTAAGTTTCATAAAATGCGTAACGCTGCAGCGCCAACCTAACACACTTGACAAACCAAGGTCCAAACGCTCAACGTTTACGATGCTGTCGCTTTCTCGTCAGGGCTTCGACACCACACCGCGACACAAACATCGTCCCAGCCGCTGGCCCAGCGCGCTATCGCCACTTCGAGCAACATAACAAAGGCAGAGAGCTTCGCGTCGCATTGTCCCACTGCAGGTTATAGCAATTGCGCTTGCAGCGCAACCAAAACTGCCAAAAAATACTTGTAGACTTGTTTGCCAGTCAACAGAATGCCAATCCGAAGCCGGTACTTCCCATCATTCCCGTGATGGTTGAACGATCGCAGAGCCAGATTTTCCTGTAGTTATACTGATATAAAACTCTATGCAATGCGTGTTACAGCAATTACGCTTAGAGCGGAACCAAAAATGCCAAAAAATAGTTCGCCAGTCAACAGCGTACTAATCCGTAGCCTGGACTTCCCATAATTACAGAGTCTACCATAATTCCCACGACGGTTGAGCGATTGCAGCGCCAGATTTCCCTCTAGTTATATATTTCGTTTCATACATAGAGTTTCTCACTACATTACCTAGAGGGAAATCTGGCGCTGCTGCGCTGTGGTATGCATGGGAATGCCGGTATATTGTGACTTCGGATTAGCATCGTTCTCGTAGAGACAGGACAGCTTGAAGACGCGCTTGGCAAATATCGTTCCGTCTGTCACAATGATTCACTTTCTACTAAAACAGCACGTGAAAAGCTGTTTTAGCTTTATTATTACGCAAAAACATGTTTTGTTTAACTATGAGAACTTGTTATTGTGTGTACGACTACATGTTACGTAAAAGTATCAGCGTGCCGCTAAAGTTGGAAGACAGGCGACAAGGTTCGCGCTCGCTTTGAAACAGTTGGCCGTCTGTTCTTGCTTTCCTTCACTTGGTCATGCATTGTGGGTGAGTAAAGATGTAATATGTGTGAATGGAAGCCTTTTATGAAGATTTTACTTTGAGAGCGCGTTATTTGCGTAGCCATAGCCACGTTTTAGACGAAGCCTTTTACAACACCAGCCAACACGAGCCTCGCAGACACATATACCGTCATTCCCATGACGGCACGGTGCCCCCTTAAGAAATTCCCGTAGATGGTGGCGCCAGATTACCCTCTAGGTGTTATAGTGAGAAACTCTATGGTTTCATACATAGGTGCAACGCTGTGGAGGCTAGATAGAGCAATGCCTCCTTTACTAGATGCCTGCCGCGTCGCTAGTCTTCCCATTGGAGCGGAGCATCTATGGAGCGGAGGTTCCCGTAGTTCAGCGTAGTCGCGGAGAGACGGCGCTTGCAGCCGACCCACTTCCTGTTGCGGAGGAAGTGACGATAACTAGGCTGGCGCGCGCTCGACCAATGGCTTGACGAGAGACTGCGGGTCCCGCCTCTGGGATCGCAAGAGATGCCGCTAAAATCTCGGAGGCAGGGCCACGAAATTTAGATTTGCAGCGGTCACCGCAGCTAGCGCTCGCAGCCGACCCGGGTTAAGGTCCTTAACCCGGGTTAACCCGGGTGGGGAAGAGTAAAAAGGAGACTGGCAGGAACAAGCTTCCTGGCTCACGCGGCAAGCATCTAGTAAAGGAGGCATTGGCTAGAGATACTTTTTGCACTGGCTGCGTTCGCACTTAAAACAGTTCGGTGTCTTCGGCAGATTTTTGTAAATATGTTCTTTATATAAGTTCAGTTCTCAATAAAAACAACAATTTACTCTTAGAAGCAATCAAACCATGTGTTCATTCGGCTGCTAACACGTTATTTTATATCAGTTTTCTTTTTGTTGTTTTTATTTGCCTCCCGTCGTGGCAGCATCGAGACCGCACTACTTGCGTAGCTTCCACAGCGTTGCACCTAATTTGAAACTCTGTGGGCATAGGTTACTTCCACTCCAGCAGTTTTGGTTTAACCCCCTTGGTCCAAATACACGCGCCATAAACCATAGTTAGAAACTCCGCCATCAACGGCCTGCGTAACAAATAAACAGATCTTGAAGGCCATGCTTTCGCTCGCTGCATGCGGCGGAAGCGCTTGCGGAAGCCGAAAACGTGCCATGAACGTCTAGTCGAAATAACACCAAACGGTGAACGAATGTATATCGACGTCGCCATGAAAGACGTCGAAATGGTTTGTACGAGCATTGAGACGTCCCAAAGTCTCATCCCAAACGCGCGAGCGCAACCAGGCCCCGCACACTCTCAAGTTCAACAAATGGCCACAGAGGGCGAAAAATCAATCGAGGCGCGTTTCAGCGTAAGCGCGCAAGTGGAGCTACTGTAAATTGGTCGAATACTTTAATTTGTGCTTTCTCTGCTAGGGGCGCTGAACATGCTGAATGTTTTACTTTACACAAACCATTGACATAAACAATCGAGGTGTCTAAGGATGCTTTTTTACCTCAGGCAAATAGGCAGTTGATTTTTTTTAAATTTGATTGTTGAAGCTGCTTTTTAGTCATAGCGTCAAGGTTTTTGTACTTGATTAACCACCGACAGCCGACAGCCTATTGGTATCGATGTGTTTTCCTGGCCGTTGGCGTTCGAATACTACGGCGGTAAAACATTTTCGAAAGCATGCTGGTTTCGTCTGCGAGTCACTACATAGACTTGCTGTAAAGAGGTCTACTCTTGGCAAAAAATAGTGCCTCATTTTGTTTAGGCGTTGATTATCATAATGAATGCGGCGGAGGTTGAGGGAGTACGCTTGAAGGTACGTTTTTATGCCGTTGATCTCCATAACACCGTAAGTACGCAAACCGATGTCACAGAACACTCGATGCATCATTGTGTGTTCTCCGTCATCGCTTGTTTGCTGTACGCCTACTAATTCTTCATTTCTTCTTCAAGTGTTGTATTCTCCTTTTGTCCTTGTTCTCTTGTGCTTCGCTTGCAGTATGTCGTTCCGTCAGCTGTAATGCGCATTTGCAAAACCAATACCTCTGATAATTAAGACGCAGTGGTTATCATAATTTCACTTCACATGTATTAAGCTGGCACATATGGTTCAGATACAGATACCTGTATGCGGACTTGCTCGACGTTGATGCGGAGATTAGGATAATTATGACACCCGTAAGGAAGAGGCAGCTGACGGCCGTAAGCTGTTGCGTTCTTTCCGCCAAACTACCCGGCCTGGTAGTGCTGTAAAGATGCTGTATAAAAGTGACACGCGGTGACAGGGAAATTATTATACTTAGCAGCCGACCATACGTTTTGTAGCTTAGGTCTTCTTTCTTGTGCGTTTGTGCTACCCTTATTAATGAGCCATTTCTTGACTATGTTCTTGACTATGTAACCGCGTTTGTGTGGATGCGTAGACGTGTGCTTTTCGTTGTACTTGTAAACTGCAAATAAAATATTTTCAGGCTTACTCAATCTTTGGTGTCGTGAGCGTTTATTCCAGTCGAGGCCATCGTGCCACCTGGAAACCGCATTGTCAGTAGCCCTACACGAAATGCAACAGCTGGAGCGTGGCGGCACAACTCGGGGTAACGGCGGCGTAATAAACGAAAAACCGCTCGGGATGCCCTTAAAAGTCAGTTGAGGGTGTGCCTTAACTCGATATGACTCAGTGCTACATGTATTCTGCTGCGCCTCGATCGTGCTCCCGCCAGTTTGGTTGCTGTGTGGCAAACGTAGCGCCTACATACATATGTAGGCGTTACGTTTGCCACACAGCAACTAAACTCGCGGGAGCACGATCAAGGCGCAGCAGCCAGAAACCCAGTAAAGCCACAGAACACCTGGTAAACTGTGCAAAACCCCGTTTCCGTTTCCTGTTGTACAGCGCCACCCGTGGTCGCATACTTTAGTTCACGACGCCACCGCTACGCTTATTTCCGTAGCACTGTGGAAGGTACAGTTTCCCTTCTCTAAGTTTGTATAGGTGTTCTGTGGCGCAACTTGCGGGTCCGGTGTTGCGGGCTTGCGGCATCGTAGTGCTCCGCAGACCGTAGGAATTGCGCAACATTAGGCAATCTAATGACGAAGCAGCCAGGTTCCGAAACCGACGATTGCTTGGCGTGCCGTCTTGTTGGCACTGGTGGACTTCTAGGCGCGTCGGCGTACGTGTGGTACCACAGTCGCCACCTGAAGGGACTTGGCAAGTTCGCTGCCTACACCCTTTGCGGCGGTAAGCTACCCTCACACCGTCTGACGGAAACTGCAGTCCTGCAGTCCAGTGCCTGTGATACGAATATGCCGGAGCTCGTATGTTCGCATCGTCGAAACTTTGTGCTATGCAAATACAAATACTACGTTCACCGAGCAAAGCAAATGCCAAATTTGCACTGGACGCACGATCACACCGTCAGACTGCTGTAACTGCAGTTAAATTCCGATCGTAGGAATCTCCCATAGTTGCGTAAGATGTTCACATCATCAAAAGTTCGTACGATGTTAACGCGCATTTTATGTTTACTCTAGATGCCTCAGTTATGTTGAGCATTTATGGGCCTTGTGTTTTGCATCATGAACCTGTAATTAACATTAAAGAATTACAGATCTTCCACGCAAATTGTTTTTCAACCATGTAAACGAAGTGCTGCGCTTGCAATAGTGGGCCGAGACTGCGGTGTCTCTCTTGGCTGGTGCTTGGTACCAATTTGATTCATCGTAAATTCATACACAAGCGTAGTAATAAAAATCTCACGAAACTGTTACGCACAGCCCTTTTTGGCTTGTCGCTCTTGTCGTTGGCTACATTACTACTACGCTAACATGTGTAGTCCACAGCCATGCAAGGGCTTACAGCTTCTGCTGTAAACGTGGTGCTTTAGTTTCTGCTTTGGCAGTCTTTTATTATCACTATTTCTTTTTTTTTTTCAAAGCTGGATTTAAACAGTATGTACGCCATATAGTTATGTGTCCTAATTCACAGTACATTGGCAATGTTCACAGCAGCAAGTATGCGTGTTCACAGACTGAAGGTAAAATTGTTTTTAGGTCTCATTGCTGGAGAACTTGATCCCTGTGCCTTGTAGTTGTCCATTGCCGTTATTTCTGGATCGCTTCTGTTGTGACAATAACGCTTACAATAAGAAGCATAGAAACCGACTTTGTGGTAGTCGTGATATTAGCTTAAAAGAAGCATGCTTGCGTTATAATCCTTTATCGTTACTGTTAATATGTTACAACAGCCACAAGTGTTGAACAAATGTATAGACGATCTCTATGCGGCTGCCTAAAGAAACTGTGGCAGTTATGTGGCAGCTATAGTTGTGTTGAGAGCTGAAGGAAGTCACGGCAACTACCCCTGTTAAACTAGCAGTTTTGAGCACACAGTTGTCGAAAATAGTTTCACTGAGGAGCTGAACAACTAGAGCGTTGTTAAAATAGTGGTTTTGAGTTTACAGTTGTTGAATCTAGTTTTGCTGAGAGCTGAAGGAAGTCACGGCAACTACCACACCTAAAGTAGTTGTTTTTGAGCACACTTACGTGTCATGTGTTGACTCATGTGTCACCCCTTTTATTCATTGAACTCTATCCAAGTGAAGCTTGCATGCTGTTTTGCAACTCTCATGATCTTCCGGGCCATATTGTCAATGCTGTTATGATGGCATAACATAAGGCACTGTCAAAATCATGACATTAGAATGTTAAGCTTTTATCGAGCTAACCTGTGTCTAGAAAAGCAGGCAACACTCGAGCACAACGAAGGCAGCAAGCACACTCATTGATCATTGAAAATCATATCTGCAGATCAGACAAGTCGGCTATCTATACATGGCCCAGTGAACCTTCCAGCAGAATTGCTGGTGCTAGCACAAGTTCTAGAATGTGCGCCAGCATTCGCGTCGCATGCAGAATTTGATGACACAAGGGTCGGTGACAACATAGGCAACAGATAGAACCATCGATGACATTCAGGAAATGTCCGATACAGAAAGGCACGTCTTGCGCTGAGCGATAACCTTAAGCACTTTTTAGCCGGTGAAATGTGGTTGCCAGATAAAGATAATCAAGTATGCGCGTCAATACAGACTCACTGTCATACTTAACTCGAACACGCCTTGACCACCTTCTTGCTTCTGCTGTGCAGAGTGCCTGAAAGGTTTATCATGTGCGGAGCAATATATTTACTTTAAAGAAATGGTTATTTGTGTCACATGGAAAAATTATTTTCTTGTCTTCAGGAATTAGGCATGTTACTTTGTTGGCTGACTATTATTGTTGGCGCATAGAAGTGTGGTGCAAGAGATTAAGAGGATTTCTTTGCTGACAGGACTCTGCTACCTCGGATGTGCAAGATTCATTTCTCTACCGCCATTCCTGCCCAAGTAAAGAACAGATAAGCGGTACGTGGTCTACTCCAAGTCAATCAAGATTAATATCGTAGTACTTACTTTTCTGTATACAGTTAGACTTTGTAATAACTAAGTTGCATTTGATACGAAAATACATTCATTTTATCCAATATTAATTATAAGCATATATTCATTGCATGCTCATATCCGTGAGACACAAATTTATTTCATTACATATAATGTTCAACTGTATATGCATATAGAAGCGAATTACTGTCATATTATCAGATAAAATCATGCACAAAAGATGCTGTGCGTGTGTTGTGTGAACCACCGCAAAGCAGGTGTTACAGGTGTGTGTTTATGCCATTTTTACAGGTGATTTACAACTAAACTTTGTATTTGAACAAACATTTATTACATTATTTTTGTATGCGCAATAATTCTCTCATATGTGCACAACCTTAAAAGGGCCCTAAAACTTTTTTTAATATAGTAAGAAGATGCTGCCGACCTGTTGCAGAGGCTACTGTGAACATGTAAGCCAAATATTACTGCACCACGTGCAGCAAGGAGGGAATTTGCACTCTCATGTCAAAAAAAAAAAAAAATTGCTTGCTCTCGTTTCCACAATGCAATCGCACAGTGTCACCCTAAGCAGCTGGCCCACCAACCCTATTGGCTGATTTCATGATCTCGAGAGCATTCTGAGTCACACATAATTGCTAATTTTGAGTCAACTAAATGAATGTCTGCCATCTCAAAAAGACAGAGATGTCACTTCGTCTTGGCACTGCGCATGGCCTCCTAGGTGGAAGCGGCATGCTGTGTAGCTTAGTCTACTGCAGCCAACACGGGGGTGCTGTGACCAGCCCTATCACCACCGCGACACTCAACTTTTGGCCGGGGCTTTTTCCTTTTGGCTTCTGTGCTGTGTCGCTTCCAGTGTGCTAGTGGAGACGAACGGAGAGAGAATGTCAGATATTGATGCAATAACTGCACTCATAGTTTACAGATACAAAAAATATTTTGTGCCATGTAGTTTGTGAGACATCCTTTAATAGTGAGGTCATTCTATGATTAGTTAGAAAAGTGTTTCAGGGCCCCTTTAAGTTGTACAAAAGTGTGTGCTTGTAGTGTTGTGCCCTGAACATGGTAGTGACTTCTGTGCGTTGGTTAGATGCTAATAAAGAGGCCTGTAACATCATTTTTGTCACTTGCGTAATATGACGCCGAAAACCGCAGCGTTCACTGCTGCAGCAAGTCATTTTGTGCCAATAAACTGGGAATTTGGCAATGTGGTAGCACTTTGTTCTAGGGGGGTACAATTTTTTCCAATTGACAATTTACAATACAGAACTAAATGGGATAAATCTACCTAAAGAAGAGGTGGGATTGCATTTAGATGGCACTTCCAAGCCTTGAATGACAGCTTCCTGATGTCTCATGAAAACAGTTATCGCTGCATTGTGCCAACAATGACCTATTGTAGACTTGTAGGATAACAAAGCAAGCCGAGGGCTTGCACAATCAGCAGTAGAACAGACAATGGAAGCTGTAAGGCTGACATAGAAAAAGACAGCTGTATGAAATTAAAACTCATGACAGTAGATTACATTCTAGTTGAGTAGATTACATTCTAGTTGAGATTAGCACTAGTAGAGTAAGGCGCGTCACATGAAGTGTGCAGCAGATATAATTGGTGGCTTATTCTGTGGCTTAACTAAATGGTTGCCAAGGGAAGAGAAATGCAGTATAGAGTAGCAGAGGATTAGATTGAGAGATAAGGGGTACTACAGGCAAGAGATTGCCTTGGTTGGCCCTTGGCAGGGATAATTCGAGATACCTGGAACAGACCTTTGCCCTGTAGTTTAGTTGAAAATTGGCTGATGACGTTACTAGTACCCTAAAGTTAAAAGCACCACTGCACCCACACTGGCGCTTTTACGGTCATGATTCTTGTGCTAATGGCACATGCATACTTACAAGGGTTTGGGGTTTAGTGACCTTGCAGAGTCAAGAGGTTGAGAACGTCTTGCGAAATGTTGCAACGCTAGCCTCCTCACCCTAGCATGCTCAAGCAAGACACAAATAAAGTTCACAACCTTTACTGCACTTTAATCCCTCATCCAGTCTTCCGCCATGCAGGGTAGCACTGCGCATGTCTGCCCGGTTAACCTTCCTGCCTTTCCTTCTTTCTCTCTCGCTCTCACAGAGACAGAAAAAAAAAGAGAAAGGCATAGGTATTGTTTCTTTTTACCAGTTTGTGTTACAGTGCCTATTGTATAGTTTCTGGTTGTTTAAAATAAATAATCATCGCAGAAAAACCAACTGTATCACAATATAGAAGTGTGATAAGCTGAGTGTCAAATAATTATACTCTATGGTGGCTTTTTTGTTCCTTGTGAAATGTCTGCAAAATGCCTAGGGTAGATAGCATGCAGAAACTCAGATTGGGTAGGCGGTGTAACTGCAAGATATGGTTTGATATATTAAACTGAAGTGTGTGCTGTAATTCCAGCAGAAACTTGCTATTTTTCACTGCTGCATATTGAGTCATCAACAGTTGAAGAGGTGTCACTCTATTTATTTGTATATATAAAAACTCGCATTTCACACGCTGATCACAACAGTTTATGCAATTCCCTCAAACACATACACAGCACATTCTGAAATTAAAAATTGCATATTATATTATGAAACAAGTAAAAATTTATTATTCAAAAATTTATCGAATCCCATCCAGTTTCATTTTTATCTACAAGTCACAATTCTCAATTATGAGCACATTCAGCCAGTGTTCCGTTGTCCCTACGATATAGATAGTTAAAGCTTGATCTATTACTACTATTAGGAAGCTGCAGCTAGGGCCCAACTCAGATAGTTGAAGACAATAAAAACAGTGATTTACAGGTATTCAGGGTCTCCCATTGTGTAAGCAAATGGATGATACTTTGAAAATAAGATCTTTTTATATTGAAGATATCACAACTGTAAACGATCACAGATTGCAAAAAGTTCGACATGTGCTCCCTTTGTTCATTGCCACAGGTTCCATTACATAAGGTAATTTAACATAGTCAAAATTAGTCATTGTTTCTCACAGCAGAAGCAGTTAAGCCAATAACATGGTGCAAATAAAACAGTGCAAAATGGGACAAAATTTCTATGATGCTCCTGGCAAAATGGACAATTTTAGCTGGCATGTAAACTCTGTAAGGGAATACCGAGACGGAGCTGTAAATTGAAGCACCAGTTGCGATATCTTGTGATGAAGTATTCAACCACATTTCACTGGCCTTTTTATTGCATTCTGAAAGATACGTACTTTTCTGTGTTGGCGCAAAGGTCCTTGCAGTTATGCTAATTCCCTAATACTACACTTTTTTCTGTCAAGAAGCACTACACAAGATAAAACCGTTCTGGCCCATTTTGGACCAGTATGATGCACCAATTTTATTCTAATTCTTTTACTTCTTGAGCTTCATCAGTGATCCAAGTAGCACACTGCCTATGTTATCACCAAAATTGGCCAGTCATGAGCACTGGAAAATAAGAATGGAATAAAGTCGACTGAAACTGATTCTTACAATATACAAGCCCTGGTTTCAACATACCACCACCAGATGTCAGCACCAATGCTTTGTATTTTCATCCTGAGATCCCTTGCTAAAACACGTAATGTACGCAACTGACTAAAACTAATATTTCTGAGACATTCAGAAACGAAAATAAAAAAATTGAAGGGCACTTAGGTATTCCTACATAAATAAATGCGAAAGCATTGAAACATCTCTCTGATCACGCCTCAGCCTTGTTGGTGTAATTGTGTGGACATCCAAAAGGGGCCGGGCGCAGATGTTGAATAAGATCGAAGGTTCGTCTTACCGAAATCACTGCACCAACTGGTAGCGCCGCGACGCTATAGGTGCTGTATATAGACCGGCCACACAGTTGTCGCAACTTATGCAATCTTTACTGGTAAACGCTTGCAGCGAACGTTATGTGCGAGGCGAGCTTTCTAGTTCTCTTTTTGTTTGCCCCGCCTGGCCGGCTGCGCAGTGCATGCATAGAGGTGAGCTCCATCTGGTGGTGCTTCGAGGAACTCAGCAGCCCATGCACCCCCTCTGGTGGGCTGTGACCATGTGACTTGTTGCAGCACCTCTGGCCACACCGCCGAGTTTTCCGCTTCGTGAGCCATTTAATGCTTTCGCATTTAAAATCTTTGCAAGTTCACAGCCGAATGGCAGTTCTGTTGCAAAAGCTGCCCGATACAGACTCCATACAGGGGTCCCAAAATGTACACTACAGTCCACTGTTAAAGGCAACGCTTAACTAAAAAGAAGTAATATGTACAATCAATCAAATGTGCATTTTGTACACAAAAAATTATTCCATGCTCTTGTGTGGCATATCAAAGTGATAACTGATAGCAGCATATTAGCTGCACATTCCCGTTAACAGTGGACCTTACTGTTAATTCCAACTGCAAGAAAGGATTTATAACACCAGAGCCATTAAAAGACAAATGCCTGAGAGCAGGTGCACCCGTCTTATATCCAAAAGTTGCAATATGCACCCCACTGTGCTGCTACCATATTGCAGCTACCAGTTCCGTGCTGCACAGTGAAAGTTTCACAATGCTTAACCTTTTTCCAGTCATTGGCACATGTACACAAAACAAAGCAGAAACTCAACTAAGTAGTATTTTTGGGGACTTCAACTGCGCTGGGACGAAACACCGAAGTGGAAGCAGACATGACAAGCACAGACTAGCAACTGGTCTACTGAAACCACAAGTTTCACTAAACCAGTTGTTGATCTGCGTTCATCCCGTCTCCTACTTCGGTATCTCGTCCATAACGCAGCTTAATGTAGTTCCAATAAACCAGTTGGTAGTCTTTGTTTGTCCTGTCTTCTTGCACTTCAGTGTCTCGTCCCTAGCGCAGTTTAAGTTCCCAAAAATATGTGTTACTAACTAGCCTCCCAACACACTCTCCTCAGCTAAGCAGAACGCAACCTGTGCGACCTCATCCATTGGTTACCCTGCACGACACGCTGCTCATGACTTTGGCAGTGAAACTTCAAACAACCTTTGGTATAAAAGTGACACTTTGCACAGTTGGCTTTGCGACTAATCACCAATAGTTCACTGGACAGACAGCATCAGAGTTCCATTATGATTTCGCTTCAACTAAAAATTTCATGTGCAACACAGACATTTACAATGATGCTGCACTTTAGAGCTTGAACACATTGAGGCAGATGCCAAACACGACTGCCCAGATGAAGAAAGCGCCGAGGATTATGCCAAATATCACAGTCTTCTCCACGGACCAAGACTCCATTTGCACCTTTACGGCATTCCTCCCCGCTGCCAAGCACTCGCGGCACTTCGGTCCGTCAGCAACGCAGTTGCAAGGCTTTGGGTCCCACACAATGCTGTCATTGTCCCGTGCGAGGCCTGCTGCCAGTTCGATATCCTCAATCCCTCTGTGGTCACCGCCTGCCCGTACGTCTGGGGCTTGTTCCGATACACCCGCTGTTGGATTGTCGGCCACTTCCATCTGCAGCGAGCATGTCATGTTATCTTCGCTAGAAAGTAAAATCAAACTGTAGGGTTTAGAATCTCAAAGCAAATACGCAGCAGCCTGTTCGTTTGGGTTGATTGGTACATCCTGTCACTAGGCAGGTTCTTTTAATAATGCAACACAAGACGAAGGAATGAGGAACAGAACAAAGTGCCCGTCCCTGTGCCTCTTTGGCCCGTGTCGTACTGTTAAAAAAACTCCGCTATGTGACGAGTACAGATGCTTTGAGTGACGTTGTAGCGGAGGGCTGGCTCTGGAATAAACTACCAGGGGTTATTTCACATGTACATAACTCTTAAGTACACAAAACATTTTTGCATTTCGCCCTCATTGCGATGTGGTAGGTGGGAGTCAAACCTGTGACCTTGCACTCGGCATCGGAACACCGTAGCCACTGTCACTAACACTCGATAAATGATAAATGTAGGAAAGATTTGTAAGGAGAACTATAGAAAGGATAAATAGCATACGGTATCTCTAATATTCTTTGGTTTCTCGTTACTGTCTCTGATAAGAGAACAAAAGAAGCTTATCCTAATGTACAGTGATACTTCCGGTCTATGCTAACGAGTTTTCTTTATCGCAGGTTCACATACCTGCTAGTGCTTTGTGAAGCTTTCAGTGAGCCACGTGTGCCTCATTGCCGAGCACAGTTTGCAAGCGCATCAAAATGTGCAAGATGCCGCCGTGGCACTTATCACGAACAGGAGTTAACAGAGCAGAGGGGTGCGTCCTGAAGGCCAAGCTGATTACCAGCCCATTTTATTTTACTTTCACTGCGACTCGGATCACCCACAGTTGAGGCTCAGTGCCCTACATACATCCCCTGACCCATCTGCGCATTTGGCTAGCTTTGACAACCAGTGCAAAACCGCAACAAATGTGTCACTCTGTCGAGTGTTCCCGGCTCCGAATATCGAGTGCGACGTTCCAGCGGATTTCCGGCGTGGTAAAAACCAAACTCACCGACCCGTACGTCGTAGACGACGTGCCGACATGCGTCCCACGACCATTGTTACTGCCGTTCTTTTTGTCGCAGCACTTGCTCGATTCGTCCATAGTTGCGCCGTAGACGCCCGAGTACAGCGACTCCCACCGCCTCTGCGTTTATCTCTGCTTTTCTTTCGCGTTCCCGGCGTTTATCGGAGAAGTCGAGGAAACAGGGCCGTCTCGCGAGCGAGCGCGTCTTGTAATCGCGCAGTACCAAACCTCCGGGCGCTCGCATATGCATACGTGACGCAGATCGCTCGACCGCTGGTACGAGTCCGGGTGATCCGGCCACCAATTGCAGTGTTAGAACAAAGGCGCACAGCTGTTCACGCTTTGTCACATGCAGACTGTCAGCGCGGCCCCGGGACGAAACAGGCAAGTCTGTTTCTGCCGCGCACACGGCTATATATGTATATATTTGGCTATGCCGGCGCTTGGCGATGTGTGTACAAAAGAACGTGAAAGCATGGAAAACGCGCGTCGTTTGTCCACTCTGCTGACAGGTTGACAGGGGAAACAAAGTCGGCAAGAAAGAGGTCAAACGAGAGATTTGTTGGAAGCTACGTACGCGAGGCACGGTTTGGAAGGGATGTTTCTCATGCATTTGCGCGCCGGTCGATCCGCGGTGAAACTGTCGAAAACGGCTGCGTTTTGCAGAATCGTTAACCGAACTTGCGAAGAGTCTACGTTTATTTTGCCACCGTAGCAGAGGCGCACTTTCTTTTTCTTTTTTTTTTTTTTGTTACGCCGGCTACGCAGTACAACGCATGTGCCCATTCCGTTCCCTTTCACCCACGGACGAGATATCTGCATCTCGTTTGCATGCGCCTCGGCACTCACGTAGATGGTCGTCGACCGGCCGAATATGTTCTTCCACATCATCTCAAGATTCGCTGGCGATGTTCTCCGTATGGTCGCTGCTGCTGGCGTGTGAAGGTCGTCTGTTCTAAATCCCAAGAGCCGGCATTGGCGGCGTCTCTTTCATTGACCTCGTAAACAAGCTACCGCGCGGTGTGAAACGGACATCGGCCGGAAGGAAAGGGCTGAGAAAAAGGACCCGCACATGCGGCCACAGAGAGGGAGCAAGCAAATCGATGCATATCACAGTGGCCAGTCGCAGCCGGTGCAATAAAAAACCCGGGCTGCCCCCTCGCTTTCTCCGGACGCCAGCGAGTGGCTCACACAACGGCTCCCCGAGTTCTTCGAACGTGAACGTGGCGCTACCCCGCTAGCGCTGATTAGCCGGCAGTCGCGATTTCAAAAAACAAGCCGTGACGCCGGCTAGCGACGAGCAGTTGGCCTTTGACGGCGAGCGCTTCTCAAGGAACAGCAGCTGCTGTTCTCGCGTCTCACCTTGAAAGTATTCTCCTCCGTTTCGGATCACAAAAGCACTTCCGCAAGGGGGGGTCATTGGACGACGCGCGATCATTCAAGCTTCGCGAACGCTTTTTTTTTTTTTTAACGTGTTACGTCTCTCATTCATTCGTTCATTCATTCGTTCGTTCATTCATTCAGAAGAGGCGGCTGTTTTTCGGCGGAACCATGAAGCTGAAGGAGTTCGAGTACGGAGAGGAGGATCTCGTGTACGACGTGGCGCCGAGCCGTGAGCCAAAGCCGACCCGCTTCGATGAGCTGTTGCAGTCCAAATGGAACGAGGCCATGGCCAACGGCCACTTCTGGTACAAGCTGGAAAAACTGGAGACGCGAATACTGCCCGGGAAATACGGATTCGTGGCGCAGGTAAACCATTAATCCTAGCAGGAACGTAATACTGCCGTTGAGTAAGTTATGTTAACTAGTAATTTAATTGCTTTATGTAATTTGTCCTGATTCTTGTACGCTATCTCTGCCGATGCTTGCACAATTAGAATAGGCGATGAAAATTTGTGTAAGTATCGAAATAAGATAGGTCAAATCGTGTTACCTATTAGACTATTACTGTTCACTACATATAGCCTAAAGAATATCATATGATTTGGGGGTTTTACGTGCCAAAACCACCATATCATGAGACACGCTGTAGTGGAGTACTCCGGATGAATTATGACCATCTGGGGTTTTTTGCAACATGCGCCCAATGCACGCTACACGAGCATTTTTGCATTTTGTGTCCCCATTGAAGTGCAGTCGACGTGGCCGGGATCAAACCGAGAGCCTCGACCTCAGCAGTGAAATGCCATAACCACTGAGCCATTGTGACAGGTCACTAGAACTATTACTTTTCAGCCCTAATGAGGCTCCAAATTGGATTAGAATGCCTGTAGACGTATATTGTAATTTATGCGTGTCCCAATGTGTCATTCATTCATGAGAGTTTTATGTCAGTCACTGTCTACATAAAGATACAGCAAAACAAGAAATGAGAAAGCAGCAATTAGAACTTGAAGAGCGGACCTTGCAGTTGCGCTGGAAACTCATGGAAGTTGAAAGAGCACACCTGGTGGAAGAGATTCGCAAGCTATAGTGATACGTAAGCTTCACTGAGAAAAATGTTTGACTCGTGTGCTCCAAAAGAAAATCTACAAGCGCATTAACAGGCTAGAGACTCAAGTGTTTGCAAGCACTGTGGGTTGGCATCCCATATTTTAAGTTTCTTTAACGGGCTGACATATCACACTTGCCCAGAATGTTGTGTGTCCAGTGGACTCTGAAAAGTCGCTGTGTTGCAGTGATAGTAACAGTAAAGCATTTGAGAGAGAGAGAGTTATGACCTCTACGCATTTCCTGATAGGCTGCATGTGTGCGCGTAGTTTCAGGCAAATACAACTACAAGCTATGCAGGAAAGTCATAAGTAGAGTGAGCTGCATCGCTGTGTGTTCACAAAATCTTTTCACTTGCCCAACAGCTCAACACGAAGAGAGCCCAGGAAAGGAGGAAGCCTCAACATGTCAGTTCCATTTGCATGCCATTTGACGGCAGCCTCTTTAACTTCACAAAGCTCAAAGATGGAGAGGTAAGTTGCGATGCTTGTCGACTTGTGACAGATCCAGGTGGTTCGGCAAAATAAACGAAACTCACTCAGACTCGCTCGCAAAATGTAGCTTTGGCATAGGGCTCACTCAGACTTACCCACATTCAACTCAGCTGCGCTTACACAGACTCACACTAGCCATAAATCTAACCTTGCTGAACTTGCATTAGACTCTATCTAGACTTAACAATGTCAGACTTGGACAAGCTCACTGAAGGCACGTTCAATTGATTGATTCCAGGCAATTCTGCAAAGCTTCAATAAGTACGTTCCTGTAGTGTTAACAGAACCAGAATAATGTTACTAAAGTACTTTGCCTGTTTAATAAAGCTTCAATGTTGCTTGACACGACCATGAGAGCAGTTTGACAACACTCTCGAAGGGCAGTCGAATGTGCCATCAGAATCACAAGCTTGGATAGTCACACTTGTCACTCAAATTCATGGAACCACCATTTAAGTCGTTAGGTGATCGTGGGTAGGTGCAGCCTACTCCCGTGAACTGAAAGACAATTGGAACCATGTGTGATTCAGGCTTCAACTCGCTTGGACTCACACTCATGCTTGCATCGACTCACTCAGACTTACGGCTGGCTCCGGCACGACTCGCATGTCTATCTACGTACCATATTTGCATGTAACGTGACCGCGAATATAACACGATGGGGGAGCTTTGGTCTCACAGAAAGAAATATATATTACATTTATAATGAAAAGTGATGCCACAAACAGGAAACAGTGCGTAAACAGAGATGGTTGCTGGGCTTCATTAATCATTACTGCAAACTGCAAAATAAAGTGAAAAGACAAGTGCCGATGTCTTTGTCAGTGTCGGCAAGTAAGGCGTCGTCCTCCGTTACACAAAGCAAGATTGAGATTAATACATCATAACTACACTTATGACAGCGCAAAATATACAGTAGCAACTTCCAACTCACTGCTCTTGCATGAGGCGAAACAACAGCAGGCATGCAAAAATGAAATTTTTTTTAAAATTCTGTTATATTCATGTCACACAACAAACATAACTCAAGGCACATTCTGGGGCCACTGAGGCCGAGAATTTCGAAAAAATAGCTTGCGTTATATTCGTAAAACTGCGGTATGTAGATAATAAAGAACTTCGATAACATTTTAGTGCTAGCAGACAAGGACAAACGGGAGACACAGACGCCACGATCCGCTAACAGTTCATTCTCAGGAAAATTCATACATTGATACATCATGTGCAACCGTGCCACTTCTGGTCAAAACATTGTACCGCTCCTTTCGAAAATGACGTCCCTTTATCAAGCGGGTCGACAGACGCTGTGCTAACACCTTTCACTGTACCACCCCATAGTTCGTGCCTCTATAATTTCATGCATGTCCTTATCTTTGTCTAGAAAGAATTACACAATCATTTAACAAAGTTGCACAGCTGCACTCTTGAAAATGAGCAGACAGCTAGACGACCGTCACAATAATTCCTTACATTTGAACTATGTTCCCTTAAGCAATCAACGAACTGTTTTTTTTTTTTTCCTTCTGCCAGATGCTGTTTTCTCTGAAGAATGTCAACAAAGAACAAGACAGTGCAAAAGAAGTAAGCAGTGGAATCGGCTGTTTTAATTAGGTACAATAGCTCATGCCTCCTGCATTGTTTCTCGTCATCTATAGGCCTTGTCTTGCAGGTGGGGCACTGGGTGGTGATCAATGTCAGCCCGGTTGAGTACTGCAATTCTCTGCTAGTTCCCAGCCTGTACAACTGTCTGCCACAGGTTTGCGATACTGTTTGTGGTGTGCTTCTAGACATAACCCCTGGAATTTATCTAATTACTTCATTTCATAAATTGTTGTCTTGACTTGCATGTTAAGAGAGTACTTTCACTTTCTTTAGGACATTTTTTGTTTATTTGCACACACTTCTTTATTCTCCTGCACATTTTTTGCTTGAGTCATTGGTTTGGCTAATTTGTGTTGTACTGCTCACCTTCATCCTGAACAGATACTCACGCCCATGTCACTGCGTCTGGCAATTGATATGGTGCTACTAAGTGGCAGTCCGTAAGTGATTACAGCTACTCTATCTAAATCAAGCATTGTAAAAATACATTGGACTTATTTCATTTCCGAGTCCCAGAGACCACATATTTTTGTGCAATAGTCTAAAGTTGAATCGAATGTGCATATTAGCAGTATTGTGGGTTATTACATGAGCACACATGTACAGAAGGCGATTTCATCCCTCTGTAAATGAAGTATGGCCAAGCCAATGAATACACTGCAAACAAAGTTAGCAGGGAAAGAGTACTTGGCAAAATGAAAATCCATGATATCATAACTGCAAATGTATGATTGCATTGGTGATGCCATCTTATGGTGGCACCTGTAATTATACATGCCTCATCAGTGTGCTCTCTTCAGCCATTTTTCTCACCGCATTGTTCTGCGCAGAAAAGGGCATGTGTTTTAAGTAAACAGATTTTTAGCTTATCGTAGACTATGCAAAGTTTACCAAAGCTAGATTCTCAGTGAATAAATTGAACGAATAGATTTTTGTTGACGCCGAGTGGCCTGAAAGAAAAATATTGTTCTTGACAAAGTGGAATTTGGACTGTTTTCAGAAATTTCCGTCTTGGTTTCAACAGCCTTGGTGGCCATGCCTCGGTGAATCACCACCACTTCCACCTCTATTACCTGGAACATAGGCTTTACATTGAAACAGCTGTGAGTTCATGGCTTTGTCACATAGATTGTACAGTCAAACCTTGTTAGTCACATCTGATTCAAAAATATCTTTGTTAAGATATCGGATATAAGTGTATGTTGCCATATTGGTGAGAGAAAAAAATCTTGAATGTAACCGTTTCGAGTTGCTCTCGCTGAGTATTTGACATTTTTTCCTATCGAAAACAGACATTTTATGCTGTGAGTGAACCACTATCTGCCTCGCTGCTACCTATATTGTCTTGGATACTGAATTTTCGGTTTCATTACAGCAATAGAATGTTCATTGAAGTAAAGCATGGCCAGCCAAATTATATACTTACTTTATTATATAACATTCTTATTTGATTGTATTAAGGCACTTACAGTACATCCCCGTTTACACAGAGGGTCAACCACCTATGGAGCGAATGCTATGAAATTGTAGACTATCCTGCCAAGGGATTTGTTTTTCAAGTGACTAAAGACAACAAGGAAACTGTTGTTCAGTGAGTAAAATAATCTGCCTATGGAACTTTATGCATGAACATTTATTCAGTTGTCTAGTCTAGTAAGCATTTGATGGTGACGTGTGAATGTGGCATTTTAAGGGTAATTTTCCTATGCAATATCTAACATGAACTTGTACATTTGCTAGCACACTGTGAAACGTCCTTATAACGCGCGGATTCACTTCTGTAGCACTAAACTCTTTCTGCTTCTGTAGTACTCTTAAGAGAATGCAGTGCGTTGCCATTGATGGTTATGCACTGCTATGCAACTGAAGCATTTTAAAGAAAAGATGACACAGATGCTATAAACTGATATTCAGACATATCTGCTCATTATTGCTATAGTATACGAATGTACTTGGCACCTTCAAACCTGTAATATAGTAACTATAGTAAGCATCTAGATTACAATGTATTTTAATGTGCTTTTAATTAGTAAGTGAACATTGAAGTACTTATTTAAACTTTAAATTTCTTCTACAGATTGTTGATTTGCATACTATATCATGCTAGAACAGAACATAACCCAAAGTAGCACTACTTATGTTTAATTTCACTTCAAACTATTTCTGTTATGGTGTGAGAGGGAGGAATTTGTAATGGCTGAGAGTATTATAGAATGAAGGAATCACATCCACAAAATTAATCACAAAAATCTAATTTTGTGCTGTTTTTTAAATGTGTTTTAGGAATCTGATGGTACTTGTCCAGATGCTGCTAGACACTTCTACAGCTCATAACCTGTTTGTTACAAGGGGGACAAGCTTTAAAACAGACGATACAAATCGTGTTGAACAACCAGTGGTTCGTGTATTCCTCTGGGCACGCCATTCTTGCTACGGTGAGACTGCATCACTGCCTACCCGTGATTTCATACTGATTGTCTCGTGTTGCACATTTTAGGTACGAAAGACGAGTCTGCATTCAACGTTGCTCTCTGTGAGCTGTCGGGGCATCTAATAATGAAAAGTAAGCTTTATGATTTTTAAAATCTTGTGGCCAGCAAAAGCGCTTCAAACCAACTTATTCGACTATCCCTTATTTTTTTTCTCCTTGTACGCGTAGACAACGAAGGATACCTCGCTGCAACCGAAGACTCTGTGTCACAAGAGCTCCGCAATTTTTGCGACGACACCTTCGCAGAAGTGCGCTCCCAAGTGGTGGCAATGAACAAAAACTGCAACAGCAGCCTGCACGCCAGTCCCTCCAACAGCTGACAGCCCTATAAACTTGTCATTAGCATTTTCTTTGCCCATAAGGGCTTGACGTTTTGTTACCAAATCGCTAATAAAGTTGTTTTGTTTATATAAGCAACTTCAAAGCCTGTGCCAATTCAAAGACAGGATTGCCATGTGTTCTTGTCCTGCTGTTTCTCTGCAAGCACAGATAAGATAAGACAGTACTATATCACAGACAAAAGAAGCATGAATGGGAAAGTTATTTGTTCTGCAGCACACCCAGCTGTTGGAGATGTAGGTAGCAAGTCCCCAACACGGCACAGAGGCCAAATCACAGTATCATCGTACAGTGTTCTGCCCCATTCAGCTGTATGCATAGTATTGAAGACAAGGTCGCCTTAGCTGACTTCATATGGGTTTGGCTTATCTGGTAATCTTATAACTTACACAGTCAGAGTAGGTAAAAATAATGGTACGGGTGCAATTAGCGCCAACTTCAGCAGAACTGATAGTTGGGCGAGTTGGTACGAATTCATAGTAAAATATTTTTGCTGCGTCCTTGTCAATTGTGCGCGCAAAAAAAATTTTACTATGAAGCGCCAACTTAGTCAAAAATTGTCTGTGCTACTTCCGAGGTTGGCCCACCTGACCTCTTAGCCAGAAAAAGAAAAGGTCTACCAAGTGTTGGCGCTAAAGAAAACGGGCTCGACATAATTGATGATGATGTACAGTGTTTGATGGCGCAAGGGCAAGTTAGGGCCAAAGAGTGCCAAGAAGTGGTATTCCACAATCAGTGGACTGATGAATAACGATAAGTAGATGTAACATGGCTGTATAGAGGCCTAAAATTGATCACTGTGTAAATTAATAAAACATACACCGTACTTTCAATCAAACTATGGCAATGACTTCAGTGAGATGTGCTATACATATAGATGACTTATAAACATAAAACATTCAATAATTTTCAAGCAGCACTACTGCCTCAACAGGGCCTTTAATTGTATGCATGGGCCTGGAAGTGTGCTATAGATACTACTGCTGTAACACAGGCCTCTATTAAGAGACCGCTATGGATTGCTCGGGTGCGAAACATCTAGTACATGAACATTATTAAAAAATATCAAACTGATTTTCCATCAAAAAGCGGGTCTTTGCTGAGAAACAGTGCTGGGTGTATTGGTATACACTGTCTGAATGCAAGAGGAACGTGCTTTTCTCTTTGATCTTTTACTTCGAGACATTCAAGAGACATAATTGTGCTTTAAATATTATATGCGAACAAGATGCAAAATGAGTCAACAATGAGCATGAATAAGAGACAGAATAGACATGTATAAGCAACCTTAATTTATCAAATCGTCTGAACCACCATGTACACACGTCGACCTTGTCTTCTCTAGAGTCTACGCTTGGTTGACCCTTTCCTTTTTGGGGGTTGCACCGGCTCTTGGCGATGTATGCACAAAACAACTCAAAAGAAAAAGAAACGAATGGTGTTTAGTATATACTATGCATAGCTGACAGGGAAACAAAGTCGGCCCAAAAGAGGCCGAACGAGAAGATTTGTCAGGAGCTGTGCAGGCCACTGAGAGTGGTATGTTTGTTATGCATTGCGCACCGGTCGCGCAGTAAAAAACTGTGGAAACGGCTACGTTTTACACCCGACGTACTAAGGTCCATCGTTTCCGGAACTAGTGAAGAGCGATTGATTCTACGTCTGTTCTACAACCGCAGTGGAGGCGCGCTTTTTTTTTGTTTTTTTTTTCTTAACGCCGGCCACGCAACACAAAGCACACGGTCATTCCCTTGCCTTTTCAGCTACGGACAGACGCATGCACTTCGGGCGTCAATTGCACTCACGTAAGTGGCTGTCGACCGGCCGAATATGTTCTTCCACATATCTTCTCAAGACTTGCTGGCAGCGGTCTCCGAGCACTTGCTGGTGCTTGTGTGTGTGTGTGAACGCCGTCTGTTCCAAATCCAGAGGGCCGGCGCGCGACGCCGGCGTCTGTTTCGTTGACCTCATAAAAACGGCTACCGCGCGATGTCAAATAGACGTCGGCCGCCGTTGTCCGGAAGCAGACGGCGGAGGATCGGCAATCCGGTGCCATCCGGTGCAATGAAAACCGGGGGCTGCCCCTCGCTTTCTCCAGGCGCCTACGAGAGCCTCCCGAGCTCTACGAACGTGGCGCTCTTCCGATACTCGATGATAGTCGGCGTGCTTATTTCGATCGCGATTTCGAAAAAAAAAACAAGCCGTGTCATCACGCCTGCTGACGATTCGCGACGCGCGCGTTCTTTAAACACGAAACTTTTGTCTCTGTGTTTCTGTTTTCTCTGTTAGATAGCCGCGGCTACTCCGTAATCACGGAGTTAACGCGCCTCAAACCCTCGAACGTGCATAATGAATTATACCGTATTTTAATGTGGCGAATTCAAAAAGCGCGCCAAATTGCTTGGTTAAGTTTCGTTTTACAAGTCGTGGGGCGTGGGTAGTTGTCGAAGCCGCATTGTAATCGCCTTGTCGAAAAGGCACCGCGCGTTCTAAAGGAATCTACAGCTAGGGTAACAGTTAGTTGGACACTCTAGCAGGAAGCTATGCGCGGAGCTAAAAAGAACGCACGGTTTATGCAGCGTGCGTTCGGCATGCTTCCGGCGACATACTACGGTACATTATGGGCTCGTGATCACTGCTACTATGCATGCAAATCAGGCTGACTAAACGGTACTTTAGGCGGATCCAACAGTGGCGTCCCACACGAGCCCAGAATGTGTCCAGTGGACTTGAAGAAAGCGCTCTGTTGCAGCTATAGTACTAGGAAGATTATTGTGAGTGAGTCATTGAAACTATGCATCTCCTGATAAGCTTTATGTGTGTAGCTATAGGCAGATATGAACTACAATCTATGCAGGAAAGGCAGCAATTGACTAGTCTGTCGCCATGTTTTAACAAAATCCTTGCACATGCCCCAAACAGCTTAAGTTGCACATACCCCAAAAGAGGAAGCCTCAACAAGACAGTTCTAATTGCATGGCTTTCGACGGCAGCACCTTTCACTTCACAAAGCTCGAAGAGGTTTAGGTAAGTTGCAACACCTGTCAGCTTGTGACAGATACATGTAGTTTGGCAAAATAGATGTAACCCACTCTGGCTTGCTCAAAAAAACATACCTTTAGCTTAGGGCTTACATGCACTTAAACTTGCCATGAATCGGATCCCAACAAACTGCAAGGCTCATTCAATTTGCCTTGCACTTCGGGAAGTAGTTCCTGCTGGTTCAAACTAGTTCTTTAGAACCGGCATGGCACAACCTGCACAAAGCCTGCACTGTGTGATACAAATGGCGACATGCAGTTGCCGCCGTGTTGAACTGGTGAAACTAGTAGTGAAGTGCAGAACCTCCTAAGCTAGTTCAGAAAGTGCAGGAAAATCAATTGGACCCGTAGACACGCCAAAATCAGACTTGAGCAAGTTCTCTCCGAATTAAGGCACTTGTTGTGTGTGCGTCTATGTTTCTGTCCATGTCCAGTCTTCCTCCCACAGTTTAAAATTGACTTTAAGCCGCCATCCAAGGCCATCACAACCAAAACTGCTGGAGCATTCTTTTTAATAGTTTATTTTCTTCTGCATCTCTCAGAATTACAGGCTCATGGACTCGTGCTCACTCGGGCGCAATCAGAGTGATAGAATCGCCAACCAACTCAGACTTGCGGGATCATAGTCTCAACCCAGTTTCTCAGGTTCACTCAGCGTCACATTGACTCAACCTCACATACAGGCTTGTGCACTTAAAAACAACTGGAGTCGCATTTTATTTAGACTGACTGGAACTCCGTCAGACTTGCACAAGTTTCAATTCACTGGGACTTGTACTGCGACTCATGCCTGCTTCGACTTGTTTAGATTCACAGGTGGGAGTTCGAGTGAGTTAACTGGTCTATATATGAAGATACTTAAGAAATATTTTTCACTTTTCTTCCTTCTGTCAGATGACTTTTTCTCTGAAGAATGCAGACAAAGAACAAGACAGTGGAAAGAAAGTAACTGTTCTAGTTAGGTACAAGCTTGCAGCTTTTTCGTTGTTTCTCGTCTCCCTGGGCTGTGATCAACGTCAGCCTGGTTGAATACTGTAATTCGCTGCTAGCACACAGCCTGCCCAACTGTCTGCCACAGGTATATGGTTGTAATCGCAGAGACTTCAATCCTGGCATATGTATTTTGTTTTTATGGCATGTACCACATTTTTCGCACTGTCCACTTGGCCGAGTTCAAGCTGAAAATAAAAAGTTTTTTCTTAGATAGTCTGTACTCCTTTTTTAATAATAAGCCTCTTTTTTTTTAATATGGTGCACAGCCATTATACAGTTGATTTTGTAATGGAAACCTTTCATAATGCAAACGACGAACCTTTAATCGCCACATACCTCCTTTGAACTGGCTCCTACGTGGATGTTATTTCCTTGTTTGAGAATACGGCCATCCATTGACAATGCCCAGCTTTGCGGCAATCTGTTGTCTATATGTATTCAACGGTGACGAATGCTGCAGCTCACCCATATCAGTATATGCAAAGTGTGAAGAGTGTCGGCAAGCAATAGATTGCTTCAATGAATTATTTCAGTGTTCCTGTGTTTTGAAATGTTGATTAACTCACCCTCACATTGCGATCTGCTAGCATCATCGTTAACTCAGATGGTACAGCGACCATCCCAGAAAGGTGGTCCCAGGTTCGAACCCCAGACCAGGACAAATTTTTCCTTCAACTGCAAAGCTTTGTTTCTGAAAAACCTGTAAGGGTTTGCTTTGTAGGTTTGTCCTGCACTTGGAAGGATGAGAATATTTCCGTTCCAGGGACTGAGTGTGTTTGACAGAACAGGGCTGGTATTCTGACTTGTTTGCTTTCGGGCACACAAGCACTTTGGCGAGATTTTGCGCGACTCTCAATGGGCATGCCGACGCCTGCAAGTGACAGCATGCTTTGCACAGTTACTAACAAGCTGTCTCGATCACAGTTCCAGGGATGCAGACATTCGGTGCATCCGGTGCTAGTCACGAGAATGACCGAGAACACCTCATCTGCATCCTTCCAGCATACACACTCCACCTCACCAACAAATCCATGCAGTTCAGAGACAGCTGCAGGTCGCATTAGCCAGCCTGAAAAAAAAAACCAGCAGAGCTCTCTTAATTGTCGGTTTCTGACTGCCATCCATGCGGCATCAAGTGAACCGAAGTTTCCCGCAAAGATTATTATAACACACTCTTCACTTCTATGGAAGACGCAGTTGACTCTCGTCACTGATTGACTGACACGAGCCATTGCCTTCGCCGCAGTGCACGTAACTGGTAAAATGGGAGTATAGAGATCAGCAGGCACACAGCGCAAAATGTGAAAAAAAAAAAGGAAGTATTTACTTGTATGTACAAAAATTAAAAGACCAGGTGTTTTTTCCAAACACAGGAACAATGGGACACTTCAGCGATTCTTCACGGAGCTGGTTTGGAAGCTCGGGACGTACTCCATCACGAAGGTCCTGCACAAAGAGTGCAAAGATTACTTGGCGATACTTTATTTTTCAATGAAACTGTACAGAGTTTATTTACTCCCAGCCCACACCCATAGCCAAGGAGACAAGTGTATTAGAAATGTAGAATTTCAAGATATATTTATGCTGCTGCTACGAACAAAACAGAAAAAAAAGGCTATTCTTCCGGTGTTGAGCACATTTACTGGGACAGCGGCAGAGTCTCGCAGTGAACACCACCATCTTCTCAAGGACGTCCTTGCCATGCATACGTCATCATCTGTGTTCCTTATATGTTTGGACAAAAAATCCGAGGACACACCTAAGCACTTCTTATGAGTTTTGAATGCGAAAGCATTAATGTCCAATTAAGCGCCACTGAGCGGTCCTTCGAGTTATGAACTCCTTGCATGCAGGCGAGCATTGAGATGCTTGGCGAGTTTTGATTTGGCTTTACCAAGGCACAGCTAGAACGCAGGCAAAAGCTCACACAGACAAGGAATTCACGGATAACACAGGCTTCCGAGCGCGAGAACGATGTGGAGTCGCGCAGTGATACCCTCTCCCTTCATGCAATACCACGGCAACAGGTGTTCCCTTTCGCTTGCTCGCTCGCTCTGGTCCATTGAGGACTGAGCCAGTATCACGAGCGCACTTTGCGCGCTCGTGACGTGGCGTTGTAGTTAATGGGAAGTTTCGCTGCAACAGAGGCTGCCGGATTTTTCACCCAATGGGCCATTTGACGCTTTCGCATCAAACATGTGGATGATGTTCCCTGTTAGTAGGAAACAGGTACGATGTTCTTTACCTTGTACTACAGTAAACCCTCGTTAACTCAAAGTTGTAAAATCCGGGAAAAATTTCGAGATAAGCAGAGTTTCGAGTTAAGCAAAATGCCGAAAATTTCAGTGACCGGGTCACTGAAAGCCAGTGACAACCAGCACTGCTAACAAACGCTCCACAGCACGAGGGGAGCTTTCACAATAAACGCAAATTCCCAGGAAAAACTGAATTTTATTGTTTTGGAAAGAACTGGGTGATGCTTGCCTGCTTGGCGTTGGCACTCGGCGCGAGAAAAGCGTCCTCGAGCTGCTGAACGCACCGCATGAGGCGTTGTTCGCCGCCGCTGCATTCAACTTTTTTGCGAAGCAAACGTAGCAAGTTCCTTGTTTCTGCAGTTGTCGGCACTTCTCTAGGTGGTTCTTCGTCAGCGTGATCGCCGTCGTTCACTGCCATTTCAACAATGTCTGCGTCCGACAACATTCCGGTAACGGGCACGTCCGACTCGTAGAGCGCGTACTCTTCAAAAGTGATTTCGCCGTCCTCGGCATCGCTGGCGCAGCCGGCAGCTTTGCGGACTTCGTCGCAAAGTTCATCGCAATCACTGAACTCGTCAGTGTCTGGCTCGAGCGATTTCTCGGCGCGCGAAAATCCTGCATGCGCGAAACAATTGGCAATCGTCAATGGACGTACTTGTCGCCAGGCTTCAGCGATCAGGTGGACTGCACCCAGCAAATCTATTTCGTACTTCTTACCACTGTCGTAAGAGCACAAAATGCGGTGCAGGAGACTCTTCCTGTAAAACTTGCGAGCCACCTCAATGACTCCTTGGTCCATAGGCTGGAGCACGGACGTCATATTAGCAGACAGGAACTCCAGCGTGACCGCCTCCAAGTTGTTGATTTTTCCGTGGCCGGGGCAGTTGTCCACAACGAACAACACTTTCCGGCCGTCCCTTGCCATTTTGCGGTCAAGAGCACGTACATACTCTTCAAAGAGCGCTGCAGTCATCCAGGCCGTTTTATTGGCGCAGTAAGTTGCATCTCTCGGGAGCCGTGCATTTCGGAAGCACCTTGGATTGAGCGACTTACCGATAACAAGCAGCGGCAGTCTTTCATCGCCGGTGGAGTTGGCTCCGAAAAGTATCGTCACTCGGTCTTTGCGCTGCTTAGCGCCTGAGCACGCTTCTCCCTTCGGCGTGTATGTGCGGCTAGGCAGCATCTTATAGAACAGTGCTGCTTCGTCGAGGTTGAAAATGTCCTTGTCCGCGTAAGCCTTTTGCAGCTCAGCGAGGCGGTGGTTGCGCCAGGTGTCTGCAGCCCCTTCATCAACAGTGCCGCTTTCGCCGTGGATAGGCTTCGAGGCTACGTTATTTCTTTTTTTAAATCGTTCAAACCAGCCATTGCTGCAACTGAAGTCTGTGTGGCCCATCTGCAACGCCGGAGCGTCTGCCTTCTCCATCATCATTTGGGTTGTCACGGGAAGGTTGGCTGCCCTGACATTCCGGAGCCACAGCATGAGTGCTGCTTCGACGTCCGGGAATTTCGAGGCCCGAATCCGATTCCGCTCGCTGGAAAAACTTTGCTCGAAGCCATCGAAGACTTTCTGCCGATTTTTTAAAACTGTCGATAGCGTCGACAAGGGGATGCCGAATTCTTTGGCGATGCTCGTTTTGGATCTTCCCGCTTTCTCCACTTCCTTGATTAACGCGACTTTTTTCTCCAGCGTCAGAGACTTACACTGCTTGGGGCGGGACATCGTCGTCGTCCGTTGACCACACACACCACACACACAACAACAAAAAAAAAATTGGAGGACGTTTAAGCTTCGCCGTCAAGAGTGGAACGCGACAGCGTTCCCGTAGACCCGCCAAGGGGTGTAAGACAATGGGCTACGGCGCAGCGACTACGCGCCCCGCATCGGACGCGGTGAGCGTCGAGCAACGCAGCGTTCGGCGCGACAACGAAATGTGCGCCTGAGCAAGCGACGCACGCCTGAGCCTGAGAAACAGCTCGTTTCTAAGGCAACACCGCGTTCACTAGAGGCGCTTTTGTACCGCTTTGAAGCATCGAACTCGTGGCTCAGTGGTAACGTCTCCGTCTCACACTCCGGAGACCCTGGTTCGATTCCCACCCAGCCCATCTTGGAAGTTGCTTTTTATTTATGAAGTGCCTGCCGTGATTTATCGCTCACGGCCAACGCCGCGGACGCCGACACCGGCTTCTCTGCGACACGAGCTCCTTAACGCTATCGCGTTAAAAAAATCGCAGTCAACGCGTGTCGTGCGCACAGCGCGACGAAACAAAGAACAGAGTCGCACACGCACAATAACGTTCGCACGTGCGAAATGCGGTGGCGCGACTACCAGATAAAACCCATGAGCCCCCGTGCGCAAGCGGCGCACACCACGTGACTGCTTCCATGGTTACTTGACGTGGTTGACGGTAAACGGCTGCATCCGCGGGAATTTTGTATTCGCCCTTAGATCGTGACCGCGTTCGGCACTTTAGTAGGAACCAAGCGCTCGCTCGGAGCCTTTATCACCTTTTGGTAACGGCCTTTGCCTTCAGCCGTCCCGGTCGAAATTTCGAGATATCCGTATTACGCCCGAAAAATGCTTCGAGATAAACGGGTGCGAATGCATAACGCCTATGGGTGGGGAAGGCGCGGCGTGGAAAACTTTCGACTTAACCGATATTTCGAGATATGCGAGTTCGTGTTAACGAGGGTTTACACGTCTATTTCAGAGACCTGTTGTGACCTCTGACGGAAACCACAAATCTTACAGAACGTTTGGGGCACGAGACACCACACAAATTACCATATGCCAGAGCTACACAGTAGCTCAGCAGCTAATGCATCCAGCTCTTAAGTGCAATTTCCCACAGAGGCATGAGTTCGAATGTCAGAGGGTGCTGGGAAGAGTTTCGGTTTTCTGTGCTACTATATGCCGAGATGGCGAGAGTACAGATCAGAATGAATCAAAGGCACACATACCTTGCTCGATCAGCCATCTCGGATGCCTCCCACCTTGGACTGTACGGGTAGTCAGTGCAGGTAATGCTGTAGGGCCATCCGCAGCTGGTGTGGTATGCTGACTGAAATGTCAGGGATGGCTTGTCTTGCGGGAAAGTCCGCGGGATGGCAACTGCAGGA
The DNA here is from genome assembly GCF_050947875.1 of Dermacentor variabilis. Lineage (NCBI taxonomy): Eukaryota > Metazoa > Arthropoda > Arachnida > Ixodida > Ixodidae > Dermacentor > Dermacentor variabilis. The sequence continues at coordinate 148,241,964 of NC_134574.1, read as the reverse complement.
GAGGCGGGCGTCTTACATGACTGTCGCACAAACGTAGTCGTCACAATGGTCACAATTACCAACTGGAAAACTAGGTGCTCTGGAACGAAAGCATCTAGCAACTGAGGCATTGGAGTCAAATCTCGTTATAACGAAACTGCATCCTGCATGAAGCTCAAATGGGCAAGAAACACTTCAAGTCCACTTCGTGATATCTGACAACTTGTTATATCTGTTATACCACATTATAAAGAATTATTGGATATAATGAATTATTGAATTAATGAAGCATATCTAAAATGTTTCTCGCCAATATCATCATATATTGAATATAACCTTAAAACAAATATTGGATATAATGTTCTTGTTCTGTCAGACGTGACTTTGTTATAACAAGATTCGAGTGTAACACAAGCTGCATCTGAGACGGCCTTTCTCTTGATTGTTGGTGCACAAGAGGCCAGTGGCTGGGACTTCAGCATATGGCATAGCGATATGCTCACTCTTCTCAATCTGATCGGATGAAGGGGTGCAATTCTAACAGGAGCTTGATCATAGAAGACAAAGTTGAGCAAAACATGTTTTTCTGATGGGTAAACACTTGTGTAATGGTTAACAAGTTAACACTGATTAGTGGCTATACTTCAAGGTGAGCCTAGTTTGAACCAGAGCTTTTATTAGTTTCAATGCTGTTTGGGCCACTGTTTGGAACAGTTATCAGAGTGAGCAATGAAAAACTGCTCACTAAAACATATCCAAATTAGACCTTTTTTCAAAGACATGTGCACACCCTGTATCATATCTTAGATTTTGAAGATGCTGGAATGCAAATAAGATTATTAATACTATTATGTATGCAGCACTACTCAGCACACCACCTAAGCTATTACCAGCAGCAATTTAGCAGATGATGCTCTCAATCAAAATTGTTTGCTAGGTTACCCTGATAGAAAAAAGAAAAAAAAGGTATTCCAGAGATTGACACTTTCTTGTATTCCTCGCTGCAAAATAAGATACTCACTGATTAAGATGAAAAAGAAGTCATCATGCTCGAAGAGAAATGACAGACTTGCAAATCCCTCTGCGTCAAACTCCAAAAGGTTCCTGCAACATGAGCAAAGACCGCGGCAGTTTTGAGAAAACAAGTTGATTAAACTAGCAAAAACTAACGAACTGTGAGATGAGATAGTATTAGACCTTATCTGCCAATCTGACAAAAAGCAATGTTGATACGTGGTGCTATGAGATTACAATATTTAATTATTTGAAATGCTGCTCACCCCAATAATTAGTATTTTGGCAGTGTGGAAGAGATCACACATTCAGAAGACAACGAAACCAAGCACACACAGTTAGCAACACCATTTATTAGAAACAAATAAATTTGTGTTCGACAACACAAGTAAACATAACAAACCGATTTGACAGTCTTCACAATTCTAGTGGATCCTGGAATGGATACAAATCGTTTTTGCTCAACGACATGAGCATACATATTATTCTATTTGATGACAGTGTGGTCTCTACCCACATTATCATTTGAAAACTTCATAACAGTGCTCTCATTCGTACGCATTATCTCTTATGCATGGGCACTGCCTTGAAGTGCAGGACGACGAATTTTCACAGTTACGTGCCTGATGAGCTGTGGCACTCTTATACACCCGGTGACAAGCCAGGAATTCAGTAAAAAGCTCCACTCACAACACCGCACTGCTCCGTGTTCTGTGACTCTGTGCAAGACGTACTTCCCAAGAAAAAATGTTAAAGAGAGTTTGCTACTGCTGCAATTTCGCAAAAGTGAGAGCATATGTGGCTGACACCATCTGCATACATTCTACTTCATTAAGGCAGTGGTGCATTTTCCACTGCATTCTTACACTGTCGCCAATTTAAAGACTAAGGTTGCCTTGGAATTTGTGGGAACTGTCACCAGGAGTTGTGCATCAGGGGTGCTGCTTTCAAGGCCTGTGCTCATTAGAACAGTTGCGGCCATGCCCCGCATGCAATGTACAAGAGGATGCACCACACTTAATCTCCTGTTGCAACCTCTATGAATTCCACGCTAAATATACCTCGGGGATCATACTTAAAACTATAACATGTACTTGGACCATGTATTAGTGCCGCCTGTGTGTCCCACACTACGAAGGTGCTCTTGAACTTTTGTGCAGGCCACTGCTATTTAGATACCTCTGTATGTTTTGTGTCTATTGTACGTCTTCTATCTATAATTTCATCTATGACCGCGTTAACCTGGAGTAGCATTTTCACTAGGGACCTTCTCTCTCTTCTCCAGCAACAAGGCACTGGCGTGCCGCAGGAATGCAGCATGGAACCAGCACTGCATTCTGTGTAACGATGGTAGAAAGTTGCCAACTTTGTGCGGTGCACAACCTATGAGCTCATTCAGTTTCGATGAGGCACTAACTGCACAAGCACTGCCTTGCCATGGCGTAGAAGCTTTGTGGGAGCTCAAAGTTTGCCACCTCTTGTGGAAATAACCCTTCATTGCGGATTTGTTGCGCGGTTTCCACGCCTGCTCTTACGCGGCCAGATGCATGTAGGGACCGACTACAGCGCTAGTACATTTCTAGGTGATGTGGTGACAGAATGACACTACCCACGAGGTGACCAAATAGACCGTGATTCATGCAGTCGAACCTCGATATAACAATCGCGCATATAATGAATCATAGGTGACAGCGAAGTAAATCGGTTTTTCTCACCAGTCTCGGCATGTAATGAATACGTGCTGGTAATGAATATTTTATATAACAGGTATTTAGTGTCGAATGCGGCTTTGTTGTGGTGAAGCTCAACTTGTATACTGATTGTACTGATACTAATTATAGCTTACGAGTGAGTAAGGTGATGTCTCCACTGGCATGCATTGGCTGTCAGTGCAACCGGCTGTGGTGATAGTGTGGTTTGTGGTCTGTCAAAAGCTCAACACTGTTGCATGTAACATTTGTTTGGCAACTTGTCACAGGGCCTTTGCATTTTTTTTTTCTTCAAGAAGGAAGGCTATGCTTGAAACAAAAGTTCATTCAAGTACCTGTGAGATTTTCAATGCTCATCTAATCATGTGACTAAGGCAAGGAACAACTGAATTCTGCATGCAACATGGTGATCATACCTGCCGAAGAGGTTGAGGAAAGCTGCCACGTACTCCTTACGCTTGGCAAATGATGTTGACACCTGTTCAACCTGAAAAAAAGAAAGAAAAAATGTCCAGACGAGAACGCGAACTGGAGAATGTGCCCATCATATAGGGAGAAACAAGAACATGTTTAAAGGAGCACCAACGCATAATTTTGCAAGTTCTAGAAATTATAACCGCGTGCTTCTTTGACAAGTTCTTTGCAGTTTGCAGTTTGCTTCTTTGCAGTTTGGCAATAAAAGTGACACTGGAATCATCAACTGGTGTCGTTGGTCTCCTACACTATTGTGACGTCATGACACAGAGCAAGATTTACCTAGGTATAGACAATAAGGCTATAACTTGTGGAAAACTTCTTGTGGCACTATTGAGAAAGCTATGGAGGCAAAGTGCTCGCAAGTAAGAGCACCCCTGAAATAAGTCTTGCATTCTCATCCGCGTTAGTGTAAGTTGGGAAGAGAAGACAAACATGTTGTTTACGACAGGAAAATAAGACAAAATACAGCATTGAATTTCACTTAAGCTTCTTTTCTTTTTTCTTGCATTTGGGCAAATGAAAAAAAGTCATATGTGGAAGATATGCTGACTCGGCATCTGCTCCTAAAAACCAGAAACACTGTCGAATTCTGCCAGAATCCTTGGCACAGGAACACGTGTATACAAAAGCTTTATCCCTGTAGCTTTCTTTTTCATGTCATTGTCATGGAAGGGTGTCTGTGAGTATAAGTATGATTATGTTGCTCATAGAAAAAAAAGAAGAAACTGAAAACTGTGCTGTGCTGTGCACATTTCTTATGGCTGTGCCCACATTTGTCAGTGGCAGCAATCGCAGGAACAAAGTTAGCCGGTGTATTGTGCTGCTGTGATACATATACTCCCTGGGTACCGAAAAAGAAACTGGTTTGTGAAAACAAGTGTTACAGTAAATTGTTTAGAGTGGTCTGATGCTCGACAGTATGTTTTCAATTCAGAGGAAGTGGTGATACATTTAAAGCAGAAAAGTGACAAGTTCCAAATGCTCATGTCAGTACTGCCATAACCCTTTGAAGAACAACTTCAAATGAAACTTCATTTTGGCTAAATTGGAAATATAAATAGCAAGTAGCATACACTATTGAAACAATCCCGGCAAAGCTGCAGGCCTGGTAATTTTCTAATTGTCTTATTAGAAGCCTTAAGTAAGTCTTGAACCACCCCTGGAGCTAGGTTAAAAAAAAATAAATAAACACATCCCGTGGATAGCATATGCTGCTGCGAACACCTCAGCCAAATTTTGCACTCGTGCAAGGCATGTGGGGCTCACAAGTAGAGTGCGAAGTCACCTTTTTCTGTAAGCATGGGGCAGTCACTTATTTCTCTCCACGCGCTAGCGTCGCCTGCACTATCAATAGCGGGACAGCATGATGACCACGGTGCCAATGCCTCAAGAGTCCGTATAATTCTATTGTAAGAATGCTATGCACTCAATACTGAAACTCGGTGAGAAAAAAAATATCTTTAAAAATTTGCTACCTGTACGCAACACTCGTTTATAAAGGGTTAATAAAGCAATGGATCCTGTGTCACCTTCTTTTCAAGCAGCTCCTTGACCTGTGGCACATAATCCATGAGGCAGCTGTCCTTGTTGAAGGCTGGGAGTTTCACCGCCAGCGAGCCACCAAGTGCCCTGTGTTCAGGTGTGAAATGAATAAGGACGCCCCTTGTTACACTGGCCTCGTGTGAGCAGCTTGCATTTGGTATCATTCTTTGTGCCCCAATTTGAAAAGAAGGGAGAGTTTCACAACAGGGTGTTTTAGAAGTGCTGCAATGAAAATATGTGCATGCTAGCCACGCTGCAAACAAAAAGAACCTGAGCCAAGTTTTTTTAATGTGCTAGTGTAATATTATAGACTCTGCCTTTTGGGCGCACTAATGTACTTATGTCATGTTTCTAGAACTCTTGAATTAATTATTCTTGTTCTTTTTCTTTTCTTTTTTGAGCTGGAGGTAAGGATGCTGGTAGACTGATGCATATAAAAGCGTGTCTTTTTTTACATGAGCTGCATCCAAAATTTATTGGACATAAACTGGGTGCTAAAAAATAGATGCCTTTTGTCACAATGGCTTCATGTGAGCAACTCTTGTTTCGACATCATCGTTGGTGTCCCAATTGGGGAAGAACAAAGTTTAACCCTTTCAGAGTCACTGACTTACTCGTACACTCTCCACTCGGATGTGCACACTAACATGAAGTTGGTGAGCTCCGAGGTGGTTCTGCCATCTGTTGTATACTTCCAGAAGCACATTTTCTCCTCTCTCTGGGCTTGCTCAGTTTGGGTTTCTTTATGCTTGTGTCACTTGTTTCTAAATCTCCCTAATAACTTTTTATTTTTTGGGGGGTGCTGGAAGCAAGGATTTTCCTTGATAAATGCATATAACAGCATGCCTTTTTCACATGAGATGTCCAAAACATGCGGGAAACAAACCTGGTGCCTCAGGTCATAATTGCCCTGTGTGAGCAACTACCATTTTGGTATCATTATTTATGTCATAACGTAGATAAAAGGGAGAGTTTCACAACAGGGAGTTCTGGAAATACACATCCGAAAGCCAGCACACATTATCCAAGCCAAGTTTGGTTTCTGTGCTTGTGCAGCGGTATTACTATCATCTGAGTGCTTGTGTTACTTGCTTCTAAAGCTCCGCAACAGCATTTTTTTTTACATGTGCATGTGTGTGCTGAAAATAAAGATTTTGCTTGGCTTACGCACATAACAGCACATCTTTCTTACATGAAGCATGTGGGACGTAAACTGGATGCTATTTTTCAAGCTGCTGTCCTGAAAGAAATGGTGAGACTGCTCAGGATGATTTCTACACCAAAACAGTTCAGAAGGCGTAGGGTAAGTGACAGGGTGATGTAAAAGAATCTTACTAAACAGAGTGAACCAGTGACAATACGAAGGGAAATAGCTAATCAACATGCAAACTACTACTGCTAAAGTAAGAGCTGTAGAACGACTTGACGATGCATGCTAATCATTAGTTCTTGTGTTCAGGAAAGCGTCACGTGGTACATTTTCAGTTCACTGCGGGAAGCAGGAGCACTTGCCAGTCTGGAATGCAAATTGTGTGTTTCCTTTCGTATTTGTCCACTGTGTGCAAGACAAGCTCAACCCCATTACTGCCAAGAACAACGAACAATGTAGCGACATCATTGAGAAAGAACTTCAATGCTTACTCAACACGTGGTGACAGAAATAGCTGTGGCAATATGCGGCTCCCCTCTGGACTTTGGAATGTGACTTGCAGGACGGCCATGTCTTCGGAGAGGTTCTCCTTTTTGGGGAAGAAGTGTGTTCCACCACTAAGCAAGGTTGATACACTGTTGAACACGTCATGCCTTAAACACTTTCCTATATTGAAAACAGTGCAAACCAACAGGACAACAAATATGAAGAAACAGTGCTGTGAGTGTCTTCCTTACTTGTTAGTTTATGCCATTTTCATTCTAAATACAATTGACCAACTAGTCCAACAGCAAACTCTCTCAATCAAGCACATTTCAAAAATCTGTATTTTTAACTGTACTGCATTTACTTGCACAAGGTATATTGATGCACAAAACTTGCACACCTCGCTTTGGAGCTCAGAAATCCAGAAGAAAAAAAGATGTTTTATCAATGGGCATTCGAGTCAATGCATGTAACATGGCAGGCTAAGTTCAATGGTGGCAACTAAAGTAACAAAAAAATTTTCTTTAATTATGGGGTTGTACATGCCAAAACAACAACACGATTACAAGGCACATGGTAGTGGGGGACTCTGTATTAATTTAGACCACCTGGGGATCTTTAACGTGCACTTAAATGTAAATACACAGATGCTTTTTTTGCATTTCACCCCCATCGAAATGTGGCCGCCGCAAACTCGAGTCCCACAACGCAATGCCATAGCCACTGGGCTACTACTGCGGGCGCAACAAAAAGTAGACAGTAAAAGTTTTCCTAGCGGGTCATCATCAACTGCATATACTCATAGCAGTAACAGCCCAGTAAATGGTGTGGCAGTAATAAGCTTGACTCACGGAAGGTCTGCACACTCTGTTCAAATTTCTAAAGAGGTGTGCGGGTCTTACACGAGCAAATACGGTATTTTAAGTAAAGCAGCCATTTTATGAAACACTGAACAACATGTTGTCACCTGCTCTTGCTGATACTGGCTGAATGCTTGTAATGCAAAGCACAGTTTGCTACTGCAGTGACATAACTGTAAAGCTTGCCCACAAGTCGGAGAAGTTAAATAAACCATGAAACATAATGAACACAGTGCCATAGCAGGTAAACATTGCACAAGTACACTTTCTTAGCTGCTCTGCCAAATACAGTACCTGAAGCTAATGGCACATGGCAATGTTGCAGATTCTCATAACTTTAAACAAACAAACAAGACAGCAATCATGAAACGGCAAGAACAACCTTTGCGAACACGGGAGGGAGTTTGGAGAAGTCAATGGGCAACGTGATCCAGAACCTTACTGGACTCCCAGGATTCTGTAACGGAATCGAGGAAAACTTTTTCACTACACTGCGCCTGCAACAGCGACTTGTTCACGTCTATGGGACCAATGACAGAGCGACACGTTACCTTTTTGTTGAGGTGCACCTGTATGTTTGACTCGGCAATGTCGGACTGGTGGACTAGCGAGGAGTACTCGAACTGCAGCCTAGGTGAATCGTCGAGCATTGACACCTGGTGCTTGCGGTACTGCTCCAACAACTCCTGGATTACGTTTGTCAGTGCTTCGTCGTCGTCTGAGTCCCAGTTGCAGAGGCTCTTTTGGAGACAGCGAGCGGTTGCGTGGGGAATTAAGTACAGGTAAATTATTTCAATCAAGCATTATTATGAGTTCACAGTGGTAACAAATTAGGGAATGCACCAGGAACAGGTCCCAATGTTACAAACTGTGGGAGGGACCTCCTGGATTAACAGACTAAGAAAAGCAATACAGACAATACTTAAATCAAGACGCTTACAGTTACAAAAGCAATGTCAAACAATCTGATATTGTTTTGAAAAGCAATAGAGAAGGCTATGACGAAATTAGATCACTCGTATAATGAATTCGAGAATGCACGGAACTTATGGACTTTAGCTACATCCTTGGAATCTTTGCACAAAAACAGCCTTCTTTTTTAAAATCCTTTTTTTGTTTAATAACAACTAAGCACGTAATTATACAGCCACTTGATGCAATCGAGGCAAACTTACGGGCACTTCCTCTATGTTTGGCAGGAATGATGTGTCGTCGAAGATAAAATCTGGCGGAAGATCTGGCTTGTGTGCTTGAAAAATTACTTCCCCTGATAAAAGACCAGCATGCGCGTGCGCGTATTAGTGATGAACAATTAATAACACGCCAACATAAACGTCTAGCAAACTCGTCGCACTGATTGCATCTACGAGGATAAATAAACAAACGCACATGTCACGGTCTGACCGGCGTAGGGCAGGGATATCTTGAACCTGTCGCATAGCTGCTTGGTTCCATCCTTTGGACCCCTACGAATGCAAGAACACGGGTTCAAGAAATTCAAATTCTCTATCTACAGCAACGTACAGTATGCGAACGCACGAACAGCTTTTGAATTAGTAACGCACACCAATGGACCAAAATATGCAGTGCGTTGTAACAACCTCGCGAACCCACGCATTGCAGGTTTAGTACGTTAGGTAATACGCCCATTTACCCGTGGCTAGCGCTGACCAGGCGGATCGGGTGCGGTGTCGTCAGATTTTGCATCGTATGTTCTAGAAGATTCTTCAGGTAGCAGCGAACCCGAGGCGCGAACACAGTGTCCATTTTCAGTTCTGTCGACGGGACCGACCCCTTCGAGATACCCGAACCCCTCTGGTCACACAGCTCGCTCACTCGCTCCCGTGTTTACCTTCCTCTACGTTTCCGTCTGCTTGCTGAAAACGAGTACGAAGCCAGAGTACAAGACCGACCAGTATCCAGCTAGTATCCGACCTATCTTGCTAGCTATAAGTCGAAAAAAGACGGAGCCGAGCCGAGCCACACGGTGGGGCCATGTGCGCGCGGATTGCGTGTTTTGTGCACAATATGTAGAACGGATCGTGATCTTGTGCGATTTTGTGCGGGCGTTTTGGGTTGTCTGTTGTGATGACTAGGTCATTGGGATCTGTTCTTACACATGGAACGTGCTACAGGACCAATTGCTGCAAAGCGAAAAACTATCGCAGGTGCGGTTCTGTCTTCCTCTACGCGATAGAAAATCCCCCTTAGTTCTGGCGAAAAATAAGTTTATATGCGGAGTTTGGAGACTGAATGCTGCTGCGTAGTGTGTTACAGTAGCGCGCTGTGATCGTCTCTTGAGCCAGACTTACTACTAGCAGTAGTACATGACGGCGAAGGAGCCATCTCACTCCGTCGGCTGACCTTTTCTGTGTGCCTTACAGATGGAGACGAAAAACTGGTGAAGAAGCCAAAGCCAGATGACACAAGACTGTCATCGGCAATGAATTCGTCAAACTCAAAATTACAGCTATGGCCTGTACTGGCAGATGAGTACCGCCGGAAGGTTGTCACAGGTATAGTCATCTTGGTGCCCTGTGCTTAGCCCACATGTCGCGTTCCTGCTAGCCCGACCAATGGAATTCTTCAACTTTCCTTTTCGCAGTCCCTGTCTATGTTGGACAAATCATCGATCGCAAAGAGACATCACGACTCGTGAAGTGAGTGAAGCGGCGTCTTTATGATCTACGTAGAGTCTTATTCGAGATTGCGTTATTTTTTTTATTATATTTAACTAGGTGGCTTTCCCAGATGGTACCCTTGGGCGAGCTGCAGCACCTGAAAAGAGTGCGCAGCGCAGCTACAGGTTTGTCCATTAGGTTTGCTGTTACGTCAACAGTTATGCTGATGCAACCATAACGATGCTCATACTGTGCGACTGTCGTTGTTCTGTACCCTTAGGAATGCAGATCATACTTCGCCCACGCAAACATTACGACTCGGACGGCGTGAAGACCATCGAAGATGTGCTAGATGCCGACCCATCCCTCACCAAAGGTCTGTCCAAGGATGTGATAGAAGTGGATGTACCTCAGCACGCACCGCTGACAAGATGCCAGTTTGAAGCATCAAACTCACTCTGGCCAACGCAGTTTCATGAAGACAAGCTGTACGGAATATGCTATGGTATTTACCCAGCAGCACTTGATGCATCCATGTTTTGTTGCAGGATTGCAAAGATTCTTGGCGACGGCTTTTTTACGGCAAAGGACAAGGAAGACATGGAAGGGTACATGCGGTTGGCTATCGAAGCTGCTCGGAAAGGCCTGGTAACAACTTTCACTTTTCCCATCTACCACGGTAGTAAAAACCCTTCTTAATGTTCGTCACTCTTTGGTCAAGGCAGGTGTTGGAGTTGTTGTCGTCAACCCAGACACATCGACACTGCTAGTCATAGCGACCGGAGACAAAAATCATCCTGTGAAGCATGCTGTGATGGTTGCAGTGGACATGGTTGCTAGGCATCACGGTGGAGGAGCATGGCCACTGATGGCTGAAAGTAAGTTGTGCCCTTGGCCAGTGAGAAAGGACTGGCACTAAGTGTGCTGGTTTCTTTTCAAGAGAGGCAATGTGGTTCCCTTTTGGCAAACTAGTTCAAGCGAGCACTTGCCCCTGCACAAGAAAGCTTGGGGAAGTCTCGGGAATTGCTGCAGTCTATTAAGAGAATGAGAAAAAAATTTTTTTTTAAATCTGGACATATGCTTACACAGCAAGGCAACTTGCATGGGACACCTACATTGCGCAGATACGTGTAATGCAGTCCTTTATAACCATTCTTACAAGACCTGACCACACACTTTTACAATGCACTCCATTGGTTGGGCTGTGTTGATATGGCCAGACAGAGTCGGCCAGAACAACGCAGCCTAAGTGACCACATGGTACCCGTGAACTCCAGCGACAGGGTTTCCTAATCTGTTTCGAAGGTTTCAGTTATCAGGATACGAGTACCCGTAATTCATATAATGACTGCACAGCATGGCAAAATGGATATTCCCAATTTCTTAAGTTACACCTGCTTAATCAACTTAAACAAGGTATGCTTCTTTCAGACTTTTTTTTTTTCTTCTTTTTTTTTTTCTGCAGACATTCTCTGTGAAGTCACACCGCAAGATCTGGAAGTGGGCAAAAAGGCACCTTACCTTTGCACTGGCTACGACTTCTACATCACTCACGAACCATGCACAATGTGAGTGGGCCGATTGCTTATTATGATGGGGAAGTGCGCTGAGCTTGTTAGTACACGTCAAATCCCTCACGTGATCCAGACGACTTTGGCTCACCAAGAGTGATTGCCGCTTCTTTTTCGTTTATGAAAAGTAAACCTCTTCATTGTGGGTATTTCGACACTTCCAAAATGGGCTTGTGATGAACAGAGGCCGTCATAGAGTGCTTTTCCTTCCACAACATCGATGGCAGTAACTCATTAATTTCCTCATTAATGAGGAAAAATTTTTTGTGCTAATTGGCAGTAGGCGATCCTTGTGCATAGAGGATCACGGTGTTTGCTCGAGAGAAAATGGCCTGTAATGGTACAGTTGTTTCATAAGGAATGAACCCTTAAGGGGTCAGTGATGCTTGGGAGCTGCTTGAAGAATGCAGCAAGGAAGGCGCACGCTACAGGTACCTACAGTGCGTCTTCATTGTTCTGCTGTTTGCGTATTTCCGTCTCATTAATGACCTGTTTATGCCACGTTGGGAGCTGTTTGACTGCCGGGGCTCTTATATGCCTATACACTGCTTAAGTTCTTTATGAAGATGTTTGCAGAAATCTATGAAGGCTACCTGCTGTGCTAGCTTAGAGGCTGTGGCGTTCTCCTAGAGAGCCTGAGGTCGCGACGGTCGCATTCCAACAGGGACAGAATTAAAGAAAGCCTGTGTGCTGTGCTTTGGGTGCCCACTAAAGAATTTCATGTGGTCGTAATCAATCTGGAGACTTCCACTATGGCTTTGAAATGTTAATCCACACAATTTAACTTGCAATGACTACAGTATGGGAAAGAAAGTGAAAATTCTGTCAATACAACATTTCCAGCATCACCTAATAGCGCTGTATGAATATTCCGATTCCTGCATGCAAATCTAACAGTCTTCCTTATTTGGTTGACTGTTTGAGAATCTGACATACGAGGTTGTCCTTAATTGGCAGTTATAAATGACACGCAAACTGGCCCACTACCCATGTTAACCATTTAATAATGCCCCCCCCCAAAATGTTTATTTTCTGTCTAAATGTGCATAACACATCGAGAATGAGCATAATCAACGAAAAGAAAAAAATATTTTGCAGAATCTTTTTGGGCAATAGGGGAGCAAAACCAGGCAGAAAGCTGAAAGTGGGCTTCACTCCAACCCACCTATGGCTTGATTTGGGATTTGTACAGGCAGCTCTCGTCGTATGTGAACCATAGGCATACATTTTGTTTTTGTTACATCACGTGTGCGACTCCACTGCAGCTGGAGATCCTACATCGGTCCGTCTCCCCTAGTCGAGTTTATTGAAAGAAAGCCTGTCATGTTCGACCTCTCCCTGGTCCTGTGTTCCTGCTCTAAACCAAAAAATGATGCTTGCTGCCTGTTATTCAGTGTTGGCCGAAAGCATTTAGCCTTGTAAAAAACTTTGTACTCAATACTAGTCAAGAAAAACTTTTTTTCTGGCGTGCTGCCTGTACGCAACGCTCGTCTGTAAAGGGTTGACACTTCGCGACAGTTGTGAAATCAGGCCTGTATGGTGCGCATAGTGTAAAGTGTCTCTCCAATTCGTGCACTTCTAAACCTGCTTTACATTTCCGAACTCTCCTTAGGTGTGCCATGGCTCTGGTCCACTCGAGAGTGCGCCAGGTCTTCTACGGGTGCCCCACGTCACGCGGCGCCTTGGGTTCGCTCCGGAAGCTGCACGTTCAACCTGGCCTCAATCACCACTTCCAGGTGTGGCGCGGACTTCTGGAGGAACAGTGCTCTGCTCTCTCCGACCGCACCGCGGAAAACTGTGTGCAAGCCGCCACACCGAGTGCAGCTACAGTCAACGACCGCTAAAATCTCCAGCGCGACACACATCACTTTCTTGGTCCAGTAAAAAAAAAATGGAAACACGTCTTTTTTTTCATGTTAAGTTTGGCTTTTATTTTTTCATGAGACACGAAGCTGTCTTCCTATTCGAGTCCCACAACGTTTTTAAGTAGAGTCCCACACTTTCAGAACTCGAGACAAGTACACTTTACAAAGCACAGTATTGTTCATCTCTTTCGAAGGCAAAGCAACAGTCCACTCTTCCAGAGTAGACTAAGTAGAAAAAAAAAATACAGCATACTTTCACTGAACATTTTCTTCACATTACAACGGCACATTGTATATTCAGCGCTATAGTACTTTCGTAGGCCTTTGTAACAAAAGGCAGACACATCTATCTATACACAGTCCGGAGCAATCGCGGTAATAAAAAAAGTTGCACCAACCCATAGCGATATAAACTGGCCCTGGCATCACTCTCATCAATCCACACCCAAAGCCTTCCACAACACAGCTGCAATGTGTTACGTTTGTACCACTGTTCTTCTATGTTCTGAGGACCCAGTAACGGTATCCACCAGAAATTTTTAGTTGCCCTTTATTATTAGCTCTGGAACACCTCCCTACACTCAAAATGACAGTGTCGTCAGTGCATTCGTGGCAACTCGTGCAAAAACAAGGCACTGTTCTTGTGAGTATAGCTTCATAATACATATAAGTATGTATACATATATATATATAAAATATATAACTATGGTGGCGGAAAAAAAAAGGGGGGGGGGGGACGGGGTAAACTATACACAAGGTGCTTGTACACAAAGACCTGGACTTCATCATGACTTGTCAGTTTGCAAAACAGCGCATGTTTGGAGGACGTCAAAAAGACATTTCTGTACGACTAACATCTAAAGCTGCACGTCAACACTTTTTGAGCGAGTTTACGATGCCACAGTGTGATTTGCATCCTGTCGAGCAGAACGTGGCTGCATGTGAAACAGAAGAATGAAGGCACGCGGAAAGAAAAGAAGTGAACTTTGACGAAGGAACACGAAAATAAATGTGCATCTGACTTGACGACTGAACAACATAACGTGTCGCTACTGCGACGAATTGCCGTCGGACATACTTGTAGCAGTGTTAAGTTAAAATGTGCAGTTCCTGGGTTCCAGAAAGCTAAAAGTAAAATAAGATCATTACATCGAAGGCAGAAACTGTTCCAAGCTACAGCTGTCAAAATTTTAAACTGAAAGCTGCCCTAGCACCACAGGGTAGACAAGAAAATGTCAAAATTGCACAGTGGTAAGATCAAGAGGTACAAGACTATCTTGTCTCGTAAAATAGTTCCCACAGACTTATTTGCTGCAAGTCATCTCTGTTTTGCTTCTCTCTTTCTTCTTTTTTGGCGATCTTGACTCTGTATACCCCTTTGATGAGCTTTATGTGTTTTGCGTGCCAGTTTAAACACAACCCCGAGACGTTGTCTCAAGCCCGAAGCAAAGTTTGGGGCCACGACTGCGCCGGCTTCAGCGCTTCCGGAAGAGGGACAGAACACCCTTCTTGCGGTCGCGGGACTTCTTGTCGCCGTAGTCGCCCTCCGACGAGCCTTCCGACGACGGTACCCTTTGGTGTCGGTGGTCCAAGGTCGCCGAGTACTGCTGCAAGTTGCTGGCTAGGTTTGCCGGGGGATTCCCGCTGCCCGGCAGCGACGCGTGCCGGGCCACTGTGGCGCCCGACGGGGTGTCACCTCGTGGGTGGTACGTCTGTGGAGACGGTGCGAAAAGGCGGCGGTTAGGGCGAGTCGCTAGTGCATTTTGATAGTAAATACCCTCCCGACACTCGAAGGATGTGATTGGTTCTTGAAGTCGATTATTATTACCGAGTGTAATGTTCCGAATGTGAAAATGCAGTTTTTTGTTTAAGTACCACGGTTAAATGCCGAGGGCAGCACCTCTGTGTATGTGGACAAATAAGCCATCTCTTCACACACATCACGGTAAAAACTGCTTTTCTTTACCTATGCACGCAGACGAAGACGTAACATTGTGCAGTGGATGGGCACATTGATGTCGCCTCCCGAATTTTCCTGTCATCTCGCAGCAGTCCAAATGCACCTCGTGGGTGCTTCCTGTCAGAGCAGTCCGAGTCAAATACTGTAGAACCTTAATTCGAACGTTAAGGGGGGACCAGAAACTTATTGGAATAAAATGGAGCTTGTTCTAAGGAGAGCCCCTTTAAATATAGCACCCAATCAATTGCGCTGTGCAGAGCACAAAGCCAAAATTGTCACTGGGCTTGCATTGACAAAGTGTCATCTTTAGGGGTGTGCAAGGTAGTGATTTTTGATACTGAATTGAATAGGAATTGGACAGTGCTAGAAGGGTATCATGTCGAATACATTTTGAATAATTAAATATTGTCACAATTAATATAGAACGATGTTCGCATGAATTCTTAAAATTGGCATGTTTCTGGCATTACATAGCACATAGAAGTGTTATTTATATCGCATTCAAGGAAATATTGAAATTCGCCCTTGTCTGCTTAAATGTCCTTTACTGTTTACTCACTTGCAATTGAAAATTGTTGTACATGCTTCTATATATAGTGGATCTATGTACAAGAAAATGCACAGAAACTTTGACAGTACAGTGCGAAGAACAATGTGCATGACACCGCCAAGAGTACCCATGACGTGTACTCCCCCGAGCAAAAGTATACGGACCAGGGGTTCCTCGACAGAGACAGTTTTCTTCTTCGCCTAAGAATGTTACTTTACACTGAGAAGTGCAGTACAAACCTGGCGTTGCAAATATTCCAGTGCACTCGTCAATTTCAGTGTGTGCATCTGAATAACGAATAAATAAAGTTTTTTTTTCAGAGAGCACACGGTCCACACACTTTTGTTCACGGATTCACATGCCAACCCGATTTGGGAGAAAAAAGGATTCATTTCCGCTGCCTTAAACCTGTCTTGCGATATTGCGTTCAAGGTGATGCCGACAGTTCGATGTTGAAAATGTTGACGGAAATGCAGACGTACGGCATAAGAACAACAGTGAGCTGAAAGCATACCTCTCTGTACTGTACTTTGTCCTCTCCACGGTTTTTGCTGTAACCTGGGCGGGAGAGAGGGTTAAAAAGAAAAGTCACAATGCTGTGCTGTACAGGTGACGTTGCATGTGTATTAAGGTGCGAAAAAAAATAAACATGAGTATTTAGGTAAAGGAAATCGGAAAACAACTTTAAATACCGTTGTACAGAACAACTATAAATGTGAGAGCACTGTGAAGGTCTACAGAATGTAGTGGTGTACAGTCTATTCTTTCGTCAGGAGCAGTCGGCTATCACGCCTACTGATGGGTTAAACGAGAAGAAAGGGGGTTAACCGAGGGGCCTGATTTTTATTAGTCATATCATAAGAAGCTAACAAACACTGACACCAAGGACAACATAGGGGAAATTACTTGTGCTTAATAAATTAAATAAAGAAACGATAAATTAATGGAAATTAAAGTGGATGAAAAAACAACTTGCCGCAGGTGGAAACCGAACCGAAGGTTATGGGTTTGGTTCGGTGGGAAGAGCAGTCGATAAGTAAAACAAGCATGCCGGTGCTTTAATAGAACAATGAGGCAATGATGACTGTGCCAAGGCGAGGAAGGAGCTGCATCAAACTAATTTACCTCTCCTCCATTCCTGGTCACCGTCGGAAAGGGTCCCCGCGATGTCAGAGTCCGAGTCCTCCGGCCGACGCGGCTTCGGTGGGGGTTGGCTCGGCAAAGGCGGGGCCACATAGGTTGGAGGAGAGTCTGCATCAGCAAGACGAATGCTCGGGGGTTTCAAATGTGCAAGCGACCATTAGAATGATCGCTATTGATTGACTGATAGATGGGGCTTAGAGGGAAGCTGACCGAAGAGAAAAATTATCTGAGCTGCATTAAAAAAATTACCCCTCTACAATACCGAAAATGCCACTGTTTTGGTGAGTGGAGGTTTGATAAGCCAGAAATGATTCCAAGACAAAAGACACGTGACAGCACTGTCTTGAAGTTCCCGCACCCACTCGCCGTGATTTTGCGAATTTTGACGGCATTTGCTCGGGCCTATTAAAATTTTTTTTATTGGGGAAGGTTGAATGCATTGCATTCTAAATAAGCCAAACACACAAGTTAGCAAGTTTGAAGGACTTATACTGTAGTATGACAGCCTAAATAAAGAAAAATTAGATACATTAAAATTTTTCATGTCACAATGATGTAGCAGTGCTGCAGTTTCGGCGTGAAATTCAATAATACACAGAACTTTGACTTTTTGTTTTCTCTCGTAATAATCGACCTGTTACCGTGGAATCAATAAAAATAGAGTTTTGAAAGAATGCTTTATTGGCTCAAACTGATTTAGTGCTTCTCTTTAGTAGCCCCTTAACATGGTGCTATGGGAGATGCCATGTAGTAGAGAGCTCTGGATTATTTATGACCATCTACTCCTTTTATTAAAGTTTAGCTAAATCTAAATTCACGGGTGTCTTTGTTTTTCCTTCCGTTACCATCAGGATTTGACCGGTATATCCAGGAATTGATTCCATGACTTATGCTTAGCAAAACACCACAGCCACTGAGCTATCATGGCAAGTTGAATGATTAAAGGCGTAACTGTCTTCCATGACATTCACCATGCACCTGCCACGGTTCTCAGTGGCCCCAGCATTCTGCTGCTGCGCACGCTGTCACAGATTCTATTCCCAGTCGTCGCAGCTGCATTGCAATTGGGGCAGAATAAAAATGCAAGCACGCTTCTGCATCTAGGTGCATGTCAAAACATCCCAAGGCAGTTGAATACACTCCCGAGCACAGGCTTTCCGAAGGCCTCTGGACTAGGAAACATATATCAGGAAAGCGTCTCTGTGGGTTGACATGCGACAAAGGAGTATCTGCTTTTCAGTAAAGTATATCTGTACTCTTTCATGGGCCTAAACAGACGACTTCGTGTGCAACCCTTCGACAACACAAAACTTGATGAAACACAATGTGCCTTACTTATAAATTTAGTGCTTGCAAAAATTATTTTATAGTTAGCAGCGGCACAATTTGACCAGACAGACTATATTTGTAATGTTTTGTCAGTTTCAGTTTAAAGAAGCAGTGCCATGCTCTTTGTTGCGTTGGTTAGTGTGTCAGTAGCGAAACTTTTTTTTTTAAGGGGTCCTTCAGCCCTTCAGCGTAAAACAAAAGGAGTTTACTCCAAAAGACTTTAGTTCACTTTTGTGACAGTGTTATAAGTTAATCCGAAGCCCACCACCACAGAGCAGCTTTGCAACATAGCGAGAGGCTTAATTAATGTGTGTGTTAATTTCTTTACCATGAACTGCTTTCACAGCAATCATTCTTGCATGTTTGGAAAGAACCAACTTGCCTTCAAGACCGCTCGAGCTGTAGCCGTCTGCTGAAGTTCGATTTGTGGTTGGTGGCGTCCCAATCATGGATGATGGGCGGCTTCCATAACCGTTGTGCACATTCGGGGGCGAATGGCCATCCACCGAGGACCTGTTGGCTACCTCCTCGGCTAAAAGGTTGCCTGTTTGCCGAGAGTTGAAGCAATTTTTAAACGTTCTCAACAAAAAGCACTAGCAGTGCTGCTCAAATCGTACAACTGTAAGATGCAGTCTGAGCAATGTCATTGTTAAAATTATTAAATTATGGGGTCTTACATGCCAAAACCACAATCTGATCATGAGGTATGCCATAGTGAGGAACTCTGGAAATATGGACCACCTGGGGTTCTTTAACAGGCATCTAAATCTAAGTACACAGGTGTTTTCGCATTTTGCCCCCAATCGAAATGCGGCCACGGCGGCCATGGGATTCCATCCTGCGACCTTGTGCTTAGCAGCCCAACCCCATAGCCAGTAAGCAGCCACGGCGAGCGTCAGTTTTAAGCTAATGTTTAACGGCACAGATTTCAGATCAGTGTAAAACAGTGAATTGCAATACTCAGAACTCCTAATTTAGCAAACTTCAATATAAAGAAACTTTAAATTTAATGAGTTATCTTCACTCCCCAAGAGCATGCTTCTATAGGAGGTGATGCATTATTTCTGCTGATTTAGTAAAGAAATTAGCAATTTTGATTTGCTGTTCTGGTTTAACAATGCCTTCGGACAAATCACAGCCTCTGTGACAATCTAACGCATGCAACCAACCAAAAACATTTGTCGCAGTCCATTTTGCCAACTGGCCTCCCATGGCTCCATTAACCTGTTGAAAGTATTATTGCAGTATCTCACAAATGCCATTTTGTTTCATGTAGAGCCTTACTGCATGCGTAATCACCTGTCTTGCAGACACCTTTTTCACTTATTTTCTCTCTAAACATCACATCGCTCAGTCTGATTTCACTTTCAAAGGCCATGTTCTTTCAGATGCAAAATTTTCCATTGCAGAGCGACGGGTGGCCAAAGCTGCCAAAGATAACAGCAGCATGAACACGTCTGAGGCGAAGGCGGTAGCTGTAGAAAACGTGCAAAGTCTTGGCTTAAGCTTTGTGAAAATTTTTCAAACAACTGTGAGCTGCATGTTTTGAGACATCTAATTTCAGGACGCAGGTTCACTGCCTAAATAAATCAAATGTAACTGGAACTTCTACCCTAGAACAATAGCTCACTTCAGACTATAAAAGATTTGCACCGAATCTTGCCAACTTTATCCAGTCAACTATGCTTAGAGCATGCCTTATAATAAGTGGCAAGTGCAAAGAACTTAGGACCCAAAATATTGTTAAGGCTAATGAACTTTTGCAAACATGCTTGCAAAAAGCATGCTTCTGTAGAAGCTAAAACCAAAGTAGCCCTATTTAAGTCTTTCATTAACGCACCCTTACAGTTAGCAATGCAGGGTACAGTAACAATGGAAAAAAGATGTTCACAAGTTACTGGCGATTGGAGTGACTGGTGCTGCGCTTCAATTGACGAGATGATAGGAAGGGTACCAGGCCGTTCCCATATTTCGCACTCAAGCGTAGTTTAATAGACGGTTGTGGCTTTTGACGTTTGCAGTAGTAAGTTCATACTTGGCCCATTAAGTAGAGCAACTGCTCCAAAAAGACTTCAGCGTAGCCACTAGCGATCTCTCGAACCAAGACACACATTTCTCAAACTGAAACATTCTTCACGAGAAACCTGCACAAGTTTTGTTCGGAGCTTTGCGTTACTTCACAACAGAGGACGAGATACTACAGGGCTATGCAGTACCTGGTAACGCAGGCCATACAGACAGAACAGACAGACGAAGAACAATCACTACTACTAAACAAGAGGCTACATTTGACATGCAAAGACGACAAAACACATTGAAACCAAATGCAGGGATAACTTGATTAAGCCAGAGGTTCGAAGCGGTGGCAAATGCAAGGGGGGAGGCAGTGTGTAAAAGCGGGAATGGCTAGTGCGTGGCTGCCGCAAAAACAAGAGTGCAAGAAACGCATTCTTCACACTGTCTCTCTTTTCTTTTTTTTTAAGTTAACGTCAACACTTCTAAAAAAGCGAGAAAGCTTGACAAATCAGGCACTCGGTGTTGCAACGTCCTTCCTGTGTCACAGAGCCCCTTTCTCGCAACTGCCGTAGTTAATCATCTTGAGAATAGAAAAAGGCAGCAGATTCGGGGTAGGTGTGCGTCTGGCTGGGTATGGTGGGACAGAACGTTACAGCGGAGTAACAGAGACTGTCGCAAACTCGGTGCACAAACTGATAGGACATCTACCTGACCTAGTCAAAGTTGCTGCAAATGGACAATGCACATTCACCTGAGCACAGATTTGCAGCTAAAAAGAAAGCATACTGTAAGTTTACATTAAATGCTTCTCAGCCAGTCCCGAGTTCCAGCCAAAAATTTTTTAATATTTATTGTTTTTGTACAGCTTTTCTTTGCGGCCGTTAAATCAAGCGCAGGTGCACATAAACTGTGCATCTCTGCTAGAATATGAGTAGTATTAGCAAGTAAAGACAAGAAAATTGTGCTAGCGTTGTAAAAGAATTTGCTTTGTTGCGATCCATGTGACAAGTCACAGCGCAACTGCTGTTAATCTCGTTTGATTTGAATTTTCAGACTGCTTGTCCCGGGCCCCGTCGTGTCTCTAAAGATGAACTACGACTGAACCACACCAGGTAACAGTCACTTCTGGCTCACATTTCAATCCTTTCAGAGCCTGCTAAGGAGCATTCACTAACAGCATTTTTTTGGGAGGACACACATTTCATAATGAAAAAGGACTGCGTCAAGCTGGTCTTGCAGTGCTTAAGCGTTATATGACTTGTGTTACTCCCATGCCATGAGCGTTGTTGCCAACAGTCATTTTCTAGGTGGGAAGTTGCACGCAGTTCCCAGTTTCGTTCTAGCTCAGCTCGGAAAGGCATTACTTCAATGTAGCAGACATAAGACTAATGGCACAATACTCTACGTCCCAGCTTTGAACACCCCTGCAGATCACCTGAAGGCAAATCAGGTGCAACTGACACCAAATATTACAAGTTTGAAAAACAAGGTTGCCTTTGAGACTGCCCAGGCAAAAAGACCCAGTCTTGCAGACAGAAACCAACTATATGTAAATTTTTCTTTAAGGAACCAGCATCCATACCAGCATGGGAGCTGCCTCGTGATGGCAGCATGCCGGAGTAGGATGGTGGTGGTGCAGGGATGGTGGCGCTGTGCGCCGACTGTTGAAACATCTGAATCTTGCTCTTGACCGACGAGCCTGCACCGTCCGGGACGTCGAACGACGCCGAAGAACGAATAGACGAGTTTCGGGGTGGAATCGGGGGCTTCTCCCTTTCGACCCGCGTCGCCACTTGCGGCGGCAGTGCCGCCGCTGCGCCAACACTGCCCTGTGGGTGGGACGACACCACCGTGTGCCTCATTTCCGGTGAGGAGCAAGGGCTTGGCGTAGACGACTGGTCCCGTCTTCGCCTGTCGGCCAGTGGCGTTCCGCTTGTGTCGCTGTCGGCTGAAGAAGGTGGCCGGTGCGACACGTTCGGCGCTGGTCACGAGACGTCATCGACGAAGAGAGAGAGAGAGAACAGATGGGAAAGAAAGAAAGGGCGACGCAGAGTCAGCAACGGCAAGCCCGACGCAACAACTACGGCTGTTCTTGCCAACCAGAGATGGTGAAATGTTCGGGATGCTGCAGTGATGAGAGAGTAGAAGGTTCCGCTTCGAGGTGGTCAAGGAGAAGAAGCCCGAGTCATAGACGACGCATGCAGCGCGGTGGACCAGTCTCCGCCATGTCGCGTTCCACCAGAGAGCGAGCGAGAGAGAACTTGCCGACGACCCAAGACAATAAAAAAACATCAAAAAGCTGCAGTGCGCCAAGGTGCATTGGGTGCTTTGGCTGTTCTGTGTGCTCCGGACATGCAGCATTGCTCGCTTTTTGAAGCAGCGTGGAGGCAAAAGGATCGAAAGCACCGCAACCTCGGTTCAACTGGTGAAAACTTTTGTACAGTCTTCAAGCAGTGCTGGATTAGTGCAGCAGAAGGCAGCGTGCCATCAGCAATGTTAACCGTGGTGCAAGAAAAATTCATGTTAGTGCAGTGTAGAAATGACTAGTGGGATGACAAAGTGCTTGGTAGTGAAGATTGAATTATGTTATGCTGCTCACCTCCTGATGATGTAACCTTAAATGCATAATCACTAGGACAAAACACGTCATGGTTCAGAAGGAAGGCAGTATCGATATCTAGCTTATGACAATGATGGAGAACTTGTTAGAATCAAATTGATAATCCTTACAAAAGTTGATTTCTAAACTTTGTGAACACTGTCATCCTGCATCGGCATTTCTGACCAATACGAACGTCACACATTCATTCTCAATGATAATTGTTAGACATCTTCTTTGAATTCATCGAGCTTGTTGCGAAGATTAAAAGGTATACACATAAAAGGGAATGCCACTAGTACCAAATAAAACTAGGTGCTTGCTTGAGAGCGATTCTAATGACAATGATTTTGAAAATTGATGTGGCTGTGATATTTATGTTACCATAACAGGTGCGAAGATGTTCAGTTCATTCTCTATTCGCCACTCACTACCATTGTTGTTTCGACTGCTCTACAAGAAAAAAAAGTTTAGGAGGCCAAATTTAGTTGGAAATTTCGACAGAAGTGCTCAATGACCATTGAGACTGCTTGTGCAACACATCTTACAAATCCCAATGTATTAAATGTCACAGCAATTAAATGCCGAACATTAAGATTGGTCTGCACAGTGCATACGAAAGTGGCATGGACGAAACAGCATGCTCTTAGCGATTTGCAAACACCGGATGCGTCATGCACAAAAGCAAGGAAGCATGCATGGAAAGCACAAGGCATGAGAAATGTGTGCACCGCCAAATGATCACAACGTAATGCAGTGTGGTTGAGACAGGAAAAAACATCTGGCTGACAGTACGGCTACTTCGCTACGTCTCGCATAAGCCCGGGCGGCCGGGACTTACCTGAGGCATTCAGGCTTGTGCCGAGGCCGGTGCTCTTGCGAGCTTCGTCGTAACTGAGCAGCTGCAAACTCGGCGGCAGAGCGGCGTGGAATGAGATCTTGTTGACCCAGTCGCTCATGGACGTCTCGCTGTTGGCCACGAAGAGGAATTCAACGCCGTCGGCCAGTCTGAGGCGGAAGGCGTGTTTCTTTTTGGTGTAGTTGCTTGCCTTCGTGCAGTGGGCTTGCAGCAGGCTGACCGGGGGTGCCGCCGCATTGCTCTCCACAAAGCCCTCTTTGTCCTGGAACGAGATTGATTGATTGATTTTCGAAAAGAGGGTTTGTTCTTTCTTCTCAACACAACAGAACTAAGAGCTGTCACTGAACGTTCAAAACAGCTTCCAGCCAGTAGGAGAGAAGTTGAATAGAGAGGACTTGCAGCAGCTCAAGTGTGCATCGGTCGAAACTCCGCTTATCGGAAACTAATTTATAATTTAGGTTTACTTTATGTATATATTCGATAAAGCCATTTTGCAGTCACTTCATTCAAACAAGAATTTCGGTTAACTAAAGCTCAGTGGCTTTCTAGGGCAGAGCAAGTTAGCAAGCAACAGCCAATAAGACGATGTCAAAAATACTCAAAATGTGCCCGTGTTTAATTTCCAAGCTGCTGCCACAGATTTCTGGAAAAAAAAAACTACCGACTTAGGATAAATTACGAAAACCATTTGTTTGCAAACAATACTAATAAACATGGTGCCACACAAGGCGCCAGCACAGGTTGCTGGTGCTACACATGTCACTGAGGCGTTCTCCTCCGCTGCCACCAAACAAAGGTATGCATCTGCTGTGGTGAGCCAATCAATCAATCAGTCAATCAATCAACCAATTAATCAACGAAATGCCCTCAACTTCACAACGTCCACTCTCCACATCACCTCCTCCTTTTCACAGTCTAACGATTTCATCATCAAAATCTGTCCTGGTCAGCAAAGAAAGCTTTCCTTTAAAAGCATGGTAGGGAACCTTTGAGGGACACTTAAAGCCACTCTGCTTCGCTCAAGCGTTTGTGCAACAACGTAAGCAGAGAACTTGCCTTGAAGAAGCAGAGCAGTTGCCCGCACAGCACAGTGTAGAACGTCTTCCACGAGCGGATGGTTGCCTTCTTGCCACCGGACTGCAGCTCATGTTTACGGTCGAGGAAGCCTTCCATCTCTACGGCTGGTAAGCCAGCAGCGGTGCGCGATCGTCGGAAGCTCTGAGCCCGCCGCCGTGTTGTGAAGCTTGGGGTGCGCTTCAGTTTCTTACCCAGTTCCACCTGAGAAAAGAAAACGCACGCACGAAAAAAATAAATTGTATCAGAAGTATATGATGATTATGCGGAAGAATGTGATGGCATTTCAGTGTTTACGGTGCACCATGACATGATTCATACATTTGCAGATGCTCATTGTTACTATATCTACAATGTTTAGAGTGATTCCTGTACTCAGTAGATGAGTCGCTGCACATGTCAGCAAGTAAGTTACGGTGTATACTAAAGCATGAAACATATCTTCCCAATTTTAAAATTTTATATACCTCTTGCAAATACATGGTGAATTATGTTTCCAGTCCTTGCACTTGGTATTAAGTCTGAGGTTTAATTTACAACACGAAAGAAAGGATTTCACATTTTGTGACGCTACATACAATGTGACCCAATAAAACCATTTAGAACATTTAGAACTAGGAGAGCAAGGTTACAATACATTCTTTCTTTGTATGGGGGCGGTATCGAAGTCTTAGCGTGCCCACATCATAGCTATGTATTTCTTGATTCAAACTCAACTAATGATGAGAATTTCTTAATTTAAGTTGGCACAGCTTTGAGGCCAGATAGAGGTCAGACTGAGAACATTCAGTGGGGGTAGGGGGTAAAAAAGAAAGCTATCACACTTAATAAAAAGCCCTGTAAAGTCTTTTGCAATTAACACCAACTTGCACAGTAACAGCTGGTCCTGTGCTTCTTATGAATGTGTTCATCTACTAACGCCCCAGCTCAATGTCTTCGGCTGTTGCGAGCGCTTTACATACAGTTGACTGCTGCTGTGTTATGAAACATTTTGCAACTGGGGCTCAAGACATCAGGAAAAGTTTAATGCAACAACTAACCTAAGTCACTATACAAGCCAGCTGCAGAAGTCATAAATATAGCTGTGGTACAGAACGACTTAATAATAGCGGAACTGCACACTAAAGACTACTACCAGCAATACCAACAATACCAGTAACTTGTCACTAGGTGCGGTGAGATCCATTTCTGAAGGGACACTACAGGGCAAAATGAGTTGAGCTATACGAGAAAATTATGCTCCTACAATGCCAAAATACCAATTCAATCCCAATTCAATACAAGTACCAATTCAACTGCTGTACGAATTCAATTCAAACACCAATACCAATTTTCTTACTGTGTGAGGCGGCTTGGTAAGTCACAAACAATGCAAGAACTGAAGACAGGTAGTAATGCCACCTTGCAGTTGCCGCACCAGTTTGCCATAATGTCATGAACTTTGATGGCATCTGCTCAGTCCATGTTCTCACATTAAGCGCTTGGTAGTGCGTGTTCCTTTTGTTTGTTTCCTCTGCTGTTTACCATCGCCAGAAGTTGATTGAAATATTCAAATCGTGCTGGCTTGAATAACGACTCTGTGTTCCCTTTTGAGAGCAGACCTCACTGTACATGGCCCACACTAATCCACGGAAATCTTTGTGCTCATGTGCTGTACTTCATGTGCGATGAAAACACGGGCAAGAGCGCAAATCCATCAACTAGGATAAAATGGCCATTCTGGAGACAGTCAAATGTGCTACAGGTGGTGAACAGTGTCTTTAGCTGCGCGAAGAGGTCTGCAGTGTAAAGGGAGCTGTGTAATCACGCAATCTAATGCAAACGCTCCACTCCCACTAACATGTAAGCCTAGAAAGCCGATTAGTCGGCTCGTAAAGACTGCAAAAGCTATCAACTGCCTTTAAACATCTATAAAATTCCCACTACACACAACGCAGAAAGCTACATTCCTCACAATTTGACAGGACTTAAGTTTTAAAAGTAGTGATGATCATCCAGCCACCGCATTATCCTGTAACAAGTTCCCGCTGCATTAACTTATTAACCGCTCAATGGCTCTAGGTCTCATTGTATATTCGATGAAGAAAACAAGTGCACTGAGCTTAATTGAAATCTAAAACTTAAGCCCATTTATTGCCTTAAGCTTGCCATAGAGTTTCCTTCTAAACCTACTAGAGGTAACTCTGGTGCTTCAATTGTTCAGCTACTATTGCAATCATGATTGGTACATGGATTGGTCTGGTCGTCGTGCTTGTGGCTTCAGACTTCCTTGTGGCTTGTATATATTTTACTTTTGCCTGCTTCTATTGGCCTATATTTCTGAGCAACCATACTTCTGTAAACGCAGAAGGCAATAAGACCATGCGCCTGGATAACCGTTCCAAACTGCTTCGTTTATAAAACAATATTTTGCTGAACACTGTCAATTTGCCAAGGTAACAAAGTTGTTTAAGCCAGCAGGACGAATCTATGCACTAAGCACTAGTATTCCCATGATTGGCTGAACTGCCATGCTTGCAGCTCCTTCAAAAAATTAGCACCGGATTTCCTTCGAGTAATTTTTGAGGAAGCTCTATGCTCCAAATAAATTCTGCAGTGAAGACAAACACAACTGACCTTCATACTCTCGGCCCTCTTCACTGGCGATGTGACCGGTGTCGAGAGGGTGCTCATAGCCTTGCGGTCACTGTCCAGCGACCTCTGGGACGGTGACTTGACCAGACCGCCCACGTACGACGGTGCAATCTCGCCGTTGTTCTCTGCGCTCAGCTGTGAAGAGTCCAGCGCCGGACGACGAAGGCCATCTTCGCGCATGCGCTCCTGCAAGTTCCAATAAAAAAGAAGGGTTGCAGATGATAATCACACCTAGAATGAGCTGCCATAAGAAAAAGAGTGATGCAATTTATACAGCGTGCACAGAGCATAAAATTTGCCCTATATTATAAAAATATTTCATCACGTCAGACAGGTGATGTCTACTCAGCAGAATGGCACTTGCAAACGGGGTCACTGTGCAACGCCATTAAGGAGTGCCCGAGGTGAACAGAAAAGTCGCAAGCACAACAAAAATGTTGTGCGATGCGCACTTGACACCAAAAGTTTGAGGACCACATATGCTGCGAAATTTTTTTCTTCTCTGCAGCCTACGCATGCAGTTTGAAACCAAGTGGTACTGTCCACGTGTGTGTGTTTGACCAATGAAATGTATTGGGACTGTTCTATGTTGCAACGCAGAGCTAGAGGGAAAAAAAGTTTTTTTTTTTTTCTGATACAGTGGTCTCTAAAAGTTTGCTCGCAAGTATTACGCACATTCAAACCGCCCGATAGCAAATTTGTATCTGGCACGAAAATAGCTTCACTTTCTTCGGTATTTGTTATAGGCGCATATCCATAGCACATTGAGACCAGCAATAAACTGTAAATTTACTGCCCTATATCTGAGAATTCCTTAAATCTGTGTTGATTATACCATGGGTAGACTGCTTTCAGAAAGCGAACCTGACATTGAAAGCGAAACACAGGTTCCAACTATTTATGAACAGCAGGTACTAGCCAACAAGACATTACTACTAATAATCATACCCATCCTCCTGTTTCTGATTGATAACCAAAGGGTTGTCATCAAAACATTGCATTCTACTTCTAAATTTGTAAGCAACATGCATCGTGGAAAGCACAGCACACTATCTCTATGTGTACTGCATGATATCTACCTCAGATATGCTTCTAGAGCACCAAATTCCAGATGCCAGTAGTACTAATACAGTCAATCCTTGTCACAGCAAAGTCGTATCTGACACAAGAATACCCTCTTTAATTTCGATGTTTACTATAAGGATATATTCATTACGCACAAAAATCACCAGGAAACAATTTAAGTTTACTCTGTTACACCTGATAATTCATTATATCCATGCTAATTATATTAAGGCTTGACTGTACCTATAGCCAATGTAATCCTTACAGAAATGCTATTACCATCTCGCTAATGTGAATATTTTTGTTTAAGGGGTACAGACCCTGTCAAGCCTGTTTTGTGCTTTTCGTCTGTGACGGACGTTGTAATGGCTGGCTCTGAGTCAATTCTAACCACTTAGCATTCTTAAAAATAAAAAATTTAGGAACACATTTTTTTCTTTTTCCTTACATACTGTGCCACAATTAGAATGCTGTTCCACTAAATGGGAGTTGGACCCACAACCTAGTGCTTGGCAGTAGAATGTCACGGGTGCTGAGCCATTCACATAGGCAGACCGCAAATTAGCTAGAAACAAGAGAGGCAGGCGGCAAAACAGCAGAGTCAAAAGATAAGAAAAAGAAAAAAAAATCAGTTTTGTTGTTTTGTGTGTGTTTTATGCAACTTCACTGTTGTACTTAATAAAATTCATTTCACTCAATTCTAGCGAAATAAGTACGCAGCCAAAAAAAGAAAAGAAAAGGCAAATGGAACTGCACCCTTGCATGCAAACAATTTGCAAAATTGAACGTATGCCACATTGCGTCGAAGTTTCGACATTTCTGTCTGACTTGGGCACAACTGTCAGTACGATTTCACTAAATGCGACGACGTGACGTTGTTTCTACATATGATAAGAGTAACGGCTGGAGCCTGAAAGGGTTGCAAGACTCACGTCGAGGATCCTCTGGTGCTCCTTGCGCTTCATGGCGTCCACCCTGTCCTGTTCGCGCTTTTGTTCCTCAACCCTGAGCATCTCTTCCTCCTCCTGCTTCAGCCTCTTGAACGCCTCTTCCAGCTGAAGTGGGTGAACAGGAGGGGGGATGTTGGGAGTAGGGTGAAGATATTGCAGGAGAGTTAAAACCAACAACAGTGCGTACCGTTGAGTTAGTTGCTACTGCACGATCATCAAAGTGAAATCAAATTTACAGCAAGGCTAGAAATATGCGTACCGACACTTTAAAAGCAACGTGAGATACAAGACAAGCACAGAGAAAGAAACAGGGAAGACATCACAGTGCTGCCGTGGTGTCTTCCATGAACTAGTAAAACAAAAAAAATCTGCGATCATTCAGAAAGTTTGAATTAAAGCTGCTTGATTATGCTAGGTCTGCAAACTGCACAATGGCAGATAGTGTGGAGTTCATGCTCTGTTATAACGAAATAGTATTTTACAGTATCAAGGTGCTTCTTTGGAAGTTACAACTCTGTACAGGTTTCCAAGTACGTTTCTAATTGGCTTGCGAATACAGCAAGTCACATGTGCAGTTCAATGCTGGGGATTTGAGAAGTGTTCGACTATGCTATCTGGGTGGCCGTGGAATTCGACCCCATTTGGAAGTTGCGTGTATACTGCAGCTTTTTGCCCGGCCAGCGTACCTTGGTGATGCGTTTGACGGTGTCAAAGCGGTCTTCCTGGGCTTCTACGGTCTTCATGAAGTCGTCGTGCTTACGGATGAGCTCCTCCACTGCCGAGATGGAATCGGCGCGGTCGTCATCGCGGAGGAATGCCTCTCGACTTGCCAGCCACGTCTCCAGCTGGTCAGCATCACGGAGGAATAGCTGCAATTCACAGAGACAAACATTGTCAACGAGACCATGGGGTAACAGCTGTGAAACACTACAAGTCCATCCAAAGCCACCGCTCTATCTAATGAGCACATTTAGAGTTGGGCCCACATAACAATCCCACTTAGAGTGAACTTTCAACTACTACAAACAGTTTGTCAACAGCCAAAATGTTTCGCAAAGAGTCTTTGAGAGAACCATACACTTATAATAGTCCGGTGCATTGCTCAGTTTGTTTACAGCGAATGGAATGAAGAGGCTGTGACTCAACGAGGCAGGGATGGGTCCCAGTGATCTCAGTATCGTCTCCTGCTTGACAGCTCACTCCAGCATTCTGTGTATGCCAGGAGCTTTACTGCAACCATGTCGACAGCTCGACAAGCTTATGGAGAACCACCGTTTTGTAGAGAACCACTGTAGCGTGGAAACTGCTTAAACAGAGTTCAATCACCAATTCCTGCCAGCAAATGTATTGCAAGTCATTTCTGGAAATAAAGCATCTTTTCTGTGCCCTGCCGAGTTCAGTACTGAAAGTTCTAAGGGCAAGTCCAACTATAACGAGCTCATGATATAGCAGACACAGTTTCTTCAGTGAAGGTGTTCGTCATATCCTGGCTCAACTGTAGCGCACTCTAGCCTCAACAATGCAAGACTATCATGAGAATGAAGAACAGAAAGCAATGTGTGAGGTTCTCACCAAGATGTGCACACATATGGCAGAATGGTGCCCTGGAAGTATTGGTGCAGAGACATGAATGCCTATTGCATTCCTTCCCATACCGCGTACTGCTTGCATACAGAAAGCTATTGCTTCAAAAATTAAAATTCACAGCCAATCTATAAAGCTTTGGCTTGATGAGCTTTCTTTACTAGCTGTAAACCAATGCACACATGAAAGTTTCTCACCAAAGTCAACACCCAACAGATACTAACAAATTTTTTTTTTACAGAACTTCTGCTTCTGCAAAGAAAATCTATTCATAGAAGAGAAGTCGGGCTTACTAACATAAACAAGTCGTAACAATTCAAACGAAACATGTGATGCATGAGAAAGGAGCCTTGCACGCGTTTGAAGGCTGCAGCACTCACCTGCAGGTCCAAGCTTTGGTCGTAGATCTCCTGCCGCCGCTTCCACGTGTGCTCGAGCGCCTTGCGCGACTCGGAGAGGCGTCGGATGCGGTCGCGCACCTCATCGGACATGAAGTGGCCACTGGCAATAATCTTGTCGCCATTCGCAACAAAACGCGAGAAGCTCTCGGCACGGGCATCCATCTCTGCCCTGTGCTCCCTGTGGCGTGCCAGGAGGGCTTCCGCACCCGTCACGTCCCGGGCGAGCTCATCCGACGTGATGCGAGCCGTGATGTCGTTAAGCCACGCCCTGAGAAGCGAGAAGCAGAGGAAGTAAATGCCAAAGTACATACACGCTTCAATTTATAAAAACCTGACTCTGTACAAGTACCCCAGCTGAACAAAAACTGCAGTATATTTGGTGGAAGCTAAAGTCGATTGATCGATTGATTCGTTCACTCACGAACTGCAGACTCACATGAGTTCGCGGTACTCGTCGAAGTACGCCTGCAGCTGCTCGGCCTGGTGCAGCTTGTCGCCCCGCTGGTGTGAGCGGTTCAGCAGCGTGCTCCAGGCATCAGACACTTCGTCCTGCTTGGCCTCGATGTGTTCCCGTGCATCCGGGAACGTCTCAGCCAGGCGACGGGCCTCGCGAAGCAGCGTCTCCACCTGTTCCCTCACTGCTGCCAGGTCTCTCTGCAATCCCAATGGATGGACAGGACTCAGAGGCTGATGGGACTGTCGCGACACTTTTTGCTGTGGTGACTTTAACCTGCCATCATGGCCACAGATCAGAAACATTAATGGCTAAGAAGATTATGACAAACTTTCAACGAAAGTTTGCCACCCATCTTGTTGTTGCATCTTCTTTTGCAACTTACTAAGCCTCCACTCGCAGCAAGACAGGCCTATTTGCAGTGTCGGAAGTGTTATCTGCCAAAGCATTGAAGTTTGCCACCCTTCAAGGTCTTTTCACATGAGGAACTTGACATCTAGGACAACTTGATGCCACCGAGTCACCGAGACCTACCTGGAATCCTTCATGACGTCGGCTCAGAGCCTGGATGCTCTCCAGGTCATGACCGAAGTCCTCGTTGAGGAGCACCGCTTCTTTTTCATAAATCCAGCTGATGGTCTCGTCCGCATTGCGGTCAAACGTGTGCACCTGTCTAGCTCCGGCCAAAGCCTGCATTAGGTGTCAAAATGAATGACCAACAACACAAAATTTAGCATCAGGCAGCACTTGAAGCTTCACGACAATTTGTCATAACATTACTTTGCAGTCGTAAGATGTAATGGCTAGCATAACATGTAACATGGCATTGTAACACGTAACTCACTGTTGATTCATTTGGTAGTATTTGTCTGATTCTAACAAGCCCTCGGCACGCCTAGACTCTGTACCCACATGGCCGCGCTTAGCCGCACCATATGCCACCACCGCCGAATGGCATGAGGTATACACCATACAGCATATAGCGTGCGGCCCCAACGTTATCACACTCGGACTTTATGCAGAACATCACAATGACGGCGGAAATGCACCTGGAGTGTCCATATAATTTCTATCACATTGAAACAGAAGCTGGCAAATGAGTGAAAATACAGAACGTACGTCTTGCCGAGAGGCTGCGCACTCCTTGCACTCCTCCCAGAGTTTGGCGACCTCGGCGCAGCGCTTGGCGACGGCGTCGCTCTGCGGGTGCCGTTCGGCGATCAGCGTACGCCCCAGCTGCTGGACCAGCCGCACTCGGTCCTCGCTGCCTTGCAGCGTGGTCAGGAACACGTCGAACTTCTGCATCAGGATCTGCACGGGGAAACCAGTCATGTTTATCTTTGTTACCCATTCGCACCTAACTTGCTTGTTGCAACAATCAAAATGCGCACTGGCAGGGAGTGACCAGCTTTAGAACTGTCATGCATGCCCCGTGCCCGTGGAAAATATTGCTAGGATTCAATGAAATCTCATGAGAAAGTCAACAGTTCCACAGAATGGTTGCACACTATTTTCTATGGATGTCAATAAACGCTAGCATGACCTTTTGCAGGGGCGTTCTTCTGGCTCGGCTCCCTCGCAAGACGTGCTCGGCTAGCTTTTGTCCAGTTTCATCACAACATCACCATTTGACATTCGTCATCACTATCAACGGCCTACTTGATTCCACTGCAAAATAAGGACTTTTCCAAGAGACTTCCAATTACCTCCATCCTGCGTCACCTAACTCTATCACATTTCTTAATCTTATCAGCCCGTCTATTCGTTGCCATTCGTCACAGCTATTCTCCTCTTTTGGCACCCAATCTGTCACTCTCATGGACTACTGGGGATTTGTTTTAATTATTGTGTCAACCTCCCAACTTCCTATCTTCCTTTCAGACTATGCTGAGATATCATTCACCCCCATTTGATCTCAAACTCACATTTCCACATTTCTTATATGCCAACTTTATGCCTATGATCATGTTCTGTTGATCTTTCTATGGATCTTATCTTCCTTTTTAGAATCCTCAAACCCTAGCTAACCTTCAATTTTTGGCCCCATATTGGCAGAGTACTGTGATTACATACCTTTGTTTACGAGGCTATTGGTAAGCGCACAAGTTTTCAGATGACGGGAAGTAAAAAAGAGAAACGTGCTCGTTAGTTGCTAACTCACTTCAACACGCTCGAGGTCAGTTCCGTAGTCCTCCGAGCCCGCAATGGCTGTCTGCGTCTGAATCCAGTGAAGAACTTCGTCCGTCTCCCGCAGGAATGTGTAGAACTTGGCGCTCTCGGATAGCTTCCAGCGCCTCTCGGCAATCTGCTTCTTCAACCTCGTGTACAGCTCTTCCAGGTCCTTCTGCTCAATCGCCAAGCACAAAGAGAAAGAATTTGTATCGTTATAATCGGGAAACCAAATCAAATTTTGGCAGCAGTTGAAGCAGCACAACAGTTGGAGCTGAGGCTACTTTGCACTCATAACATGTAATGGCTAATACAACATGAAAAAAATTGAAGTGTGCTGATTCGTATAAATGTTGCATTTCGATATGTTGCACAAAAGAGACTAGACACTAATCCTCCTTTACCATTACTGGAATGTGAGGCGAGAGAGAAGCGCCTATGGCTGAGACACGCACCATTTTAGCGCTGATGTTGGCACTGTCGAAGTGTCCCCGGTCCACCAGCTCCGTGCTCTGCTTCATCAGCCGAGTGATGTTGGCGTTGAAGCCATCGACGTCACGGTCGACTCCATCCAGCTTCTTTGTGAGTGCCTGCAGACGCAAAACAAGGATCACGCAAAACAAAGACTTTCCGAATGCAATAGCTTGCATATGTGCAGCTCCATGAAAACTTAATGTAAAATATGCAAGAACATAATGTGACAACTCTGTGTGATGTAGTAGACAATGTAATGAGACACCTGTGGAGACGCCATCAACTCAGCTGTGAGCTGAGAGATAGCTTCCGAGCTCGCCGCATTGTGGCCACGAAAATCGAAAGTAGTGACATCTACATGAACGTCCAAAATCAAATGTGAACTGCACGCTATGGTGATGCTCAATTGGCTAGGCATTGTAAACACCACCCCGCTTGGCCATAGCCTTCGCAGTACTAGGCATTGAAGAAGAAGCGAGAGCGCCGCGAAGAGGATCAAAGGCAATCTTTGATTGCCAATAACTCTGCTTCTGCTGAACGCATGCAAGTACTTTTTGCTGCAAAGTGCTTCTGAAATAGCCTATTTTAAGTTCGAATGCATATTTTTTTACTTCTGCCAACGTTAAAAAAAAAGTGTTTAAACAGTGCTTCGAGGCCTTTTTAAATTCTTGGTATCAGTTATAGGCGTGAAAATGTGGTACGCAGTGGGAAAAAGTCTGATCCTTAATATATTACCACTGTAACACAAGCTGCACAGAAAACACTGGACCCACCAGGACTGAATCCTCATCCTTTCCAAGGTCTGGGCTGTTGACCACGAGGAACTTTTCCTCCATCCAGGCCTCGGCCTCAGTGGCTTCACTGTAGAACTGCAACGCAGCATTACACAGTCAGTGAGGAAGAGCTGCTCATATCCTCAGGCCACGCAAAGCTGTGTCACTTCCACAAGCACATATTTCGCATCAATTATTTCAAGTTAGACGTAGATTTTTTGCCCCATGATAATAAGAGAATATCTTTGTGTACAGCTAATATCTTCCGAATACCCACCTATAAAACAGGAAGGTCAAGTATCATTTGTTGCTATATCACTTTCTGATATTAACCTGCTTACTACAATGTGATTATTTACAGAATACTGCAGGTAACTCTCTTGGCCCAAGTATTAGTGCTGAGTACAGGCATTTTTATTGGAGAATAATGTTATAGCAAAAATGCAAGTAATTACATGTAAAACTATGTGACAGAGGCAGTATAAGAAAATAAAAATAAAAAATGCGGCGATCTGCAAGCTCCAATAGAAAAAAAATGGAAATGTACTTCAAGTAATTGAAACATGTAATCAGTTCAAAAATAAAGAGCACGACATGATTGTTAAACGATTGTGCTCTCAAGTCTTTCAAAACTGTCCATCACGACAGCTAGATGCCCATTATTCTGTCCAACAGGGCTTCCCATGCAGATTCTTCTAGATCTCTCAGGACTGCTCAATGGCCACAAATTGTTGAACTGCCCATCACGACCCATCAAGGCACACCAGGGCAGCGAAACGTTCATCCATTGTCCACATCTGTCATCAACATTCAGTGCCCATGAGGACAGCCAGAGGCCCAAATTGACCATAAACAAGCCACCAGGGTTTATTAAGGTCCTGATGGGCAGCCAAAGGATCATTAGTTGTCGGCTGTCCACCAGCCGGCTATCAGCATATGTCAAGGCACAACAGCAAGAGGTCCAAATTGACCATCAAGGAGCCACCAGGATCCATTAAGGCCCTGACGAGCAGCCAACATATCATTAGTTGTCTATAAGCCGACCATCAGCCGGCCATCAGCATATGTCAAGGCACACCAGGTCAACCAAAGGCCCTTAACTTGTCCATAAGCTGCCTGTCATATAAACAAAGTTCTACCAAGGCCTATCAGGACAGCCAAAGGTCTCCATGTTCTCTATAAGCTGCCCATCAGCTAACCATAATAATCACTAAGGCTTATCAGGCCAGCCAGAAAGCCAATGCCTAACGCAAGTGCCTTACCGTGTGCGATTCCAAAGCGTCAAGCAGGCGCAGCCTTCGGACACTGGCTGCATCCTTGAGCCTGCCCCAGGCTAGCTGGAGTTCAGTCAGTCTCTTCTCCACCTCGGAGGCAGCAAAATGACCGCTGCGGATCATCTGCCGCCCTTTGCTTCCGACCGATGCGACCAGGGGCTCGTGTGCTTGGATGTCTGCTTCCAGTCCCTGACGAAATGCACAAGTAAAATAGCTCTGTTAGGTAAGACTAATTAGTTTACATGGCTGTAATGACTAAAAAGCACTTTTGGATATAAATCTGGGTAGGATCACTCTCTATAGCCCCTTAATGGCCGACACTTCTGTCCAATATTGGTGCAAAAATGGTCCTTGAACTTTGGGGCACTTAACCCATAAATTATATGCTTTCAAAAATAGTCTCTGTGGGCACTTCCAAGTTTGATAAGTATGTATAAGTATGAAACAACGAAATGTCGCTGGTTTTATTCAGCAATGGAAGAACTCGGAAGATTATGCCCATGCATCTGGTGTCAGAAGGAGCAGGAGATTTATTTACTCGATCTCAATGCCATGCGGAAAAGCGCACATTGGGCAGACTGAACGACGTGTAAATGACCTACTAAGGGAGTATGCGCAGTAAGTAATGAAAAAAAGAGGACAAGTTTATTCACTTGCTTGCGTCTGTTGCACCACGTGGGTGTGAGTCGCAATTTTTGTTAAGGGGGGATGAGGGTCTTGAAAACTTTTTTTTTATTTCTTAACATATCTTCCTGAAAACTGGCATGCAGATATATCTTTGAATGCTGATCCCAAATATATATTCAGATTTTATATATCTCATCTAGAAATGAAGATATAGCAAAATAATTTATCCCACATAGGTCTTTTCTTACGGGCCATTATGATAATTTCTTAATTAAAAAAACTAGTTTTAAAGAATAGCTGTCATTTCCAAGGGCCCACTGCACATCCTAAAGCTAAAGAAATTTTTAAAAAGTGATCATATAGGTCATGAATGAATAACAAAGTAGGAAGAAAAAAACAATGCGGGAGTAATTAGCTTACATCTGACCTAATTGCTAGTCTATTGGGTTTAATGAAAAATGGAAAGCTTTAGGATGTAGCTGAGGTTTTACTGAAAAAAATGATACCTAATTCAATAAAATCAGTTGATGCAAACATTATGAAAACTTCTGTAAGGCAAAGGCATTTGATCGAAAAAGCAAAGCTGAGAAAATTGCATTCAAAGTTTTGCTTACTCTGCCACTTTTGTTTACCTATCACATGGAAAAATTTAATGCTTTAGCATGCAGCCCAGTCATTACTGAACACAATAACACCAAACTCACAGAAATCTGTTCATGTAAAAATTGTGAAAACCTCTGTATTGCATTGGCACTTGACAAAAAGAAAAAGCTCAGAAAGTCGTCTTCACTTGCTGTGCCGACGTTCATTAGCTCGAACTTGCGGAAAGTCGCGGACTTCTTCGCCAATGAAGTTTTAATGTTGTCTGCGTACTTTTCGCACCCCGCGCACTCCGCGCAAAACAACGTGTCGAAGCGTTGAGCACGCGAGCTCGGTTTAGCCGCGTCCGTCGGCACCGAAGCGGCGTGCGGAAACGCCGAAGTCGACGTTAGGCTTAGGTCAGCCGGCTCGGCCGTTTCCGACGACACGGAATCCGAAGCGACTTGCAGCGTCTCAAAAGTTGGCATTTTCGACGGGCTTAGTCCAGGCGCATCCACCGGCACTGCAGAGACTTGCGGTAACACCGAAGTTGACACCGATCGGCACTGTCCAGCCGCGTCCACCGGCGAAGCTGTTGTTGGCGAGCTCAGTCCAGCCGCATCCACCAAGGGCACAGCAGCTTGCGGCATCACCGAAGCTGTAGTTCAAGACGATGTAGCTCTCTTCTTATTCCATGCGCGTCTCTTTTTTCCGACTGCTTTTCGCGTGCTTGCTTTCAAGCGCGCGTCTCGCGCCATCGTGACACGCGGAACAAAGACACCAGGCACGCAAAAGCAAGAAATTCGTGGTTAAAAGAAGCGACTCAATAGCCAAAATATTTACAAGAATGATAAAGAAAAAGGCAGAAGGAAAAATAGTAGGAAACAAAGAGGAATGCGAAAAATGACGTGCGCGCCGGCGAAAGCAGACGACGTGAAGGAGTCGAACAACGCGGCCGCGGGGCCGCGGTAGGCGAAGCATGCGTCACGGCCAATCAGAGGGCTGCGCCTCGGGGAGGCGCCCGTTTCACCCAATCAGCGGCTGTCTCGCGACGATTTCGCGCTTGAGAACGGGTGCCTAGAGTGCCGATCGCTCCGCTGCACGAGGGTCTACAGCGTGCCGAGGGGCGCCAGAATGGAGAGCGGGAAACCAGCTTTCAAACGTGACCAAGATGGCGCCGATCGGTTCGCGTCGCGCGGAGCTACGGCAGCTTGAAAATGAGGCAAACGTTCGCGCTTGGCGTTCAATTTCGGCTCACCGACGTTTCTAAATTGCCGTTTTTTTTATACTTCGAGTAGGAATTGCGCCATAATATTTTGTAAAGGCATAGTTGGGACATTAAAGACTTCAAAAACGCAATTTTTGAAAATTGCCATTTTTGACCATTTTTCGCGATTTCAAGACCCGCGTCCCCCCTTAAACGCATAAATGCTGCTATGTCTGTCAAAACGCTGCAAATTCATCTGACATTTAGAATGCTTATTACTCGCTAAGACACCATTTAAAGCAGTGATCCAACAAGCCAACGGGACATGAATGCAAAACCCCAGTTACTTGCCTGGTGTTTTTTCTGCAGCGACTGCACCGAGGACAGACTCGTGCCGAGGTCGGCCGAGCTGGCCAGCGGTTCCTTCTCCCGTATCCACGACATCTCGTCGTCCACGTCACGAAGCAGCTGCTGCAGCTGCAGGGCTTCTTCCAAGTTCTCCCGGCGGATCTGGAGCGGCTCGTGCAGCGACGTGTACCTGCACGCGGCGAGGTATGACTTTAGTTGAAATTAAATGAAATTAAATTATGGGGTTCACCGTCCCGAAACAACACGCAGGCTATGAGAGACACTGTATAAGGTGGGGGTTCTCCAAAATAATTTTGACCACCTGGGCTTCTTTAATGTCCACCTAGATCTAAATACACAAGCATTCTTGCATTCGGCCCCCATTTGAATGTGGCCATGGCGGCCAGAAATAAAATCCGCAACCTTGTTGTATTCAGGATGAGTATGGCTCGGTCGCTTAGCCACCATGGCGGGTGGGATTAATTTAGTAACAGCCGTGGTTAAGAGTCACAGCACACTTAATAGCAACCAAAGAACATACAAATAAACGATAAGCTGCTAATACTTAATACAGTAAAAGTGGAGCAGTAGCTAATTTTCAGTGATCAGTTGCATTGGGAGTTCCAAAAGCACTGAAAAGCAGACACCTGTCAGTGTAAGCGATACTGTTATATGTGTGACAAACCCAGACACTCTTTTATGGATAGATATTTTACAGCATCAAAAATAATAAGTACAACAATTAAAATACCTATATATAGATTTATTACCATGACCAAAGATATACCAGAAGATGTGCCGACCTGTTTTTTGCACACAAGGGTGATACCAACACATTAAATACATCTTCTTGCAAGTTTTTTATGGAACAAAGAGCTAAGCAGAAATGGAAAATCAAGAATAAAGTCACCCTGGCTCTATTATTTACAGTTAATTAGAACGGGACTGCAACGGTGAACACAGAATTCTGAACATTCAGCTATGTTCTGGACAGGGCACTCGTGTGTATAGCTGGCACTTCTTGCGTCAATGTGATCAGGTTGAGTATTTAGCAATGTAGCCTGTGTATAAGAGTGTTTACAAGTTTATGATAGGACTATACAAGCATAGTTAATACAGTTTATCAAAACTAAGACATAAGTGTCTTAACTAGGATACATTAGCGTCAAATACTGATATAAACACAAACATAAAACAGACAAGGACAAGCAGTGGTACACCAGTGCCCATTCTTGTCTGTTTTGTGTTTTCATGTGTCCAGCATTCCGTGCTACTAGTATACCTTGGTTAGAATGCAAGAACTAGCTCAACAGTCAGTCTTTCTAACAGAGAAACAAAATGAAGGCTACATTTCAGGTTAATGACAAGCATGACAGCTCATGGCATCTCACGAGCACACGGCTACCTTTTCACAATGCTGTCGGCCCGCTCCTGAATCTCATTCTTGAGGAAGTGGTCATTCTTCTGAAAGTTGGCAGCCTGGTCCTTCACCTGCTCCAGCATTTCGGCGTGGTTCGTGATGTCCGTTTCAAGAAGCTTCGGTTGTGAAAGCAGAAATATTCCATGAGAATCAGTAGAAAAAGAGAAAAAAGAACAAATTGCATTTAACAACAAGTATT
Source organism: Dermacentor variabilis (assembly GCF_050947875.1). Lineage (NCBI taxonomy): Eukaryota > Metazoa > Arthropoda > Arachnida > Ixodida > Ixodidae > Dermacentor > Dermacentor variabilis. Next base: position 148,201,002 of record NC_134574.1, on the reverse strand, counting down.
TAACACTTGCATGCTCAGTCATACAAGCACTAGTGGAGCAAATCTGTCGCTAACTTTCTTGAAATGCGTTCAAATACTAACTCGGCAGTCATGCTGGCTTAATTGTCTTGAGCATCTCTTTCTTCTGATAATCACTACTGGCTAGTGCAGCAGTTGCTACAGATTGTGCCGTATGTTAGTGAAAAGTGCTCTACAAGAACAATAATCGATGGTTAATAGCTAGTTCTGTCTTATCTTTCACATGAGACACATTCCATAGTAATGCAACATGATACAGGGCCAATTAACTCAGAACCATACAGACAGCAGGCACTAGTGATATTCTGTACCTGCTGCTTCTTCAGAAGGTTTTGGACAGAGGTCAGGTCCTTGCCATGGTCTTCAGACTGCAGCTGTGTTTCGACATCGTCCATCCAGGTTTGTAAGTCGTCGAGCATCCAGTTAAACAACAGTGCCTAGAGAGAAAAAAATATGAAATAGTGACATTACAAATACTTTCCACTTGGAAAAACACAGAATAAGGAAGTTGCAGTTTGGCCTGAATGGAAAAGTGAAAGCGATAGAGGTATTGGTAGCTGGCTGAGTGCGCCTGGCCATGCTATGAATGCATGTGGCGTCGGAATTCCCTTGTTACACTCGAGTGAGTAATGCTTTTAGCATTGGCGTCTTTATATCGCTCAATAAATGACCGCATAGAAGCAAAACCGTACGTGATAGGAGTCCTGCAGCCGGTCCTTCTTCAGCTTCGTCTGCTCCAGCAGCTGAGCCCAGAGCCTCTCCACCGCCTCCAGCCGCGACTCGATCTGACCCGACGCGTAGTGGTCCGCTTCAACCAGCCGCTGACCCTCGTCGAGGAGGGTCTCGACGCGGCCGCGGTGGGCCAAGATTTCGGCCTCGAAAGCGGCGTGCTTCTTCGTCTTGCTTGGCAGGTTCACCGGATCCCGGTAGTTCTCGTCACAGGCCACCTGGAGCTTCTCGTTGAGCCATGCTTCCACCTGCGAGATTTATGGAAATAGCGGCGATGAGTGAACCCAGGGCGTTTCCACCATGGAACTCTCAATTTACTGGTAAAATCTGGAATGTTGAGATGACGAGTTGGTGTAGCTCTTGAACACGAAACAACAGTGACGGAAATGAACAACTACACCTCAAGATCTGCAGTTAGCTTCCCTTCGCAGCTTGCGTGCCTGGTGGCTAAGCTTAATGCACAGGAGAAAGAAAAAGAAAAGGATAACATGGAAGAGCCCTTGTTATAACTGTAGCATGGCCTAGAATATATATTTAGGCGGTAAGTTATAGTGGGTTTCATTTACATAATGTTGTAACACACCATAAAGAAACATTTTCTCCTAAGCTAAACACATAGAATCTTTTGGAGTTGCATTGCATTGCAGTTGGCATTTTCTTCCCCCAGATATTTCAGACTTAGTATGAGTCATAATTCACATTTCTGATCCTTTCTCATTCACAGCCAGATCTCTTGTACCTTTCTATAAAACACACTTCACCACTCTACGGTAATGCCCTCTGGGCAAATGTAGTGTCATGAATAAAGGTATAAAATAAGGAAAAGCTGAGTCACATATATAAAACGATCAGAGTTCCAGGATCTCTTTGGCTTGTCTTGAAGGAAGTTGACTGTACATAAAACAACAAAGGCTTGCATCATATTCGTGAGAGCACATCATCTACAATTGGATTCAACCGCCATCCCTCTGTACGCACCTCATAGACGTTGCGGAGGAAGCGCTGGAACTGTCGTGACTCGGCGAGCCGCCTCCGCTTGAGCTGCGCGTTCTCCTGGAGCCGTTGGCGGCGCGCACAGATGGCGTCGCACTGCGCCTGGATGGCAGCGCTGTCATAGTGGCCGTCCTGGACCAGGGCACGGGCAAACTCTTCCATGTGGCTGATGCGCTCCCCCTGTGTCTCCATGGTTTGCTCGAAGTGCGCGTGCTTCTTGGTCAGCACATCTACGCTTGACATGGAGTCCTGCGCGGCAGAGAATAATGGTCATCCCAAATGTCTCTAGACATTGAAAAACACACACACACACAGAGAACAAAATAAAACAAAACTTCTGGCTCCAGTCAGTTTTCGAGTTCCTTTACTTCAAGCATCAGCCCAACTACAAAGGACAAGATTCTAAGAGGACGGATCAAACTGACACTTGCTGGCTTATGAATGATACATCCTATTAAGCCACTGATGCAATTTTTACAGAAGAGCGTGGACCCTTTCATTTGATTAACTTGTTATGCTACATGGCAACTTGTTTGGCGTAAAGAAAGAAAAAGAACAGAAAGCTGCTGTTTGCAGACAAGGCAATTTTCAGACGTGTAGCCAGGACAGGGGCACGATCAGGGCGTGGAATTCGGGCCAGCATTTCACGCCACTTCGTTTACGCACACTCCAGAAGAAACTTGCGAAGAAAGCTGTACAGCTCTAGCAAATCTCTGCAGATCATAAAAGGCATCTGTTGAACAAGCGCGTCTAGTACTTCAGAACTCACCCCGAGATCCTCATTGTTCAGCACGGCCTCCTTGCTGGACAGCCATGCCTCGGCCTGCTTCGCCTGCTCCCTGAACACCTGCAGGTCCTTGCACTGCCGCAAGATGGCCGCCCGCTCCTCCCAGGCACGGCGCAGCGACTGACGCAGCTCCTCCAGCCGTTCCAGCTCCTTCTCCACGACGTCCGATGCCGGGTGCTTGTCCCGCTGCAGCATGTTGCCAAACGAGTGGAGCCTCTCGAAGGCGTCTTGACGACCTTCCATCTCCGCCTGCATGGAACAAGCACAGAGCTTGAACTGTCGGATCCTAGGAGTTTAGCATTCCAAAGCTCGCTTTATACCTGTCACCACTTGCAAAGGCTCACAATACAGGTTCTCATTCATTCTATACAGCATACCTCTTTTCAAAGTTTGCAAGTGGGCTTGTCTGCACTGTTCATTTGCCCAACTAATGGTGGTGCCAATCGTCGTTTAAATGAATGCAAAGCCCTAACCGCACATGCATTTGTGCTTGTCACTCGCGCATGTTGTCATAACGAGGACCATGTCTACATTTTTTCACGTCATAAGATACAAGTAAACTGAGCTTGTACATGCCGTTTGTGAAAATGACTTTGCCTCCATTAGTTGGGCAAACTGCCTTATGGAAAAGCCAGCTTTACAATTATGAAAAGAGGCCACTGGCACGCGTTCTAAAGCAAATCAAAACGCATAGCGTAACGTCTTAGAGCAACTCGCGGTCCTAGAGCAACGGATACCATAATGGATGGCTCTGGATTAATTTTAACCTCTTTTAACATTCGCCTGGATCTAACACAAACGTTCTTGCATTCTGTCCTGCTTAGAATGTTGCCATGGTAGCTGAGAATTGAACCCTCAACCTTGTGTTGTGTAGCAGAACACCACAGCACACATGTTCTAGACAACAAATGCTTACTGGCAACCTCAAAAGATTCCACAGGCATTTTTCTTTTTTTCACAGCAGTGGATTTACTCAGTGAATTCAGCTTACAGAAAACTTGTGTGGGCTGGTTATGGCCTGCAGGTCAAGCATTAGAAACTCTCCTGCCCTAAAAAAAGATCATGTGCTCTTAAAAAAAAAGCATTATTTATTGAGCATGCAGTTTCAAAGTGTGCTGAAAGCTTTACAGGAACTTCCTACAAAATTTCAGCACTCTAAAACTGCCATTTTGTTGACACTGGACTTTTTCTGACATTACGGCGGTCTTTAATAGACATGTCACACTTTGAGTCGCACTTAAATGTACTTGAAATCAAATGCGCCCCAACTAAATGCTAAACTTCGCGAGAAACAATGACATGTAATGGAAACACTGACATTCATGTTTTTGAGGCACAGTCGTGCTTCTTATGCCGCAAAACACAATTTGTCATGACAGCTTGGACGGCATGTGCCGTCTCTTTTCCTGTCACGTTTTTCTGGCACAAAAGGCATGAAAGTCAATGTAACATCCCGCCTACACCAGCGAGAAGCCTTTCTAGGCTGTAATGCAAAATTTGACAGAGCTTCCACTGCACAACTGCGACATGGCCATGCGAGTCCAACAACCGCGCAACGCGTAACCGGATCCGTACCTTGCACTCCTGGTGAAATTCCAGCAGGCTCTCGGCCTCTTGCATGTTGGTGCCCAGGCCACCCGAGTTCATCCGCTCTATCAGGTCGTTCACCCAGGCCTCCTGCAAGTGCACAACACAACATGATCAGCAGAAACAGAATCTGAAGCAGTGTTACAGTAGACTCGTGAGATTTAAAACTTGGATCATTCAAAATTACGGTTGAATAAATGAATTTCAGACCTTTACCTGGTCCACTGCAGTGTTAGTGTGCATGAAGTGGCTTAGTTTGAACAAGTCAAGCGGGCATTTCAGTTAATTCTAACTTTTTTGATTTCCAGAGGGTACAAGAATGTAGCTGAAGATGGCTTACGAAGGGTGAGCGTGTAGGGTGGGGGCATTCACGAGGCACTAAAAGTCAAAATAGTCATTAATAGTCAAAAAATGTCTACTCAAAGGGCTGTATACATCGACGATCACATCAAACGCAACTCCATAGCAAGTTATATATCTGTTTCTGTTCACGTCCATGTCTTAAGACTATACAAATATATGGCCAGTTATGGATACATATTAATCAAATGAGCCATAACTGCGTTTTGGACTCTATTAGATTCAATTTGACTTGGCTGAAACGTGAAATGTGTGTTCACTTGGAGTTCAAGGTAATGCGAATGAAGCACTCAAAAGTGGTCCTTCATTGCTTACAGAAATGTAAGCAATGAGACTTGCTCATAACATGCCAGCACATTAAGTGGGATACCCTTCTGTGTGTAGTTAACTTAATAAAGAGAAAATGACAAACACAATGTGAAAGAAAGGGGGGAAGGATTTAGCGAAAGGTAAAAGAAAAACTCACCAGACCCTTCAACTCCGTGAGAAACTTGTGCAGCTGGTAAGCACCAGCAAGGGTTTGCTTCCTGGGCAATGAGAGAATGGAAAAAAAATATGAAGGAAATAAAACTGTTGTACAACTGTCGTTATGCTAATTAAGATGATCTAGGACATCCTACCATAAATTATTTCTTTTTCTAGTAGACAACCTCACGAGGTTCACTTGAAACTTAGTGGCGTCTTGAAACCCCTTGCCAATACCAATCAAAGTAATTGAACGAGTATTCAGTAAGTGATATCACACTACAATGCAGTCTTATGTTTGTGAAACTTAACACTGAAAAATATTTTATTCAATCTTAGGTCGCGCCTTAAGACTACCCACAAAGACAAAACAAGAGAGTCTGTTCACAACCTTCCACAAGTAGTGATTCCCTATGCCTCCCCTCAATGTCTGTATCTTCGATAAAATTGCAGATGAGGTAAATTTTCCCAAGTGGAACAGACATTTGCCTACTGAACCAAGGTACAGCTGTGTAACGAGGTATTCCGCAGAAGTTAATAACAAAACCATACACTGAAGTTAACCATGAAATCATATAAATTAAAGGCCAACCTCAATACAAGAACTTCTCACAAGAAGTGATTTTCACAGAGTGTTGCACTGAAAGTGCAGGTAAATATGACGATGAGGCCCTCTTTTGAAAATTCGACTCACAGTACCAAGGAATGTCATCCCTAACTGAGCTGTTTTCGTTTGCTACAGCTTATCACAAGTTGTACTTAAGCTCTGTAGGCACAGTACAGTCGTACCTCGGTATACAGAACACAAATGTAACAAATTATCTGATATAACAAAGTAAATATGAAATGTTGGTGCCAGGAAATCGTACGAAACGGGATCGTATCAACGAATTTCTACTGTATGTGCCTATAACAAATATTGGATACACTCACACCTTGTTGTAATGAATTCACATCTGACATATAATGCCTCCATTATATCTGATATTCATTATTAGCATATATTCGTTACATGCTGATATTAGAGAGAAATATCTTAGGTTTACTACATTATATTGGCAATGGACAGTATAATGAGGTTATTTTCATGTCCCATGCAACTTTGCTATAATAATTCGCTGTATGTAGAAACTTGCCGACTCACCTGTTGTTGCAGAGACCCATCAGCCGCTTCCAGTTCTCTTGGACCTCGACGACCTTGGCTCGGATGGGAGAGGCCAGCTCCCCGTGTTTCTTCATCAGCCGCTCGCAGTCCTGCTCGTGGTCCTACAATGGAAGACGCACAAGAGAAAACTTCAAAACATTCAGTTGTGAGGCAAAATTGGAAAGTTCCGTGACGACTGTCATAAGATCCTGAATAAGCAGGTACCAGAGAGAATTTGGCATTGCTCTTGCAATGATGGCTCTAGCAAAAGCACATTTTTACATATCCCACAAGAAACTGTCTGTGAAGCATGCTCCTTTACACATTCCAAGACCACAACTTGTACCAAACACAAGACTCTACACAGGCTTAGACCCACAGTGAAATTTATCGTGAACTTTACACAGAAAGATACGCCAACAGGTCCGCCGACAAAAGAGGCGCGTTACAGTGCTTTAAACTTGAAACTTGGTTGCTTGATAGTCTAGTAGCACAGAATTGCTAGTCTCGCAACTTGGTGCAGAAGCTTTGCCAATTGATCGGGGAACACAAAATCTTGACAATAAACAAAACAAAACAAAATATGAAGAAACTGACCCTGAGTTTGGCGTCAATGGTGGTCATCTCGCGTTCCACTGCATCTTGTCTTCGCTGGAGGGACTCGACAGCACGCAGGCTCTTGCTTTCCTCTTTCGTAGTCATAACAATAGCCTAGAATGAAGCCGAATCCACAGCGTAAGAAACGAGTGGGCTTCTTTGGATCAATCGTGCAAGTGGTCATTGATTTGCAGCACCCAAGAACACTTCGGAGAATTTTCATGCTTGACTTCTTTTCACAGATTCTACCGCCACAACTGCGAGCTAAAGGATGGCGTGCTTTCTCACTAAAGGTGAAATTCATCTCGCACTGATTGCTAGCGTAAACTATTTGTTATATTTTTCTTAGATTGATTTGCTTTCCATGTCTTTTTTTGCAGAGAATCAGTAACGAACGCAGTCGCCTGCCCACCTGCATCGCCATAGTGGCCATCAAAATACTTTGATATTTTTTCTTGATTGCTGTATGTTACTGCAAACAACCTAGTGCCTTTAGCATAAAAAAATCACACGAGTCAACATGAGTAGGAAGAATAGCAGCTTGGGTTTGTTGGTTTTCCATGTGTCCTTTCTAAGCTTTACGCTGTTAACACCAGGATGAGTAGGAAGTGGGGAGCAAGTTGGTGCGTGTCCCCTTTGCTAGCGCAGCTGTGGTGCGCATGGGTGTCAGCGTGGCTGAACACATGTGCAGCCCGCGCACCCTGTTTTAGAGGTGATCGCACGTTTAGTACTGGAGGTTGTGTAATCTCGAGTTTCAGACACACGTTGAAATGAGTGGCAGACAAGGCATCCACTCCCTACGGCCGCCACTTTTCATGATTGCATTGTCCCATTGAGGGGGTGGAGTGGGCACGAAGACGTGGCTGGCTTCGCTTCGTGCCGCCGAAGTGAACATATCGTCGACACGGCACGAAGCCATATCATTTGTCGCCGGCTCTCAAATTCAACAAAATTAATTTTTTTCTTCCCGTAAAAATTGCTTTTCAGATTGCCTGATAGTTCGGAAAATCTTGCTGCCCCCTTCCGTGTAAAAGAAATCCATCAGCAACTGTACTTATTTGCATAAAAGGTCGAATTTCAATACAACGAAACTTCAATATAACTAAGCAGGTTGTCGATTTTACCGACTTCATTATATCAAGATTTAACTGTACATTAAATGACTATACAGTAAATTAAATCGGTATATTTAAAGAAAGATCTGTGGCCCCTGTAATAAAACAACAAAATTGGGATGTTGCACTTGACTATGCTAATGAAGGACATTTTTTTTAAGTACTTATTACTAATGTGCTTTGTTTACCATTGTATTAACAAGCTAGCTCTGTTCCCTCCTATAACATCTTCTAGACCTTAAAGGCAGTGGGAACAAATAAATATACCTTCTCATTGATGCGGTCAACGGTGTCGTCGATGTCGCGCTTGAAGGCATGCACCTCGAGGGCAGCAGCCAATTTGGCACGGTAGGCCTCCAGCGCTCCTTGTAGGGCCTTCCATCTGAAGTAAAAAAGCAGCGATATGTCCAAATCATAAACAAGCGAAATGCCTCACTGAGACATAACGTTTCAGTGAGACGATGCTAGCAATGATACTGGCATGCGTTTCTGAAGCTATTGGCCTGCCATTTACCTCTCCAGTTATCATTAAACTTATTTCTATCTGATCTGCCAATGTAAGCAAGATTGAGCGACAAGGCAAGAAATATGGCTGCCAAACACGATAGCAATGCCATTTCCTTGCTGCTTTCGCAGTGGCTAGCACTTTTGTTTATCCATACCATGATAACCATAACTGTTGCAGCTGCAATTGAATTGAAGTTGCAATGTATTGCTATTGTGCTCAAGAACTCTTGTTACTCAGGAGCATAACAACCAACAGGTAATGAACCCACAACCTTTACATGATGCAAAAGTTGCGAATCTGCCTCCCACTGTTGCCAAACTTGTTTTTTCGTCCACTTTCATTTTCCTTTAATTTATCGTCTCTACACTTCAACTAAATTGACAAATAACTTCCCCTGTGCTTTCCTTGGCTTCATACGGTTGTGCTATGGAAAATCAGGCCCCTTGGTGCCCCTTCCTCGCAGTCATTTCAGGTGTATAACGTCTCAATTGCAAGTGTAGCGAATTGCATTTGTGTTGCTCACAAACTAAATTGCATTAGTACTCATGAAGATTACACCATAATTACAATGAATTGCAATTGTGTTACAGAATAACTCAACTGTGTATCACTCCCGGATATTACATTGAAACTGCAATGTCATTGCAATAGATAAGAGTTGTGCAACCCACAAGCTCGAATGCATAACTCAAGGGTATTCAATCGCAATTGCATTTAAACTGCAACAAACCGCAACTGTGCTGCTCAACAACTCAAATGTATCACCCAATAGTATTACGCTGCAATTGTATTACTCAACAACTGCCTTACTCAGGAGCACCGCAAGTGCAATTACATTGCAATTACAATGTTTTAGACTGTGTCATTGATTACCTAAATAAATAATGAAATGCATAAAAAATGAAAAGAATTGTCACAGAACACGACCCCTAGTGTTTAGAGGAAGTAATGAACAATCTATCTCTGTCTTGAAAACAAGGCTTGCAGCCACGCACACACGTGGTGAAAAAAAATGCGACTTGCAAGGCTTCTTACTTGCGGTTTAGTTTTTCTCTGCGCTGCTGCACTGCGCGGGTGTTGGGCCTACCCTCCTTGATAAGCTTGTCAGCGAGGGCGTTGATGTTCTTGATGCGACCGTCATCCACTCTCATGTCCTGCAAGTAATAACAAAGTTTTGGGGAGACCTTCACAAAAGACAGTTCAACGACAGACTCAATAAACAAGAAAGGCGACGTGAATTACGTGCCGCACGAAAGGGAAAAGAATCGTAACTCCCGCAAATCACATTGCATGTTACTGTTGTTCTAAGCGAACATTCACGAGAACAAGTTTTGCATAAATCTTGTGCAGTAAGCATGACAGTGCGGTGACTTATATGAATAACGGATGCTGACGCGAGTCAAGCAACAGGAGTGCTTAGAGCTCCATGTAGACTATGACTAAGGTCTCATGACAAGCAAAAAATAAATAGATTTATAAATAAACTCTGCAGAAATGTTGGCGAAAGGACACAGTCATAGGGTGTACAGGGCCACCCACTCTTGGAAGTAAAACACTTATTAATTCAGCACATTTAAACATCTCAGTACATAGAACACACTTGTTCAAGTGAACCGAACACAATGTTCAATTCACTTTCTTAATTGAACATGTCACATAGCAGTAGTATAAATGAGAATCAGTGAAAATAAGCCTTTTGTCTTCTGTCTGTCTGAGTGTCTCTATTCTACTATCTAATATTAACTTTATTTATTTATATCAACATACAGCAACCTCGAAGGGCTATTGCTGAGGTGAGCTATTGCATTAGTTTCCATTCAACAAAACATTGGCATATTTTCTGCTCAATGGGTTCCACATAATGAAAAAAAAAGGAGCCTATGTATGCCTTCATGCCATCCTTAAAATTAAACCGTATTGGGACCTTGAATACTGATAAAATGCTTCTCCTGAGAGTGAGTGATCCTCACGTGCACAACCTCCTAGTTTTCTTGAAAGCCTGCTTATATATTATTCATACACTTTATCTTATTAACTTCTATAGAATTCATATTTGCCAAAACACGAAACATACCTCTATGTGCTTGTGTAAAGAAGCTGTTAAGTACAAGTTCCCCCAAATATGCCTTCACCAGTCCAACCCGTTTAACTGCTGACGTTTCATGCACTTTCCTTTGTAGTGTCATTGCTATCACGGTTCACCGAAAGTACGCACCACGTCAAAGTTGCTAGAAGCTTTCATCGCTACAGCAGTCTCCTGACGCAACATCTCCTAGCCAATCAAAATCTATTAATGATATATAAAAGAATAAAAATAAAACTGAATTGCATTCAGTTGACTATAAATAATGTGCTAGCAGTGCTCACGACAAACAATTGCGATGGGTACACACGCGCACTTACCGAATCAACGTCGTCCAGCTTTCGCTGCAGTGCTTGGCAGTGCTCGTAGTCTTCTCCGGTGTCTCCAGCTTGGACCATGAGCTCCTGATAAAAATGTAGCACGCCATGTTACAGAGTAGTTCAAAGCAGACAGGCTACAAGTTCATTTCGACAGACAAGAGAGATTTGGATTGGTTCGCTATGCTTTCTGCCTTATGATTCCCAACACAAGAAAAAAATTAATGCGATCACAGGGTGTCTTCGCCAGAGCCTCCTATTGTCCTTTTTGTTCCTTTTACTGACCAACAAGATCAATGTCATCTCAAACATTCTTATTTGACCGATGGGTAGTGCTTAAAGTACAAGGGCCTGTAGAGCCGAAGAGCACCAGATGACAGTAAGATGACGGTATGCTATGTTTTAGCAGAGTAAAATTCGTTAAGTGTGCAATCGGGCATACTGCAAATTAAAGCTTGCTATAGGGCATAATGGATAAATGTGTTACATTCGATGCTGTGTACAGATTGCATCATGTGGCCAAGGGTACTTAACGTAGGGCACTTGTAGTGCCAGCAGTCGTAGGGTTTCGCTATCAAAATTCATTACACCAGGAGACCACTGTTCAGAGCCTGTGCTTCAAGTTGGCACATGACATCAGCACATCCTGCGTTCTTAATAAAAGTCCCAGAGTCATTGTGCATTCATGAAAAGCAAGGAAACACTACCAGCTTGGCACTGTACAGCACATGCGCACGCTGCACTCATGAAGTATTTCCAGCAAAGCTTGTCATTGTCACTCAACAGTGGACAGTCTGTCCAGCAGAAAGTGCCCCACACCTCCAGTGACACCACAAGTGTAGCACATTCGGGGGCAAAGTCCATCAGGTCTTGTAAGTCCACACTGGTGTACACGCAGGTATCGTTCGCACAAGGTACAACAAAGTTCAGGCCTTCCCATCATCCTTAATTACTCTTGGAACAGCCAAAATCCCACAAGAGAAAAAAGCCTCTTCCTAAGATTCACGGACACTTTTGGATACGACGCCGCTCATGTCGATGAACAAATCTGGCTTCAGCACAGCCACACACGCACACGCACCTTGTCTCGAATCCAAGCTTCGACCTTGTCGACCTGGCTCTCGAAGTCGAGCATGTCCTGGGCCTCCTCGAGTCCGCGACCTCGGCGGTGGAGGGCATCCAGCAGCTCCTCCCAGAGCTGGAGCAGCCGCGACAGCTGTTCGCGCACCTCGCCTGACGCTGGGTGCTTTTTGCTCAGCAGCAGCTCTCCTTTCTGCGGAGGACAACAGAAAAAGGAGCACCCTCGTTAACTAGCGAGATAGTTGGTTCTCAGTAACGTGACTTGCTGTGAAATTAAGCACCGGCTACTGGAGAATGTAACCACGGCATGAAAGAGTGACACTACATAAATTTAGAGCGTCTTTTTCAAGTCTCTCCATTTATTTGGTGGAAAAAAAGGCAGTCTACTGGTGAGGAAAAAGAAGGCCTAAATTGCACTTCCCTAAGTTTCACACCTAAATCCCATGTCGATATGAGATTGTGATGTCACACATTTCAAAGCACAGAAGCTTGCTATGTTGATTCCTTGGCTCATTCAGAATACGATATAATCCTTGTTTACTGATAAAAAATTTACCACTTCTAAACAAACACAGACAAAGTCCATGATGCCGTGGGTAGCTAACGCAGAAACTTCCAAGGTGGCATTTGGCCTTCCATTCTGGCTTGTTTTAGGGCTAACGAAGCCTCCGCTCATGATAAGACTGACTCGGAAGTGTAACTTCGACAATCTAGCTTAAATGAACATTCCCTCTTTGTTGTTCTTCAATGTGTCCATAAGCGCACTTCTATGCTTACAAAAAAAAAGCCTCATCCTTTTTCTCACAACCCAAAAACTAAAAGTAATTGGTTTATTAGAAGTAGGTACGAATGAATGGTCAGTGCATACTTATTAATAATAGCACTAACACAGACAAGTATCCACGCGATAGACAAGGCAGGCAAGTCAGCTCAAAAATGTCTGGTGTTCACTCAGTCAAGAAATACAGTCAAACCTTGAGGTAATGAACACGGATATGACGAAGTAAATGTAAAATGTTTCTCCCAATGTCAGCATGTAACTAACATACGTTTATAAGGAATATTGGATATAACAAAGTTATTTTGAGTCAGACACTACCTTGTTGTAACGAAGTAAACCACATTAATCCTCGCATTTACAAATGGACGTCGACTTAAAGCTCTTCCTCGACACCAGAGTCCAGCACGACAAGCCCACCACTCAGTGATTTATGTGACGAAAAGTTGTTTGAGAAGGAGAACGCCTCTCCAGCGGCTTCGACCGACACAGTATAAATGCCTGACTACAAAGCTTTATCTTGGGAATCACGCAGCAGTGTCCTCAAAGTGCAGCGACCACTTTTGCAGATCGCTGGAATTACCCTCAACTTTCCGGAGAAACATTTGAGAATGCAGGGGAGGGGAGGGGGTAAACACGGTAACATGCGTGGCCAGTGCGTTTCTATTCCGCCACGAAAACGTGAGGATTCCTCAGCTACAAAGGGCTTGACGATCCCGCTCACCTGTTTGATGGCGGCGATGTTGCCCTCGTGAGCAGCCAATTCTGCCTGGAAGGCCTGGTGCTTCTGCAGCTGCTTCACCTGGATATACGGAAAATAGGGCATTAGTGAGGGTGGGCCAGAGTGATTACCACATTTTCGAGTATATATGGCTCACTACCATATTTAAACTACACTTCCAATTATAAGAAAAGAAATAAAAAAACTGAAAGCTCATGCAAATTATTAGCACAGATTGCCCCATGCAACAATGTTGCTGTTACTGTTAGGAGACACAAAACAATTCTCGGCACAAAGCAAAGCTTCAGGAACAATATTTTCTTAAATGCGCTCAAGTTGAGGCCACTTTCACAACTACTTCCTGCTTAAATGTGGTTGCGCTTCACACAAAGTGCGCGGCACCTTTGTATGCGAATTTCACTTTCGGTGCCGCTTCATGGCAACAAAAATTAATCTTTCAAATGTGGCTTTACGGAAAAATGAATAAATATTGCCTTTAAATGTTGCTTCGTGGCAATAGGTTTTGCAATGCTGTAAAGCTATACATAGGCAAAATGTTTTACTGCTGTGATGTCGCACCTCAAAGTAAAGTTTGTGTGCAACTTGTATCCCAACTTTTTACTCGAATTCTCCAATCTCTGATCTCTGGTGGGGGTCAACCTATAGTGGACAGGCCAGCCCAAACAAGAGTTGGGAGTTGTACCTTAAAACCACTGTTCGGAAACGGACTACAAATGATCACTCTCCATAGCAGCCCTTTACGATGCCAAGACCAACTCTCTCATAAAAATATTCCTTCTGCCATTGCACAACAAACAACTCGATCTACCAATGTGCTACACCGAGTCTGGTTAACTCATTAAGCCACTAAATGATTCTTGCCTTCCATCAATACCTTTGCTCATGGTTCACATTCCCATTTCCCTAAATTTTCTTTCTAATGTGTTAAATTTCCATGCAATTTCAAACTCAATTTTGTGCCAAGCCGATTCTGGGCTAATGTAACCACTGCCCCTCCTGCTTAGGCTCACTTTTATGGCCCAGCAGTAGACTTTATGTAAATAATAACAACAACAAGAAAACTGATAGAAAGCTTACTTTCAAGTAAGCTTATGGCTGTGCTTTTACTACACTGTGCATCATGAGTTCTATGCATGCTACTTGTAATGAAAGATGCATTCCATGCTTAAATTGGCATGGTAAGAATAGCTTTCTCAGCTAGCTCTCCTGTGACTTAGTAAAACTAACGGCACCTTCACTGCGCGAAGTCAAATCACCCAGAGAAATCAAGGACATTCTCTTAAAGGACAGAACAGGCCGGCGACTTGCCTTCTCTTCGAGAGAAACAGGCGTGTCGGCAGACAGGGATGTCTCCTGCGCCTCCAGCTGCTTGCGCCTTGAAGCGACCCAGGCCTCGGCCTCGGCGGCATCCCGACGGAACTGGGCCAGCAGGAGTCCCTCGGCGAGCTTCTGACGCTTGGCTGCGCTGAGCTGCTTCACGTGGGCACGCCTGCATTGACGTCCATTGAAAGTGAACTTACTGACCTCCAAAAAGTAATACAAGGACGTACAAGGAACTTTTGGAGTTGCAGCCTGAGGCTAGTAGTAGGTCTAATGCTCATACATGTACTGATCTTTTGTATGGAGTTGCAGCCAGAGGCTAGTAGTAAGCCGAATGCTCATACAAGTTTTGTTTAAGTCTGTTACTAGACAACAAAGTTGGGGTATGTTCTCACCTACTGCAATGAACAAAACCATATGATATTGTTTCTTACATCTTCCTTTTTGTCGCTTCTTTTTACGTGTTTTCAATGTTTACGTGTTTACATGTGCCCAGGAATATTGAAGTGGCGGAGGGTCATTAGCAGCAATACGGTGTTTCCTTATTAGCTGCTATATAAACAAAGTAAGAGATTATCCTTAGAACTATGATTGGAATTTTTACTCGATATATGGAAGCAAGATTAGTGCGACTGATGCATCAGTAATGTTAGTGCAAAGGTTATTGCAGTTTCATTTATTATCTACATGCCTGTTTAGGAAATTTGGAATACACTCCAGACTAATATTACGTAAAAGTATTGTGTTATGCAATCCACAAAGGCATGCATACTGTCTGGAAAGTATTGTTCTTAAGTTTAATACGATGTAAAGTTGCTAGCACGGTCCGCTATATAAATTTTTCACTGTGAAATGCTATGCTTTCATTTTTTTGCTGCAGTGTTGCTCGTTATATTTAGCCCGGTCAGCTATGAACTCGGATACGTTAACACAATGTTCTAAGCATTTCATACCAATTCGTTTGTCAACTTGCTAATCTGCATGTTCGCTCGTGAACGCCATTGCAATAACGTGCAGCACTGGCATTACAGTGGCCAAAGGACAGCAGGTCACTGACCTGGCCGCAACTTCCTCCATCCTCTTGCGAATGGTTCCACTCTCGAAGTGGTTCTGCTGAACGAGTTTGGCTCCACATTGTTCCAATGTCTGAAGCTGAGTGGGCAAAGACGAGACAGAAATGATAAAAAATTGCGCATTCATCACAAAAAAGAGAGAGAGAGAGAGAGAGAGAAAAGGACAGAAAAAGAAACGAACAAATAGAATCAGAAAAAGTATAACAAAACAGATTTGTGGGCTAGTTGGTATTGCATGTTAAATTTTTAGCGCAAAGAAATGCACGACATGAGAGAAGGCACACAGGACACAGTGCATGCGTTTCTTTGCGCTAAAAATTTAACAGAAGAAGTACATGTGTTCTGACAGAGGCTGATGAAGCTCTTTAGTTAAACATATGTCGCCAGATGGCAAATGATATCCAAACTTGGTAACTTTGATTTACTATTCGTAGCCGCCTGTAGCAGCTATTCGTCAGAGTAAACGACACGTTGCCTAAATGAGCATTTCAACTGTTTCTCAAGCAATCACAGGTTTGCAACCACTACGGCCATGCACATAAAATCTTTTTTATTAGTTTCGGACTGCACCAGTTCGAGCTTATGACACCGGGAATAAGCTAGAATGTGCAACAAAGGAGTTCCTTCTCAGTGTTAAAAACCGCATCAGATATCACATTCAACATCAGAAATCTCAGTGGACAGGCATGAGTCAACACATTTGCCATAAATTTACGAATGAGTCATTCCAAATAAGTGCCCAAGCGGGGAGATCAATTTCTTTGAAATCTCTATAAACTCACTAGTTTTCTTATCTGGTCAATGTTCGTGTTCTTGTGCAACTCTGACTTCTCAAGATCTGCTTCGACACCACTTATTCACACTAATTCAATCAACGAAGCAGCAGGGGACAAAGTGTCCACACCATTTCCTTTCATGTTGTTGTTTGTGCTGCGCTGCCATTATAATATGATAAAATGAAAGAGTCAGCATTACCTTTTCATCTTGGGTGGCCATGAGTTTTTCGAATGCCTCGTGTTTCTTCACGTTGGCGTCGACCTCCTCGACGGTTGTTCCGACCTCGGTGCCCGACAAGTAAACCTGCGTGGCATTTAGTTTCATCAGAAAACTTGCAAACCTTCTAATTATTACAATGACAAGGAATTTCAAATCTGCATGGAACATATCGCTGGTAAAGAGTTGATCTAACCACATGTTCTAGTGTCCTGAATTACTATTCTGTCGTGCTTCTTTCTTACATTCTTATACTGTACATTTCTTTAAGGTTTATGAACTCAGCATTTTGTGTCGTCATTTCGCAAACACACATGACTTTCCAGATATTGTTCACATAGCTTCATTACTTGCTACCAGTTTATATCAATTCTATGTTTGCTATGAAATCTTTATTCGGCTGTCTATCTTACAAGTTCACTAAGTACCAGGCAAATTTTAGCATGATCCAAGACTCTGTAAACTGTCGCATTTAATACAAAAAAAAAGTCCTGTCGGCTATGGTGACAAGTTTTGACAAGCCTCCAAGGATTGCCACCATAGCACAAAAAGACTTTGGCAAAGCTTTAAAACAAAGAAGTCTTCAGGTCTACTGCTATGTTTTCACAATACAATGTGAGGCAGCATCAGTGCAGCTTAAAAAAGGGCTTTGACAAAATTGCTAGCAAGAAATTTTCTACCAAAAAAACATGAAGACGAGCTTGCAGAAAACACGAGCTGACCTCTTGCTGGGCGCTGAGGGTGTCGAGCTGCTTGGCGTCCCGAAGGAAGAAGTGAAGGTCTAGCAGCTGGTCCAGGTAGACCTTCTTGTGCTGCCAGGCCAGGTGCAGGTCGTCACGTGCCTGCAGCAGCTGCGACAGACGCTCCTGGATCTGCACAAGGTAAGCCATTTATCGTCACCTTCGTTAACGTCACCTTTCATGTCCCATTGCACGACAAAAGCCACTCCAAGCAACTGCCAATAATCCTGATCTTTTGTTAGCTGACTCACCCTCTATGCTTGCAAGTTTCCTAATCTCATCACGCCATCTGGTCCTCCGCCCATCCACAGCAGTAGCTTGTTTGTTTAGTTAGTGACATTGCATGGCTCAAGGGGCATGATAAGGCATGACACGATGATGCAAGAAGAGACTATACTAGTGATTGTCTGATACAACGTCTGAACCAACACGGCTGTTTGGGCATGTTGGTGTGGCATGACTGAAGCCTTTAGCGCACAAAAGGACGAGAAATAGAGATGAAACACACCAGCACTTGTTGTATGCTAAAAGCTTTAATCGTGATTGATGGGGTTTATAATGTCTCAAAGCAACACATGAGAGACGCCATGTCAGGGGGTTCAAGATTATCTTTTTAACAGCAGGGGTCCTTCAATGTCCACACGAGGCATGGTGAACGAGTGTTTTTATTTTCCACCCCCAAAAGAATGCAGCCACCGTGGTAGGGAATCAAGCAAGCAGAACGGCACCACAGCCGGCGAGACAACACAGGAAAAGACAGGTGCATTGTTGCGAGTCAACACCATCAGCATTTGTCTCTTGTTGAACTGTGCTTTGTTGCACTGTTCAGTCACATGACGCTTTGCTCACAAGCAACTCCCACCGTGCAAAACACCTGACAAAGAACTGCTCTATACATCTTTGCCAGCAAGTCTGTCGAACCAAAGAGCTTTGCCAGGCTTTTTTAGCTTCTGCGTCAAAGTTATCTTTCTATTTCTTGTTTCCTTTTCAGAACGCACACAAAAGAGAGGGGACACCTGCCTCCGCCGTTGCATAGTGTTGTTCGTCCATCATCATCTTGCCAAACTTGAGCACGTCGCTGAAGCTCTCCTCGCGGGCTTCGATCTCAGCCATGACCTGATCGTGCTCCGACTTGAGCGTCTGGGCACCGGTTGCACTGCGCACGGTCTCCTTGGCGGCGAGCTCCGAGCACAGGCCGCGTGCCCACGTCTCCAGGTCCCGAACCTGCAGGAATTGCGATAGGAACCAACACGATTTGTAATCAAAGAATCAACAGAAGCAATGAAAGGAGTGGCCCAATTCACAACAAGCTGCAGATGGCCAGGCAATCGTCTTAAAAGGATAATTTCACTGTTTGATACAAGGGCGAGAGTTTCGGGTATAACGTTTGTGGTAATGCTAACATGAGATATCTTTTCTTTAAAGCAGTCAAAGCCAAGCTTAAACAGACAATTCTGAAGTCAGAAATACATGCTTCATCAATTTCGGAGGTGTTCTGTCTGCTCCCTTTTCCTAGCTCTGGCAACCTTCTAGCCAAATACCCTGCATCAATAGGGTTTTGCTCTATGTACAGCCAAACATCAATACAATGATGTCACATCCAACTCAAAACTGCCTTCGTCATATCCAATATTTAATATAAGCACATACTCGGTGCATACTGGTATTGGAGACACAAATTTTACAGTTGAAACAAAATGAAACCTTTCTTCCTCTCTTTATAGTTACAAAAGAGAGCGGATACAAGGAAAAAAGCTGCACGTAGCAGCAGTTGCATTGTCATATCTAATAATACATTGTAGTTGTGTTTGTTATACAAAGGCTTGACTTACGTAGTATGGTTCAACTTACGCGGCAGAGTTCTCAATACAGAGTAAGGCACACTTACGTCTCAAAATTACGGCAGAACAAAAAGCACTAGATTCAACGCAAATCTATCTGCCAGCTGGCCATGCGATGCACAGCAAGGTTCGTTCCCTACCATGGAGAGGAATTTCTGCAGCTGCAGAGATTCTTTGAGCTGGTCCTTGCGCTGCGCCACCTTCTCCTGCAGCGCCGCCCACTGGTCCACCACCAGCTGCTGCTGCTCCGCAATGTGCTCTGCGTTGCCTCCGGGGTAGGCTGCCTGTAGACGCACGCTGTCGTCCACCAACACCTGCAGTAGCACATGACGTACAGGTCAAAGGTCAAGCGGACTGCGCTCGTACCGTCTGTGCTAGCAGCCTTCAGAAAAGGCAGTCACTGCTCTTTGGTCACATTTTAACCCGCGGTTACTCCCTGTGATCACCCCCAGGGCTAATGACAGGCTAATGAAAGGTTGTGTGAAGGCTAGCTGGTTGTTTTTTTTATCATGTGGAGATGGCTTGTAGTAATACGCAATGCGACTACCGCGGCTGGGAATCGAACCCATGACCTCACGCTCTGCAGCAGAAAAGCTTAGGCTGTGTTCCAATACTCGGTGTAGATGACAGAGTACACGGCTAATCGGACAATGGCCATCTTAAGTCCTGTTTCAATTCTGACGAAGCCGTGAAAGGAGACCACTTCACGAAGACAGCATCAAAGTAAAAAATAATGCGCACTTTTTCCTGTCCAAACAAGATGACGGCTGAGCAGGAAGCTTGGAAACTCAATGGCAAGGTCATCTTCTCCCAGAACAACGAAGCCGCACTTTCTCACCCGCTTAATGTAAGCTAACACTGTGTTTTTCATACATTTGCTCATGCAAAGCTATGATATGTGCTTTTCCTTGTCAGCGCGAAGGGGTATCACATCGCAGTGATGTCTTCTCATGGTTCCAGGCATGTTCTATTACTTGGACTGCAAGCTGTGTTATTAGCCGTCTCTGTAGACTCCCCGATGCTAGCCAGGATTGGAACACACCCATAATCAGTGACGCACCACAGCAACTCAGTATAGCAGATAATGATCGATTACCATGCCACTCAGTTCTGTACTATACTGGTGTTTAATAACATAGTTTCACTAATATTAAATCACATTGTCTAACCTGTAGTTGTGCTTCAAGGGCAACCAGGTCATTTTCGAAGCCTTCCTGCCTCCTAACAAGGCTCTGGGTCGCTTGCAGGTCTTTCCCGAGCTCTTCCGGAATAGCCGTGTACTTCTCCTGAATTCGGCTCAGCGCATCGGCGACGTCTCGGTTGAAGCGGTGGATTTCGCCAGCCGCCTGGAGCTTCTGCTCACGAGCTTGCATAGCTTCGCTCAAGGCTTGCATCAGGTAGCTGCATAAAACAAAAGTTGAGCATCAGTGACGGGACGCTGCAAGCTAAAACCACGGCTCGTTCCAATGGCTACCAAACTTAGTTTTTCCGGTTAGCAAGTAAAGCTCCTGAATGACTTCTGTATGACCAGAAAAAAAAAATGAGGGCTCTGATAATTATCGGGAGAATAGCAACCACTGAATGAGTATCAATAAAACTGTCAGACAAGACACGTCCAGCTACAATGACATACCGTATTTATTCGCGTGTAACCCACACCAAAATGTGAAAAAACGCGTTTAAAAAGTGGGGGTGCGGGTTATCTGCGAATTTTTTCCTTGGGAGGGGGGGGGGGGGGGTCGGCTTCACCGCAATGTGCGGCGGCCTCCCCGTGTAGTCCGCCATCCCCATCGTCATCGACGCTTGTCAAGCCGATGAAGGGCCAACGAAAGGCCAGCATTGTTGAGCCTCGCGTTAGGCGCTGTTTAGTGTACTTACCCCAGTTTGCACTGTTTGCCTAATTTGTTTTGGCATCATGAGTGCGACTCGACGGCAGTGTTTCACAGCGAAAGAGAAGCTAAAGATTATAGCCGCTGCCGAAGAAATCGGCAACAGAGCTGCTGCAAGACAGCATGACGTCGACGAGTCGTGCATTCGCGACTGGAGGAAGAAAAAAGAGAGTCTCGAAGCAACGAACCGGAACAGGCGAGCGTTTCGGGGTCCGAAGACTGGCGCGTACCCCCACCTCGAGACGCAGCTTGCGAAGTTCATTGAGGAGCAGAGAAGTCGTGGCCACGCTGTTTCGACTGAGATGGCGCAAATGGAAGCCCTGAAGTTGGCCCGGGAATTGAACATTCCACGTGAGTTTCGTGCAAGCCGTGGATGGCTTCAGCGCTTCATGCGAAGACATGGATTTTCTATGCGGCGGCGAACAACCATGTGCCAGCGGCTTCCTGAAGCATACGAGGAAAAGTTGTTGAACTTTCAACGATATGTGATCGCACTTCGGAAGGAGCACAGCTATTTGCTGTCTCAGGTGGGAAATGCTGATCAAACACCTGTGTACTTTGAGATGCCGATGGACACGACCATGGAAAAAAAGGGCTCCAAATCAGTCAGCGTGCTGACCGGCGGAAATGCCAAGCTGCGCTGCACAGTCATGCTATGCGCTTTGGCTGACGGCACGAAACTGCGCCCGTATGTGATTTTCAAACGCAAGACGCTACCTAGCATTCCACTGCCCCCAGGAATCGTTGTGCGTGCGGAAGAAAATTCGTGGATGAACAGTGGCCTAGTCGGTGACTGGCTTCGAGTAATCTGGGAGCGAAGACCAGGTGCCTTGCTGGCACGCCGGTCGATGCTTGTACTAGATTCCTTCAGAGGCCACTGCACTGATGCGGTGAAGGCTCGCCTTGCCGAGACCAGCACCGACCTCGTCATAATACCTGGCGGCATGACGTCCATGCTACAGCCACTCGACGTGTGCCTGAACAAGCCGTTCAAGGCACACGTGAAGCGGCTGTATGCCCAGTGGATGGCCGACGGCATTTACGCCCTCACACCGACGGGACGCGTGCGAAGGCCTGAGATTCCATTGCTGTGCCAGTGGATCGTGGATGCGTGGAAAGCGATACCGGCCGATTTGGTGCGCAAAAGCTTTAAAAAATGTGCGATCAGTAATAGTCTGGATGGTTCCGAGGACGACTACGTCTTTGAGAGTGGCGATGAAGCCTCGGATGGCAGTAGTGAGAGCGGCGACGATTAAGAATCGGATAACCAGTGACGTGGTGGCGGTCGTTTGAATAAATGTTCTGAAAACGAAATGATCACTGAGTGTGAGTTGCATCTTTCTAGCGCTCATTTTTTTTTTTTTCAGGTAAACGTGCGGGTTATACGCGAGTTTTTTTTTTTTTTTTCCGCCGAGTTCAAAGTTAGGGGTGCGGGTTATACGCAGGGGCGGGTTATACGCGGGTAAATACGGTACTATCACAATACCTAAACCTAGTATTCAAATCAACCAACAGAGCTCTTATGTTCCTGGAAGATTATATTAAAAAAAGTGGGGGGAGGTGGGGGTGATAACGAGTAAGAAAACGAGAACCACTCAGTAACATTGATTAGGCTTGCGGACAAGATTCAGTAAAGTACAATGAAATACCATCATAATGGCTAGCAAACCTAGTTCTTTAGTTTAACAAAGAAAGCTCTTGAAGAATCTTTGTAGGGTTAGAATTTTAAAAAAAAGAGAGAGAGAGATGGCTGCAATAGCAAATAAGAAAATAGAGAAATGGCAACTTTTTTTTTTACTTAATTACAGAATACTGTTGGATCACTTCACGGACACAGCAGTGGAAGTCAAAGCATGGTTCTGTGAGTGACACCATCATTTATTCTGCACAATAGAAAAAGGTTAATCCTCTGACACAGAAGTGGCTAAAAATTTTAATAGGTGCAATGGAACAGTTCATTTATGGCAATTCTGTTCATAATAGTTAACACTAAATATGATAAGAAGACTTGTTTTAATTGATGCACCCTTACACTGGCCATTTTTGATGTCTTGTTCACTTGAAGAAAAAGAAAGAAGAAAGAAAGAAATTGGTCAGAAACATTTCATGCAAACATAACAAAGTTTGCGAGTTTCCCGTGATGCAAAAAAAAAAAAAAATGCTTTGGCTCAGAGAAATGCCTGTGCTAATCACGGCATGTTAAAGTATCAAACGTAATAAAGAAATCTAGAAAAAAAACGGCACGTAAGTAAAAGAAACTCACTCGAGGTGCTCCAAGCACTTTTCGATCTCTCCAGAGCGGGCTACGTCGGCTGCAATCAGGCGCTGACCAAGGTCGATGCACTGGTCGAGCCTGTCCTTCCCGGTGTCCACGACAAGCTTCAGGTCTTCGAACTTGGCTTGCAGAAGCTGCACCATGAAAGGAAGAAATTTTAAAAAAGAAGAAGATGCTTACACCTCATACAAGCTGTGACATACACAATAACTGGTGACAACTTATACGGTGCTCAAGTGGAACTTAAGGAAACTTGGGGAAGGCTGCTCAAAGGAATGATTAAAGTGCCATACAAAACAACTGTAGCTAAGCTGATGACGGTGAAAATAATGGCATAAGTTAACAACCAGAATCCAAACCAAATTTTATTATCCGCTATATGCTGTTATTGGACCACAATTACATGCGTTACAAGTTATTACATATCAATACCGTTAAGTTACATTCAGTTACAGGCTGTTATTACTAATGACAGCCTGTAACTGAAAGCAGCAAATGAATGTAACTATAACAGCATGAAGTCGTTTGTGACGTTGCATTAAATTATGACATCTAATAGTACTCAAGTCAACCCGTCAAAAGGCAAAGTTGTCATTAAGGTGATCAAGCACTTACTAAGTTAACAACACTGCAACTAACTGAACCTAAGGCAACTGAACGAGGATCCTGGACTGTTAAGCTGTCCCAAGAAGTGTCTGTCACCCCTGTTCTCAAACGGAGTGTACCACAGACAATGTAGACAGGTTATGTGCTGCCTATACGTTATGTGCTTCTGCAGAGAGAATGCTAGTAGAGCAAATACCAGGAGGTGTTCGTAGTCCTTTCCGTAGTCCTCCGAGAGGGCGGCCTGGGTCTGCTCGTTGATCCAGTCCTGGAGGTCATCGCTCTCCCTGAAGAACTCGTGCGTGTGCTTGGCCTCCATGAGCTTCTGTCGCCGCACGGTCGACAGCTTCTGCAGGTTCTTGATCTCCTGGTTCACCGTTTGCTGTGAAAATTTGGGAACATTAAAGGTGTGAGGGCGTCCCTGGTTTCATGGTTCATATTCTTGGTATTGACAGCTCGTAATGCATGAACGCGTGAATGCAGTTCCCAGTGACAGCGGCTCATGCTTCAACATAGGATGTAATCTAAATTAGGCAAAGTGCTCCTATGAGGTTTCAGACTTGAGCTCATTAACAGCGTACGAAACGAGGAAACCACAGCCTGCAGAGTCAACGCTTCAACAAGAGGACTTGTGTGACAAGAGGGCAAGATGATGACAAATTGTATCTGTCTTTGAACTGATGAAGATAAGACACTGTAGGAATGCTTGAGGTGAATTGAGTCCCACATGTTTAGTAAGCCTCTGTTTGAGCTGAACAGACAACTAGCCAGTACATCGCTGCTGCTGCTGCCGAGATGCCCAGATTTTTTTTTGCATGCCACTGTGTCCTGAGCGTGCGAAGTATGCGGAGGCGCAATTTCCTCGTCCTCAACCTCGCAGCAACGTCTTGCCATAACACGTTCCCTTGTCGAAAGGTTGGCTCCAGGCTAGGGCTTCGCTTGTTTCGTACATTGTTCGTCAACACAGGATCTAAGAGACGCAGCAGTTGTTGAACCTGGAGAGTGTGTCCAGATAAATAAAGTTGTAAAACCATTTTTAACCGTGCTAACCTCGGCAGGCAGGTAGTCTTGCCCCAGGTTGACAGTGGCTACCATTGCCAGGAATGAGATCTATGCCGTTGGGTGAATGATTTTCCCGCTGTAGTATTTCAGGCAAACGTGACACTAGCAAGTTAATGCTAACTAAAACAGTCTTTCATTTTAAATTTTACCACTTCGTGCAAATTTAGGCACAATTTCTTCTTGTACTGTTAGTTCAAAGCTCACGTCTTTGGCAAGTGGAGTGGTAGTAGAGCAAAGTCTCGCTCGTAAGTTTTCAATGAAGCGTTCAGATTAACACTTCCAAATTAATGTTTCATTTGTATTTGATAGTACATAACAGCAGAACGTTGGTAATATGTTTTCCTGCCTATAGTCTCACTGAAATTTGGTCTTCACAATACTGACAGCATGTTTCCAGCACGTTTGCTTAGTACGTTTTGCCCCCTGTTTTGGTCTGTAATGGTGCGGTTCATGAAAAATGTACTGCATGCAAAAGCTGCATCTTCAGCTTTCCCACCAATTCGTTGTAGGTTGTACTTTCATATTACAAAGATCTATTTGAATCCATTGCCTTATCAGAAAATTGAATTACTTCAAATCATATGCGCAAAATAAACAAGACATGCTTCACAGAAACATGCAAGTCTTGAAGTGGTAACGGCGATGGAATAAGGGAAGCCTCAGTCTGGAGAGCCTATGTTTTGACAAAGGAGCCTGCCTTTGTCAGTGCTTACTCATGTTATAAGCAGTTTCGCTTTTCTCTGAACCAAGGCTAGAAGAAGCCACAACATCATGTGCAGCATCATGTAAAAAAAGTCAACAAATTTATTAATTGATACTGCAGTCCTGTTTCCAGGACCTTAGCAGGGTGGATACAGAGTGAAATGGAAAAATCTAAGTATAAAATACAGCAGAACATAACATAGGTCACTCGCTACGTGCAAAGGCAAGCAGTTGTGAGAGCAGTTGTGAACAAATGCGCGAGAGAACTAAATGAATACGCTATCTGTAGGCCTGTCAGGAACAACAAGCTGGTGCCTAGGTAGGCAGAGCTGTCTAAAGAAAAAAAAGGAAGAAAAAGAAATGTACCATCTGGTTGGCAATTATCTTGGAGTCGGGATGGTTCTGGTCAATCATAGCCTGGCCCTGGTGGGTCATCTCCACCACAAGGCCGGAATAGGTGTCAATCTCAAGTTCCAGGGCCTGGAACACAATTTTTAAAGACGGTCAGCCATGTTTGAAGTCAGACTGTACGCAAGTAAGAAAGAATGTAATTTCAAAACAAGACGAACTGCTACTCAACTTCAAATAAAGTCAAAAGTGAACAAAATAAATGGTCTTTTTAAGTGCCTTTTCTTTCCCGTCTTGTCACACACTGGTAATCATTACTAACCAACCTGAGATTCCTATAACCAAATTTATTGTTAAGTGATTAATAATGAACTTAGCTATGACTTGAAGGCTACAGCACACTAGTAGACAAATACAAAGGCTTGTGTGCTGTTGTCTACAAGTCATGGATAACTAACTAGCCCAATTTATTATGCTGCTGGTTTAACAACTCGGGTTTACCAAGCATGCAAAGAAATAAACTGTGACTGCTTGAATAGCTAATTGATATGTTAAAATTTTCTAGCAGTGTCAATACTATACACAACCTATTTCTCCCAGCAAACATCTCTTTCATTTCCTTCTTGAATGCAAAGCATTTCTTTGCCTAGTCCAAGTCAAGGTGAGAGCAAGGTCATACGCAAGGACACACCAATTTTGTCTCCAAAAAATGTGGGCCTGTCCTGGAGATGGTGCAGCTTCAAAAGCCACCGAACATAGTGCAAACAAACGCAGGATATAGTGCAAACTAAGGCGGCCCACAGCGGCTGGTGATGCATGTGATGACCATATTTCTCATTCGAGCGTCGCCATCTCCTGGCCATCGTGTAGTCAGCGTCACACCATCGTCGCCAACATTTGCACATATATGCGTCTTCTATAGCTTTGAGAAATGTTTCGCATGACATTGACAATCACTAAGGATGATTTCTTCCTTTTTTATATTTTGTCTCCTTTCTTTTAACGCGATTCTTAAACAACTTAATCAGCTTGTATGACTGATGGTGAAACCACACAAGAATATAATACAGACCTTTTGCTTGGTGAGAAGTTTCACAGCGGCATCTTCGTCGCGACCGAAGTCGGTGCTGGTCAGGACGCTCTTTTTCTCATTCATCCAAGCCTCGATCTCATTCACTTCAGAGTAGAACTGTTCGATAAACAACAGCGGAACAAGAATTCCACAGCATTAAAAAAGGATGTACGAATACAAAATTAACATAAATTCGTCAGCATTGTACAGCATGGAAGCTAATCTCTGAGTTTGTGTTTCCAGGAGCTGTTAGCAAAGCTATGACTGAGGATCTTCAAGAAAAGCCTCACAAACATTTAAGAGCAAGGAGGGAACAGCTGTAAAAGAAAGGGAGAAAAATGGAAATAAACGGGCATGTTGGCCAGTCAATTACCACATCAACATGGCAGCTGGTCAAATTAAGAGTTTGTCCTACTTGACTCATAAGCCTGCAGTAAAATAAGAATGATATAGTAAGTGTTAAAAGAAATCTGCCGCATTGTCAGGCATATGGGACTACGTGTATTGGTTTTGAGAATTCAGGAGGAGCTGAAGAAAGGTCAGACTTACTGCATAGCTTGTATGCTCTTTTTTTACTTCTTGCAATTCTAAGAGCGCAAATAAAATGTTGCAACCATAATCTCAATCCACCTGACGCAGTGAGAAAACACTCATTATAGTGCAATAGAGATGCTGGAAAGATATTTCTGATTTGTTAAGTTCAAAAATTGTAAAAAAAAAAAAGAAAAATCTTAGTCAAATTTACCATTTACTGTCATTGAGTATCATCTTAAGGTTTAAGGTTTAAGGACACAAGGTAGCCCCAGGAAAAAAAAACAAGAAAACATAATTTAACACCTGGAAAATTAAAAAAAAAATTAAAGCACAGTTCACAATACATGGTACGCATGACACGACTTGGCATTTATACACTGTGATAGCAAACATGCTGAAGATTAACAAAGAAAGTGACTTTAACCTAACCTAACAAGACGCAACATAAAGGGGAGAGAAAGACCTGGAACATACGGCTAGCTCAGATTTCATTCCCAATGCCTGCAGCAGCGCCAGCGAAAACTTAATGAGCACGCACCGTCTGCGCCTTGAGCTGCAGTTCCAGCTTCTTGCGGCGCTTGCTGCACTCTGAGAGCAGCAGGTTCCAGCAGGCGACCAGCTCGTGGCACTTGTCCTTGACGGACGCAGCCGCAAAGTGGCGCTGCTTGACCAGCGCGTCGCCGGCGGCCAGCGTCTTGTCCACCATCGCCTGGTGGCCCTGCACTTCCCGTTCCAGTTTCTGGAAAGAGAAGGAACGAGCCGTTTGTGCGTTTATTCGTTCACAGATCTGCTGGACCCTGCAAAGACGACTAGAGGCAACAGCATGGAAAAAAATCATAAACAGCAATCGAAGCCAGCCCTCAGTGCAAACGTTGACTGCAGTAGCTATTTCTCTCTGTGGTATTTGTAGTGGCTTGTTCATATGGCTTGTTCTTATGGCTTGTTCCTATGACTTGTTTCTCTGCCTTGTCCATAAGGCTTGTTCCTATGGCTTGTTCATAAGGCTTGTTCCTATGGCTTGTTCCTATGGCTTGTTCCTATGGCTTGTTCCTATGGCTTGTTCCTATGGCTTGTTCATAAGGCTTGTTCCTATGGCTTGCTCCTCTGACTTGCTCCTCTGACTTGCTCCTCTGACTTGCTCCTCTGACTTGCTGCTCTGACTTGCTCCTGTGACTTGTTCCTGTGACTTGTTCCTGTGACTTGTTCCTGTGACTTGTTCCTGTGACTTGTTCCTGTGACTTGTTCCTGTGACTTGTTCCTGTGACTTGCTACCATGACTTGCTAAAATGACTTGCTAACATGACTTGTTAACATGACTTGCTACCATGACTTGCTACCATGACTTGCTACCATGACTTGCTACCATGACTTATTCCTATGACAACCTTACTCTTGGCTTGAGGCAAGGAAGTACACCTGCTGGAACTGTTAGAAGAATGTTCTTCTTGCATTCTCCTAAGTGACGCCGCTGACAGTGTGCCCCATAGAGTTTCACACAATAATTACTTGAGGGAACCCTGACACAAGTGCCTATGGTAGCTGCCAGCATAGGAATTGTGGTTAGTACGACATGATTCGAACACAGAACGTCCAGCACAGAAGCCCGATATTGAAACCATTACACCGCGGACGCATGAACAAGCGGAACCGCTACAATTATCGGCGATTTTGTACGTTTGCAGAGCCTTATTGCCTTCTGCATTTAAGGAAAGTATAGATTGCTTTGAAATTTAGGCCAATGAAGGCAGATAAAGTCCATTAAATGAAGCGACAAGAACGTCTGAAGCAACAAGCACAAAGATAAGACAAATTCATATACTAACCATCATTCCCATAGTGGTTGAATGATGACATTGTCAGAGTTTCCCGCAGTAATTTTAGTGGGAAACACTATAGTGTGCCCCCTTGTCCTACCCAAAACCCCTGGCCAAAGAATATAAATGAATAAATAAACAAACACCTCTTCCTGCTACATGTATTTAAGTTAGGAGGGTCCATGGCTTCTAACAGGCATAAAAGAAAAAGAAAAGCTGTCAAAGGAGTGGTGCGATGTAATTTACCTGGTGCTTCTTGAAGAGGTTCTGGGCGTCGATGAGGTTCTGGCCCAGGTCGAGTGACGACGCAGCCGACAGGTGCTCGGTGATCCACTGTTTCTCGGTGTCTACGTCGAAGTTGAACTGGTGCAGCTTGAGCGACTCTTCCAGTTGTTTCCGGCGCTCCTCCGCGGGCTCACGCAACTGACCGAACCTGCAGGGTGAAAACAAAAGCAGACGAAACAAAATGGAAGCACGAAGTTGGAAAGAGCATAACTTCTTCAAAGGGTTCCACCAACTGCCATAATTTATAATTTGTTGTGTCAGCTTTATAACCAATGGTGTTTCCTTCATACATATTGAGAAATATACAAGCCCAAAGGCAATTTTCACAATGTTGTTAACTTGTGTGGTTAACTGCTACAGAAAGTAAATGTTATATATTTCTTTTCTTAAAGAATACTTTTTAAAATTATTTCCTAGTTCTTTTCTGTGTTCCTTTTTTTTAAGGAACAGAGGGGTAAAGGGCAGAGACACAGATGGGTGTAATATTCTATTTACCATTCAAATAAAAATAATCTAGTTATCGGGTTTAATGCCTCAATGTAGCACACTGTCTATGACAGATGCCATAGCGGAAACCTCTGGATTAATTTCGGTCCCTGGGTGTTCCTTAGTGCGCACCTAAATACAGCGAAATCCCGATAATTCAAAATATCTTAATTCGAACTGATGGACAATTCTAACTGCTCTCTTAGTCCCAGCAAAGCCCTATGGATATGAACAGAGAAAAAAAAAAAGGACACACCAAACGTGCCATTGATTCGCATGCCAGTTTGCCGATTAAGTTAGCTACCCCACAATCCAACCATGTTATGCGGTGAAGCATGCCATGCAAAAATAAGGCGCCAC
This sequence comes from Dermacentor variabilis, assembly GCF_050947875.1. Taxonomy (NCBI): domain Eukaryota; kingdom Metazoa; phylum Arthropoda; class Arachnida; order Ixodida; family Ixodidae; genus Dermacentor; species Dermacentor variabilis. The sequence continues at coordinate 148,170,302 of NC_134574.1, read as the reverse complement.
CGTTATGGGGCTTAGCATGCGTTCCTTAATTTACATACGCACATGCGCCGTCTCCAGTCACAGAAGCACCGAGATGCCTACTAAGTTTACTGGCAGGCCTTCAGAGGTTCAAACAGACCCCCGATCTTTTGTTGGCTTTAAATGCCCCCTGGAGTTTTTTCATTCTACCCCCTTCCTTTTGGCTAGCTTTCCCAAAACACGGATGGTTTATCTACACTGCTTGGTAAACGGTGTGCGTGCATGCGTGTATAATTAAGAAACGTGTACTAGGCCCTGTTAATGATCTCACATATGCAACAAAAGTTTAACTAACTGGAGTCAAACTAACAGAAGTATACTGCATTCAGCTGAATTTCTGTGCGACGTTGATAGCTTTATTCACACATTTCTTTCACAATATTTAGATAAGCCAATCACAACAACTACCACCAGATGCTTTTCACAGACAAGACAGTTGCTTAGGTTGCACAAAAACATGATGGTTCATCTTAGATTAATTCTCGATTGACTGTCGGTTCTCATTACCAGTATACAAGGAAAAATAAGGTGGGATCTTACCGGTCACTGATTATGCGGGTAGCCTTCAAAATGTTGGAGGCGTCAAAATGACCCTTGTCAGCCATGGCTTTGCCAAATTGAACCAGGTCCAACACTTTCGCTTCCCAGGTCGTCAACTCAGCTTCAAGCGCCTGCAAGAAATCATGACCTTTCATTTTATCCCTCAGAAGCAACGAAAACCCAACACTGCTGCCTCAATTTTACGTGACAAACATTTCCTGCGTAGTGTGAAATAAGTCAAAACATGTGTGCTATGATTAATTTCTATCTTTAAGATCATTTCAATGTCATAGTCAAACCACCCCAACATCACAGACCTAGCCATCGCTACATGTCAGAATCCGCCTACTGACTTCAGCTATTGGCTAAAGTCTTCTTGTGCAAACTTCTTTAACCCCTTGAGTGCTTTACTATTTTTTACCAAAAGTGACCTTACATATTTTATTTTATGGCTTACTTTAAAACTTCACTCTATTGCAAACCCTTCTAAAGCTTGTCCAACTAATTTTCTTCATGTTCTACGCATGAAACCCTCATTTCATCTATTTCCCATGCAATATACATGTATTTGTCCTTTCCACAAATGGCACCGCTAGAAACGAGGAAAGAGGGGGAGTAAGCGTGCGATTCCAAAAACGCGGTCTTTCGGCACTGACAAAGTGCTGCCATCTATGTTGTAGAAAACAAATACAGCAATAGACGCACCCCTCCAGTGCTGACAAAATGGCTGCCATCTATGTTGTAGAACACAAGGACTGAATCAACGTGCCTGAAAAGTTTTGACATCTATGCAGTAAAAAAAAAAAACGGAATAACTGCGGATTTTAAATGCTGCTACAGCAGCCATCTGTGTAGTAGAAGAAAAACTATGTGGACATGCCGAGTCCATCGAAACCGCTTTGAAAACAGGATTATCGCAGTTGACGAGCTGAGCCAACCCAAAGCAAAATTAAACAGAACTGCGTTGACGAGCTAAGCTTGTCCAAAATACTTCTGGGGTTAATAACTGTGCATCAGTAAGTCCAACCGAACCAAATCAAACTTTAAGGAGAATTGTGAAGGCCCAATGCAATCGGCAAACTTTTGCTGACCTCAACTTAGACGAAGTAATTAGTGACCTCGTACTCAGTGGACAACAGCTAAATGAACTGGATCCCGCCCCTGCGTAAAGTAATTAGTGCGGGTGAAGAGCTCAGCCTGCGCTCACCTGGTGGCGTTTGAGGAGCTCCTTGACGCTTCGCAGGTCATGACCGAGGTCGCGCGACGCCAGGGCAGCTTCCAGCTCGTCCAGTTTCACGCGGGCATCCTCAAGCGCCCTGTTGTGCGCCCGCTGTGCCGACGCCTGGCGGAGGCACTGGCCGCGCTCGTTGGACCGCCGGCACAGCTCCTGCCACTGCTCGTCCAGGTAGTCCAGAACACTCCGGACGTCGTCGGAGGCATAGTGCTTACCGGCGATCAGGCTTTGGCCATTCTGCAGAGAGTCACAAAAACAGTTGTCCCTCCGGGCACTCCCACGTACAGGCGTGAAATTCACTGCAGGGGTTGCATTCTCAATCGGTCACTTCCGAGGAAATCACTTTTAGCCGACGCCGACTGGCTGACCCAGTAAGCAGGACACCCATCATTCAAGTGAGATGCCATGTTGGGCGTTACAACACACTTAAGCTGGAGGTATCCCAGAGTGACTGATAGAGAATACGGCTCCGGTACAGATTACAAGAGAATAAGCAGGTACTCAATTCAGTCTGTTGCCAAGTGCTTTCTGTTTTGACAGTACCTTCCCCAATTCAAGGAAATTCAATTATTCAGAAACAAACAAGCTTCAGCAGCCAAAAATAGTGAAGCATACTGTCATATGCTTCACCACTAAGTGAACGTTGCAAAAACTGATACCACAGCAAACAGAACAGACTGTTTGAAGTTTGTTTGGTCCAACTAGAATCAGCATGCAAGCTTGTGTTTAACATCAACAGAGCATTGCAAAATGGAAAGCAAGCACCAACCGCATTGATGTCGTGGAGCCTAGCCTCGTTGGCCTTGAGCTCGGCTTCGAAGGCCTCGTGCTTCTGAAGCTTGCGTTCCAGGTTGGTCAGGTCGCGGTAGGAGTCGTCAGCTGCCATCTTGAGCTTGTCCTGAATCCAGCTAGACATCTGGTGGTCAAAAGGTCAACAACAATCAGATTTCATGCTGGCGCTTTGTTGAAGCAGCATGGCTCTTCATGGAAGCTAGCATCAGCAGACATTTGCTTTAGGCAAAATTCAACACAGTGGCACATTTGCTGAAGATCTGTTTTGGTTGATGTGTTCCTATTGCCTTTCAAAGCTTGTTTTGGTTAAGCATGTAGAGGACCTACATTGAAGATTGTATCAAATGTCCATATTTAAGCACCTATTTCAAACGTCCCTGTCAAACAACTACCTAATTTATGTTACCTGTATTTGTGACCTTTTATGATTTTGCAGAACAGAGACGTCCACTCAACATTCATGTCAATATCCCTGATTAAGGAAAGGTGTAAACAGCACTTCTCATTACACTATTTCTAATTAGTATAACTCAAGCGCAGTAATCTGGACTACCCAACTAGTAACAGAGCATGACAGATTAATAACTGCAGAGCTTGTTAAATTGTAACACATGGCATGTAATGAGCAATAAACAAAATAAAGCGAAAGCATGCCTTCATGATCACTCAACTCTGTTCTTGCCATATGTATCATGATTCTGCTAATTGCAATCTGTCATCTTACCTCAGCTGATTCTGCTTTGAATTCGTGGTACACCCTCGACTCTTCCAGGAGTTCTTTGCGTTTGTAAGCCTTGTCCTTCACCGCTTGGCGGTTGGCGACAACCTGGTTGCGTCGCTTGTCGATCCTAACGAGAGAAGTTTAGGAGATTATGGTAATTTGTTTATCCAAATTACGTAAGTGCCCAGGAAGGCAGTAAAATGTGACATAGCTTTTATGTTAGTTACATACTCTAAAGAGAGATGGAAAAATGTAACATGACACCGTAAAGGTGTAACTCAGCATAAATAAACCAGAGAAATATGATCAAGGCAGTTACAAGCTACACTATGTATAGCTAATGAATCAGACGTAATCTTTCTTTGTTTACGTGAAGAACTCGTTTGCACAAAATAGAATGTAAACAACAGAAAATGCTACATATCACACCAAAGATCAGCAACATTTGTGTTTGACAGACTTCCCTGTTATTTGCTGCAGCTATTTGAGAACTAGCCTGTGAAACCTCAGAGCTGAAAGTATTCTGAAAGGTTGCAAGCTTGGATGCATGCAAATACAGATGCCCTTTATTAGACCAAGACTGCAGAACCAAATTACTCTGCTAAACCATGGCAAAAAAGTACTACATAGTGTTCAATGTAACAAAGATATGGGAAAAAAGAAGTTTGTTAGATTGAGGATTTTGTTATATTGAGGCACGACTACATATCGGTGCGTAACAACTGGTCAGTCTCCTTTAGTCACTAATGGTCAGAAATGATAAACTGTAACAAAGTTTGTTACATTACGGATTTCATTATGTCAACCTGCCGTGGTTGCTTAGTGGCTATGGTGTTGGGGTGCTAAGCACGAGGTCGCAGGATTGGATTCTGGTCACAGCGGCTGCATTTTGATGGCAGTAAAATGAGAAAATACCCTTGTACTTAGATTTAGGTGCACATCAAAGAACCCCAGGTGGTCCAAATTATTCCAGAGTCCCCCACTACGGCGTACCTCATCATCAGATAATGGTTTTGGCACGTAAAACCCCATAATCTTTTTTTTCGTTATGTCTTTCGTTAGGCTTGACTATCTACCCTCTTGCCCAACAACCTGGCAACCTCTTTTGTCACTTACAGCCAGAAATAATAGATAAAGTTACTTGCATTGTGGGTATCGCTACATAAATGTTTGACTGTATACCACTAAGCAGCAACTCGTCACTCTCGTTCATCACTTATGGATGTAAATAATAATAACAAAATTTGATATAATGAGGATTTTGCTATAATGACATTTGAATACACACCTTTGCAAAGCAACTGGTCGATCATGTCTGTCAGCTATGAATGCAAATACTTATAGAAAATTTGTTATAATGAGGATTTCTTTATATCGAGGTTTGGCTGCAGACCACTGCACTGCAAAAGAACACTGTATGGGTAGAGATAAGTAACCACTGTTACCAAACCGGTAAAATGAACCACACTTACTCTTTGCTCTTGCAATGCCCAGCAGCAATCAGCTTGTCCGCCATACCACTGAAGGCGGCAACACGCTGGTCTTGAACCAGGAGGGTGTTGATGAGGTTTTCATGGCGCTTGGACAGTGCTTCCACATCATCCAGGGTTGTCTGCGATCACGCAAATTGTTCACAATTAATGTGATTTTACAAGAAAAAGATCACTGCTTTATTTGAAAAGGAATTCGCACTTACCCCAAGGTCTTCAAAGTCCAGCAGTGCATCGTGGCTACTTGTGATGCTGTCGATTTGGTCAGCTTCACGGTTGAACATCTGAAGTAATGTACATGAAAGCAAAAGTTCAGCCTAAATAATGCTGTCATAGGTTCAGCTTTTATACAGTGATTGACACAAGATCAGCCCCACCTAAGTAAGGTGCATTAACCAAAAAGTGCATGCAGCAATTAGTAATAAGTTAAACTACTACATATGACTGATGATGAGACACATGGGACGTCAGATCACTCTTGAAGGCCACAGGAAACACCACAAACACTAAAAATGACATAAACACTAACACTAACTAATAACACTAGGACTAACACTAACAATGGAGTACTCCAGGCAGCATGAAAAAGCTAGCTTTATTGCATCGTCAGGCAAAAAATACTGTGTCTCATTGTGCACTTTATGATGATATTGTGTCTGAGCTTACAAACGCAAGGCTGGGACACTATAAGACTAGAAGCTCAAAGTGGAACAAGAGCATGCCAGCAGACTTTGAACAATTTCTTCGTGCAGCGATGGTACACGTCTCTGATTTCAAACTGCACACTCAACAACCCATAAAGCAAAGCAGTCATGGACAGCTAACCTAGTACAGAGAAATCGCATTAAATATAAAATTCCATAACTAAAATTTTGTACAACTTCAATTAGAAGAAAGGGCTAGCTTTATACATTTTCAGTCTCTACTACAGCTGCACATGTTTAAGCAAGCTAAAAAGCATGGGCAAAGGAAAGAGCCAGTGTCAGCTGGTAATGGGCACTACATAGTAGACTAGACGCAACACTTGTGTTTCTACACCTTGCAATATCTAAACCCCCACTTTCTCAACAGCCTCGGCCCTGTGTTACTCTGCAAACCCTATCTTCCCCATAAACCTATCACTTTTATTTATCTTTATTCATTTCAATACTGCCGGTCTCAGTTCCAGGCCTTAGGCAGGAGTGGTTATAAATAAAATACATGCATTGAATGCATACATAGGAATACAATATTATATGTTAAAACAACAAGAAAGATCATTACAGGAAGCTTAATGCACATAGGATACCATAAAATTCCAGAATATATACAAGTCAGATGCTATGGAAATGACAATCAAGGCTCAGGTACATCCGATCAATGTGTTATAGACTGTAGGACATGTAAATAGGTCAATACCGTTGGGCATTGAACAACAGTGGCAGGAAGTGAAGTCCAATTGGTTGTAGTCCTTGGGAAAAAAATACTGAAGTATGTTGGTTTTACATGATAGGTCAGTCACATTTCTAAAGTGATAGGACCGCATGGGCCGTCGGTTTCCGTCACTAAGGTATGTGTCTTTTCTAATTCCTAAATGTCCATGGTACAGGAGATAAAGTCTCATTATCTTCTCAACTTATCACGCTCTAGCATCTATGGGCAGCGACAAGCATTTGTATCCAAAACTAACACTTCCTCAACCAACAAACAATGAAAACTATACAGTACCTGAAGGTCAACGGCCTGCCGGAGGTAGTCGAGCTTCTCCTGCCATCCTCGGTGGATCGCGTTCTGCTCTTCCTGCAGCTGCTTCAACGTTGCCTTCATCTCCTCGTTGTCCTTGTTCTTCAGCAGCAGCTTCTCGCCTAGTGCCTGGATGTCGGCAAACCTGCGCAGATGAGTCAACACTCCGATGGTCATCACAACCTTCAGCACTCTTGCTATAAGCTGTGTCGTGCGAGAGCCATGTCCTCAATGAATCATTTAGTGCCCAACAAGTGGCTTATCTAAGAGAAGCAAACAACATTACGAAAACTTGCTATCACATTCAAGTGTCGTTGCAGTCATTTCGACAACCACGTTTTGTGCAGGTGCTGATTGCAGTGATGCGCAAGTAGTGATCGTGTTGTGATGTCAGTGACCATTCATCGCGACAGTGAGAGAGGAGACCCGAGAGAAATGGCGAGCTCGATTGTTAGCTTCTGAAAAGCAAGGCTAATGGCCGTTACCACATGCATATATTTAACTTAAACACTGGAACTACACATGAAGCAGGTATGTGCAAACAATTTCCCAGAGACATCATTTGCTCTTCTTTGCTTGTTACGGATGGAACAGAGGCATCTTGCCAAGAATAACTTCAGCCTCATGCCTACCAGTGCTAACACGAAGTTGTCTCCAAACATACCAAGCATTAGCACAAACAGGATACGACTATGAAAAATCTGGAAGATTCATTAAGAAAAATACACTGCTTACTCATCCTCATGGTTACGAATGTCGTCTCCAAGATCGTGGTGCTTCTTGAGGTTGTCCTCGGCTGTTGCTACGTCTCGGGCGGGCTCGAAGCTGTTCAGTGCAACCTTCACCTCACTCACCCATGCAAGCTGGGGAGAAAAAAGGACAGTACATGTTAAAGCCAACCCTCATGAAGAGATTTCCAGGGTAATGGATGTACAATTGCAAGTTGTAAGCTTCATTACAACATACACACTCGCAAAACTCATGCTGCTGCCAGTTTGTGTTGATGTAGAAAAAGTATGCCTCACAGTGTGACGCCATGCATGCTCTCACCAATGATAGCAGAGCTTGCAGTCACTTGATGTGAAACTTGGTTCCTTAGAGCACCACCAGGTGGTGTTGTCCTAAGTACATCTTAGAGAACATTGCCAAGCGTTGCCAATGGCGGCTGAAGTCTCACACACAATGCTGACATTTCCAATTAAACTAAATATATTGCATTTAGGCAAGAGAATTTGCTATTCAATTATTAGAGTAAAATATTACTTGGCAATTTAAAGAGTACATGTATGTCACAAGAGCACAAATAATTTTGCACTTTCGCTATGTCTGTTGTCCAGCACTCCAGCAAATGCAGTATCGACACACCAGGGCATTACTTCAACACGAGTTCTCTCGCATGGGCGGCAGATCAGGCATCAGTCCCGCGTCGCGTTTTCACTCGCGAAAAACACGTTATGTGGTCTGCCGTCAGAGTGTTCATTTTGGAATTATCATACAAGTCTAGACACTACTTAAGTTGATGAGCTTGCTGTGTTCTATGAGATCAAAAAGGATAAACCAGATTACTCACCAAGCTTTTGGCACTGTTTGCAAGTATTTGAAGTCCCATGGAATCCTCGAGCCTGGAACGTCTCTCAGCAGCTCGATCCTGTAAGGTAGTGATGTCAGCAACAGGTTCAGAGGTGGTTTAGTACAAGGCCTTTCAACTTTTACTAATGGCCATGTTGTTTCTACTTGCTTAAATTTTTGCAAAAGCTTCTTTTTGACATCTGAAACTCTTCTTACCTTTACTTGGTCCCAGAGACCTTGTAGTTCACTCTGTCTCTTTACCACATTGGATCGCTCAGTCGGATAAGCAGCTTTTACCCTTTGGAAGAAAAAAACAACATGTATAAATATATTCACGAGCATTATTGAAGAACAGTGAATGATACTTTGACAGACTGCGTGTACTATGCAATCTGTCCAGTTTCAACATAGGGTTTTTGACAGAAAATAAAAATGCATATAATATGTATTTTGCAAAATTAGAGTACACACAAACAAAGATAAGATTATTGGCACAGCAGAATAATGCACTCAAAACACCACACAAAATAATTTCAAGTAACTTGAATTTGGAGGAATAAGAAGCCCTAATCACTGTGCAATTTCATGCACAAATCCAGTAATGCTGACAGCAGTGGTAAAAAAACTTGACAAAATAAAGTTGATACAACAAACTCAGTACAACAAAGCACTACGCAAGAAAATTATTACAATATCATGGTACACAATTCAAGCAGTTATGCCAGAGTTGTTGAATAAACTATAAAGAGGCATTAGTTGATTGCTTTAATTCTCATCGCATTCAGTGCAGTAAATGCAAATAATGAATGTGGATATAACAAATTATCAGACATAACAACGTAAATCTAAAATGTTTATCTTCGATATCAGCAAGTAACGAATATATGCTTACAAGAAACATCAGACATAACTATGCCATTTTCATGTCGGATATGAATTCATTATAACGAGGTTTAACTATATTTTTTTAAAAATCCTAAGGAAGTGGTTCACAACTTACGAGTCAGCCAGAAGGTTAACCCTGTTGAATTTTTCTTCCACCGGGGCCAGCTCCCGTTCAAGATTCTAAAAAAAAAAAAAAAAAAAAATATGCATGCAAGCAGGGCCATTATGTAGAAAGACGACAAAATTTTCAAAATGCTACTGCAAAGATCAAAACAACGGCGACCAAATGTGGACGGGTACCTCATGCCTCCTCTGCAGCGCTTGTACAGTCTTCATGTCTCGGCCAACCTCGTCGATGTCAATTTTCTGCATCTTTTCTGTCATCCAGTCTCGAGCATCGTCACAGGTGCGATGGAATAACTCCACGCTGTAATGAAAAACCAGGAAATCTCACCGTCATCATCATCATCATAAGCCTACTTATGTTCACTGCAAAATGAAGGCCTTTTTTCATTAATCTCCAACTGCCCCTGTCCTGTGCCAGTTGACAACACGTTATGCCTGCAAACTTCCGAATTTACTACACTTCTTTTCTGTCGGTACCTACCCTGTAACTATAACAAACCACCGCAATTTTGCCTTATGCATTACATATAGCCTGCTTATTTCTTCCTCCTAGTCTTGACTAGAACACTGGCTATGCCTGTTTGCCCTCTAACACCGCTGTCTTTCTGTCTGTTAATGCTACACCTACCATGGCGTAATCTCTAAGAGCCTGCTATTCTAAACGTGGGTCAAAGCATGAGAGGAAGTGGAAGAAAACTGAGAAAGCAATCCACAGTGTCGGGCTTCAACAGTCACACAAGCTATCTCTTTCTCACTGCTTTGCTGTTTGGGTGAAACTGCAAATCTTTTAATGCATACAGAAGCAGCTCGACGGAATGAGAGCAAGAAGACACACACACTGACAAGGGGACTAGCCCGTCTTCTTGTCCTCCTCTCGTCCATCTGCTTTAATATTCCTTCAAGATGAACCAACTAGCGCAAACCAAGTTGCGACTGCAGATCTTTTTTTGTCCAAACTATTTTGTTTAGTAGTCCTTCGTGGAATGCATAGAAACGCATCCACGAGGATAGACAAGCAATGGCTACACTTTCTGATGTAAACACTGTCCTAGTGCCTTTCAGAAATCACGCGTTACAAAAATTTTGTTACTGTCAACATGTCACAGAGAGCAGCTATGTACACAGCCTTGCAGACGCTTACCTGGTGGCGCCCTCGAGACTTCGTTCCTTTTGAGTCTTGAGCTGGTTTAGCCTGTCCCATCTGAAAAGTGACATTGAGTAAGCACTACCATGAACATAGCTGACTACAAGAGCTGTAAAAACGACCAACGTTAACAGAAACTAATATTGACAAGAGTCCTGTTTGCCTTCCATGAATCACGGCAAGGATGCAGAAGTAGACAACACAATCTGCCTGTGATGCTTACGTACAACAAGCACTTGCTGCCAAGTGTTTTATATATAATGATGAATAACAAGAGATAAGCAATCAACATTGTAATTGATAATGTGCATAAGATTGCAGTTTTGAGAAAATGAAAGTCGTATGTTATACAATACTCTTCAGGCAATACCTCAAACACAACTGCACATTACCTGCTGTGTATCTGTCGGCTCCGGCTGCGGATTGCGTCTAACTGGCTGTGCTTGTTCTGGACAAACTCTCCAACCTGCCGGTCAATCTCATCCATCCTCTGCTTGCTCGCGGACATGTCGGTCAAGAAATTCTATGAAACCAAAAGAGCACAGTCATGATGACTTACGTTGGCTATCAAATGAGGCAACAACAGCTATAGTTCTGCATGTGAAACAATGACGACAAGAAAAACGACAAACCTCAAACTTTTTCTTGCGGACCTCGACATTCTCTTTCGGATCTTCAACCGTTAGCATCTTCTCCTGCAGAAAGGAGAGTTGGCATTTTAAAGCAACATTTGACGCACCACATTTAAAGGAATGATTGGAAGTGTCTCTTGCCTTGTCGACCATCCAGGCTTCAAAGTCGCTACACTCCCTGAAGAAGCCAAACAGCCGGATGGCATCTTCGAGGTAATGTCTACGCTCCTGCAGTTCAACAGAGATGACGCACACATTCAGCCGCAGAAATTATGTGTCAAGCTAGGCATTCGCCAATTTCCTGTCATGCGCTGACTTAAATGCACTGCTGCAGATAAGATGACTAATCTTATGTCTGGAGATGTAGTTAGCTATCCACGATGCACAGGTGATCTTAATCAACTCACTTTGGTTTTTGGAGACTTAATTAGCTGAACCAATGACTGAGCTGGGCGCAGCCACGGAAGTCAGCTAGTCCAGTTGGCTAATGTAACAAGTTCAATCAGTTCCTGTGTGGGAGATGCCCACTGCGAGCTGACGTGCGTCCTGCAGGACCTTTATTAAAGTTTGTCCAATTCAACCAGTTCCAACTAAGTTCCCAGCAGTATGAATAAGTTCCTCTTTGGTTCTTGAAACAAACAGATAGGGCTTGTGTATGGGCTTCGTTTGCTGTGTGCTCTTGGTTTGCTCTTGAAAAACACTATAGCTACTGGCCAATCAATAACCCAGAACAATGATTGGACGCCAGGCGACTCAGTATAATGCAAGGTTGAGAACTTAACAAGAATTCTTAGCATACAGCTACTCTACAACTGCTATTATTGCTATAGTACTATTACTACAGTACTATTACTACAGTATGATTACTGTTATCTAACCATGCATGAATAGAACAGGGTTCGAAGCCCTTAGGAGCAGGGCCACAGCACTTTAGAAAAGAAACTAGCCCACACACACCTATGATCTAGGCAGGAACTAGGCACACAATAGCCAAGGCCATTAACATGACGGTAAATGAAATGGACCCATAGCGACGAGGCAGAACGTACCTTTGACACGGCCAGCAGGTTCTGGTAGGCGGCTTCGATGGATTCCTGCCGTTGCTGGACTCCCTTGCCATCCTTCGGACTGGTGCCATTCTGCTTGGGTGATTTTTCTGCAACGTGCAATGCAGCGACAAGCTAAGTCACGAGCTTTCTTTCATGTGAAAACCTAGCCCACTGCTAGTGGCATGCCACTGGAATGCGAAATACTTGGATGCAGCGTGTCATTGCAATCTGATACAATAAAATTTGGATATAATGAATATGGATATAACAAGCTTTTGGACTAAGTAAATCAAGAACTGTTCTTATTAGTATGAACCTGTAACAAATATATGCTTGTAATGATGTTAGACTGTTTCGACTATGCTAGTCTTAATTGACGGTAACGCATTATATAATCACACGCACAGAAAAGGAGTAAATGCTCGGAGATAAAGCACTCATGGAAGCAACGTTAAGCACTGCATCACCAGCAGCGCTCATAACTGGTAACAGCTGGTAATGCCAAAACTTGAAACGAAATCGGAGGGTCCGCAGACCATTTGAGTCCGCAGGCAAAAATCTGCTTGATCAGATCAAGCAGATTTTCACTCATGCCCTTGCTGCTACCTGGGATAATGTTTACCACGACAATGTTGAACATAAAACCGAGCTACGTGGGAAGAAGAATGTGATGTTGAAGGAAACACACTTAGCACTAGAACTTAGTTCTGCTGCTATTCTAATATGGGTTGAAAAAACATTTAGGCAACCCCCACACGGACACCTGAAGCAGTGCTATCAGACAGGTCATGAGCTGAAAGAACACTTTGAGCTATAGCGGCAAAAAAGGAACTTGTACTCTTGACTTGAACTCACGAGGAGACAGTCGCTTCTCTTTCTTGACCTTGACGGGTTGCTGCTTCATGACGACCTTCTTGACACGTCGGCGTTCAGCCACCTTGACGGGCTTCATCGTCGTCTTCTGGATGATCCGCGGTTCCAGCTCCCGGACGTAGTTGGCCGGCACAAAGCCCTCCTCACCGTCAATCTGGCGAACATTCCACCAGTCGGCATTGGTGCGGTTCAGTAGGGTCATGATCTGCATGATAAAAAAAAAAAAACAATATGCTCCAAACCATATAAACCAACATTCTCCCCAGAAGCCCAGACTTATAATGAGGCAAACACTTAGATTCGAGCTTTTCACGACAATTGTCGTTTCCTGATTCAGTGCTCCTGTTACTAGAAAATGATCCAAATGAATTGCAGATTCAGTGAGCCAAAAGGCAGAGTCTATTTGTGGTCATCAGCCCATGAATAATTATATATCTAGTTCACTTTGCACTGATTACCTGCTTTTTCAAATATTTTAAGCATGAACAGTTTCTAAAAGTGCATTTCATCAGAATGTTCCAGATTTATTTTGTATGAAGGATGGAGCATAAGTTTTTGTGGATGGCTTTGTCGACCAATGTCTTGCTTCACTTGATGGCTTCAAGACTAAGCAACCAATAGCTGTCTACATTCCCTCATTAATTCTGTACAATGAGTAGCACAATGCCATGTGCTGAAAATAACAGGCATGCTTCTGCAACATTTTAAGCCATCTAACCACTGCATTATGTTATATCAGCGATGCTGCTGCTTGTGATGCTGTCAATTACAGTTGTAAGAAGTACACTAAGCATTTCGTATTTCTGTTCTGGGTGCCCTGGTATGCGTCTTCTCATGGATACCAATGTCCAATAAACTTTGCGACCCCGTATAAATGTAGCACAAGCATTTGGGACGTATTGCTTCGGCTGAATGAATCAGTATTAAATAAAAAATGTGCATAAATAAAAAATTCAGCAGGCTTCATTCCTCAGGGGTTGAACTCGTTTACTGCAACAGCAACCCGCTTTCACATTTGACAGCACCATCACTTGAATAACAACTCCTTTGTGATACACACAATGTCTTCCTCGCCTACTATAGTATCGCTTGTTGTGGCCTTTGAAATACATGCACAAATGCCACCAATCTCAGAGTCTGTGTGTGGAGCAACAACTTTCACAAACTAGCAAGCGTAAATGTCGCACAATAGTGCAATGGTTAGCGCATCCTCCTTGTAAGTGTACATGGGCGCAGGATGGCAACTTCCAACCAAAGTGGCGATGGCAGGCAAAGTCGTGCCAAAATGGCATGCGATAAAAGCTGGCTTGCTGGGGCTTGGATTATTAACAGTCCAAGCAATGCAGTGATGGTGGTAGGAGAAGCTTTCTTTTTCTCTGCCCTATGCTGAGGCTGAAGCTAGGGATGACAAGGTGGCTTGACAATGCCGATGAACAACCACGAATTGATGACAACGACTACAGTCATCGTTGTCACCGCCAGCATGACGGACAGAGCAAGCGAACAAACGGATAGACAAAGCAAACCCAGTTTCAGGCTTTTAAGGACCGTCGCAGTAAAACAGCAATAGTCCATAAACTCGGAGATGTCCCATGCCACCTATACACCCATACCAAAGGTATGCAGAGTCGCCATCACCCAACAACACTGCAGCAAGTGCTTTACAAAAATCGAGGTGAAAATTTGCACCATCTTTTACGGCATGTGGCAAACTTAAATCAAAGAAAGAAAACGGGAACTAACGCTACGAGTGTTGTGTAAAAACAGTGGACGGCCCAGTACGCAACAAGTGCATTCCAGAGACCGGAAAGCACCGATTCATGATTTGGAGAAGCATTCACTCCCACAGTAGCCAACCACCACTAACTCCCCTCGCTACTTTACGAGGCAAGATCACCCTGCATGACAATAACCTCTGTTTGCCGCTTGCTCATCCAAGTCAGCCACGGAATCGCATGCCACAGAGACGGCTGATAAATTAAGTCAAGCGGAGAGGGTGAGGACAGACTCTCACAAGTCTACAGGGAAGGGGGAGAGGGAGCACAGCAGCTACCCACAACAACAAGGACTGCAAGGAGCGATAAGTAAGGCATATGGGGGGAAAGGGGGAGGGGACGTAATTAACGACACGCCCCACTGCTTGCCTCCGCTTTAGCGACCTCCTCCCGCCACCTTCCTGCGCAGCTCAGTAACCGCGGGAGCCGCTGATGCGTGAAGAGAGAGCAAGCTTATCTCGCAACGGCTTCGCGCCTGGCAGCCATGCATGCGACCAACGCTGAGAGCCGGGGTGGCGGGAGGAAACACTACGGTACCCCTCAGAGTTACGATGCTGCTTCCGCCGATTTCGCCGAGCAGAGCGTAACCATGACCGTGGCTCAGAATGAATGCGGCGCAGTCGGCGACTGGGGTGACGGCCAAAAAATGTGGAACCTCGTGGCATCGCTTTTAGGCTCTGAGTAAGTGCAGTGTCATTTTTTTTCTCCGGCTCCGTCTGTGGCAGATTGCATCGCCCATGAGCCCCGTCAAGCTTGCCGCAAGACGAGCGGCGCCTAGGGGTCGTAAACACAATTAGTGTGGATAAGGAGTGTGTGCGGTAGCGGGACCGGTGCAATGACGCGATAAGTGGAGCTACGAGGGCCCTTCTCGGTAGCGTCTTGGCTCGCTCGAAGGAAAAGAAATCTGTTTTTGTTCCGCGGTGAACATTGCATGCTGAAACTGAACATTTTGATTTTACGACGAACGCCATCTTCAAATAAAAGACGAGCTGAAGACGCAGCAAAATAGCATGGGCAAGGTTGTTTTGTTTAGGCGCTGTCCCTCAGTGACACCTAAATTACCTAAACATATTCTTGGGTAATGCTTGTTTAAATGTAAAAGTTTAGAATTCTTGTGTTTACATACAACACCTTTTTCTTCTCTTCTTTTTAAGCCTCCTATTACAATAATTGATGAACATCCCTAGAAACAAGCTGCCTTCACCAGCCATCTCAATTCATCACGCTGTTGGACATTGCCTGGATCTGTCCTGCTGGACTTAATTTCAACATCTAATGTCAATACTATCCACAAGCTAGGGCTAGTGAGATTAGCATAGCTGAAGAATCAACAACTGTGATTATCGTCAATGCAGTGTTTTTTTCTTTTGGTGTGCAAGCCTTGTTGCCATAAAAAAAATTCAGCTATGTTAATTATAAGCGTAATCATACAACATAAATTACACAATTTCAAACTTCAACAACAATAAATTTGTCTAATATCTTTAAAATTGCAACCATGACATTATTTATGATCTATGTCCTTTGAATGGCTTCCCAATGTGGAGTCCTGAAGACTTCAAGTGTCAATATCCCCTTAAAAACACTTCCCGATTGGTTGACACCCATGCATGCAACATTAGAGCTAGCAATGAAAGAGAGACATTCCAACGTGCATGTCATAGCGTTGTCACAGCTGAAAGTTACAAGCAAGCTTGTAAACGAAGGTTTATGTCAGTCAAGCGAGCTGCAACTATTTGAGGCCAGCGAGGCTTTGAGATCGCACGTGAATCGAGCAAAGGGTCATCAAGGCAATTGTGAGATACATTTTCAGTCCCAGTGACAGGTTATTATTTATGCACTTATCTAATCAAGCTTGCTATGTACACTATTCTCTTTCCAACTTGGAGAAAGCACTAGCCCGAGGTGCCTCAATCTGGTTGTAATTAGCGTTGATTCCCTCCAACAGAAACTGAGCATAAATTAGCACAAGAGATTGCACGCAACCACCCTCTTGTGTTTCTTATGAGCAGCTAGTTCTCTTTTCTCTTATAGGAACATCCAACTAAGCTGTTTATTGCTGTAGCATGAACGAATGCTGTTTGACTTGTTACCGGACTTGGCATACACGCGAGACTGACCTGTCTCAGAGAAAATTCACAATTTAGGGTACAGTCCCTCGCTCAGCACCTGTCAAAAGCAGCAATACGTCCACTGAATTTGTTACAGTAACCAAGGTTTTACGCCCTCAAGCAAACACCAAGTCTGTGAAAGACACCTAGTGGAGGGCTTCTGATTAATTTTGACCCCCCAAGGTTCATTGGTGTACTTCGAGTTGCCATTTGCTTTGCCCTCACCGTGCCATTCGCAAGTTGCCCAATCAGCTCAGCTAGCAAAATGACTGCTTGGAAAGGCTGTTTGTAGGGCGGAATCTCTGGGGCAGAATGAAATTTTTTTTCTTGACAGCGAAGCTGTTATTCTAAATAGCGTCTTATGTCTCTTTAGCAGCTTCATCTTAAAAACTTTTTGTGCGCAAACAAACAGGGACGAAGAAGTTTTTAAGATGAATCTGTTCCAACTAGGCCGACTCGCAGTTATCTTTAGCAGCTTTGCACTTCTTCCAAAAATGGATGCAAACATCCACCTTTCGCGGAAGTTCCAACGCCGTGGATGTTCTCACAAAGCTCACTTGCACGAGCTACGTGTAACGGTGGTTACACGTGCAGCAAGACACCACCAGGTCAATCCTCTTGCAGA
Organism: Dermacentor variabilis; assembly: GCF_050947875.1. Classification (NCBI taxonomy): domain Eukaryota; kingdom Metazoa; phylum Arthropoda; class Arachnida; order Ixodida; family Ixodidae; genus Dermacentor; species Dermacentor variabilis. Next base: position 148,152,996 of record NC_134574.1, on the reverse strand, counting down.
ACCTGACATTGGCGAGGCCCCCACTGATGAACAGCACGGCCGTGAAGAGCGCCACTGCCACGGAGCGCGCCGTGGCCGCCGTGCTGGTCTCCACCGAACTGTGCATCTCCATTCTCGGAAACCTGCTGGTGCTGTTCGTCTCGCTCTGGGACGAGCGCGTCAAGCAGCACCGTTCAAACTTGCTGGTCGTCAGCCTCGCGGTGACCGACCTCCTCACGGCCACTCTCGTCATGGTGAGCGAACGAAGGCTTCCGTGGTCAACGGCGCATTGCAATTCCAAACAATGCGGCCCCTTTCATGAGTTACAATTGCACCAAGAATGAAAGATGACCAAGGTGTGAATTAGCCCTAGAAATGTAAACAAATTAACAACATCGTGTTTTTTTTTCTTTTACCTCAACAATTTTCGTTCACATCTGGCCCTTGCGCTATCAACCCCTTTTTGTGCCATGGAAGAGCTGGGTTCATGCAAGCATTTCTGGTAAAAAACAGCCAAGAACCAAGCCCAGCTCCGTCAAAGGTACTTTTTATTTTCTAGCAACGCCATGGATGAGCTGGTTTCGTCTCAGTGCTTCGTCGTCCTTCTGGTGGATGACCACAAAACGCGGGGCAGCGCGAGCACAAGCAAATTTATTCTGGTAGAGGAAGTAAAACACGTTTGCAACTGACGTCCCTCAAAACAGTTTGGCCATTTTTGGTCAGAATTCGGGGTAATAGCGCGACACAGAAGGGGGTCAAACCTAGCCATCAAGTTCCCCTATTCTTTCCCAGACTTCGTTTGTCTGTTGGCTTCACGCGGCCGCAACAAACCTGTTTTTTTTTTCAATTCCAGTCTTGCGCTTTTCCTTCATCCGTTGCCTTTACGTGCTACGTGATATACATAATACCGTAATTACGTGTATAGCATACAAACATAACACACACATAAAACAAACTAGCCTGCCAGCACATCCTAATCAACTGTCCCGATTACCTCGACCTCCCATTACTCTATGCGTGATCTCTGCAGGTGTGTGGGCCTTGCCAATGATCGCTGCACACGCACATTTGATCCGCATGGCTTAGCACGTGGCTGGATGCCGTGGTACAACAACGCATTGCAACCGGCATGGCGCGTGCTGTTGTTCGACAGTGCGGCACGAAACATTGCACAAACGAGCCCGTCGGCAAATGTGGCAAGGTCGCGCTTGAGTAGCTAATTACCATATGCAGGTGGCAGACAACACAGCGACTACGTGTGACACACAGTCAATGTGGTTCATAACACATTCATGAAACTAGGTGCATGCTGCGGCACTTGCATGCTCTTCAGGCTTTTTTTTTTTAGCTGCTGGATGTGTAAAGCTAAGCATTGAATTTCATGTGTTGTAATGTAACTATTCCCTTTGTTCTTTTTTTTCCCCCCTTTTTGGTGGCTTGTGCTGGGCCAAGCCTGAAGTGCCCACTTCTTATACCCCTGATACAAGAGATGACATCCGTGTTATGAACTGGGATAGGGCATTACATCAGCTTATAAAAACACATCAAAACAAAGAAAAGCTTTCCAATGTCACTCTTCCAGACTGGCATTTGTTACTAATGATGGCTGTGTTCCCCTTTTTCAGTCTGGATTCAACATGTTGATTGATATCCAGTTTACCTCAGTAGAAAAAAAATTGCGTCGTCCTTATTCTTTATTTTTCTGTTTTCAAGTGAAGTAATTTGCTTTTCTCACAAGCGAACAGCTGAGGCTTGCACAGCTGTAAATACTAAATATAAAGCCAGGCAACTACATACAGCATGTACAGCCCTGCAGTGGAGGCCTGGAGGGATTCGTGCAAAGGGCGTTTTCATGTACATAGCCTTTGGGGCCTAAAGCCAAGCTAATCTTTAAAAAATCTTGACATTTGCTGAAGTGAAGTCTTCTCTGAGGCATCTCTAACTAATTTGCTCACAGCACTAACATCTACCAATGCAGCTGCCGTCGGTGTGTGCCCTGACCAACGACGGCTGGCCCCTAGACAACCCGGGCTTCTGCACCTTCCACGGCATCCTCAACTACTGGCTCACGTCCACGTCGAGCGTGACCCTCGCCATGATCGCGCTCGACCGCGGCGTGGCTGTCCACAAGCCGCTCGAGTACGTCCAGCGCTGCACGTGGGGCCGCCTGGCGCAGATGGTGGCGCTGCCCTGGACGCTCGGCATCGTCTTCGCTGTCGTGCCCGCCATCCTCGACTGGACCGCTTACCAGTTTGACAACATCGTCTGCGACGTCGACTGGCACCCCCGGCGCGAGCACGTCATCTACTACGCGGCAACCTTCTCCCTCTGCTTCGCCATGCCGGCGGCCATTGTGCTCGTCCAGTACGCCCGCATCCTCGCGTCGGTGCGTCGCTTGCGCTCCAACTCGGTTGTCAATCCGCCGGTGGTGGTGGTGCCAAAGGGGAACGTCTCCAACGGAACGCTGTCCCGCCAGCTGTCCTTTCGCCGCCGAGCGGGACAGGGGAACCAGAAGATCCTCGTTAGCATCTTGGCGGTGATCGTCATATTCTTCCTTTGCATCACGCCGTTTTGCTGCACCAAGCTGGTCAAGGTGCTGTTTGGGCCCAAGGCCATTCCGGACTGGCTGGACATGCTCTCGACTGTGGTGCAGTTCCTGGCATCCGTCGTGAACCCCTTTGTGTACTCCATTGGACTAAAGAGCTTCCACGAGGCACTGTGCAGACTTTCGCGCAGCGGACGACAAAGGTTGCTCTGGAGTACTTCAGTGTGAGTGGCCAGAAATTGCAAGACAGAGACTGGCATTGCTTTTGCAATGTTTGTACGGCTGTGTAGATTACATAGAGAAAAATATACCCCTTTTCTCCCTTCAACAATGGTTCCTAATGAGTGTTACGCAAATTTGGATCCAGTGAAGAGGAAAAACTGCAAGATGAAAGCAGATGCGCGAAGGAGTCAATGTAAGTGAACATTCTACCACTGCCTTCAAACATATATTTAGCAGGACACGTGCAAGTGTGCAAGAGAAGTAGGTCAGCTACGTAGCCTTCAATTTCAGGTATAAAATATGGGACAAAACAACATATCAAGCATATTCTTCCAGCATTATGGGATAGAGCAGTATTCATTTTGCAGCTTCCAGGAACAGCTGGAGGCATGAGGTCTTGTCAACTCGTCACACTGTTCCCCTCTGGACTGTGCTAAATTCAGAGTTGAAAATGCTGCAACTTGGAAATGTGGGGAAGACTGTCCAGAAAGCATCCGATTTTTTTATACTGCCCAACCAGAGTTGCACTGTAGTCCCAACCAAACTTTGTACCACGAGGTTATCCAAATTTAATGTTAAAATGCCAGTGTGCGGGTTCGGGCCCCCCATTATTGTGTGATCATCAGGTGGTGTAAAATGGATGTGTTCATGCTAGGTGAAGCTATACCATAAATGCCCAGGAGCTCTGTTTCGTGTGGTTGCTACGTAACAATTTGCCAGTTGACGTCACCAGGGCCCTCGTTCACAAAATTATTTTGCAAGTGCGATCCACAACTGGCCACGACTGAAGCAATTATTTCATCCAGAAGCTAGTTACTATCATTAGTGGCAGTCACCCAAATGTTGGCGAACTAGAAAATGCTCTCACAAAAGAGAAGTTTGGGGAATATGTGCCCACCTCTTTCTGACCGCAAGGCAGGACACAGGTAATCTGGTTAAGATGGAGGAGTGAAAAGCGGCGTTCATTCAGGACAGTTACAGCGAGCAAAAGCCTTGCTATTCAGCTTAGTTCCAATGTCGAGATGTGTCTCTCCTTTTATGCAAAATACTGCCAGAACGAATTCCAGATTTGAAAAGGCCAACACAGTTCACCTTTATACACACACACATACGAGCGTCAAACTTGTTTCTGATTTTGTGGAAAAGTATTGTACTCCTGCTCTGCTTTTTGACCATGACCACATCACCAGTGGCCAGTTCATAGCCAACACCAACCACCATACCTGTCTCTCTGGTCATAACTACTGTGTGGCTACCATAGCTACATAGTAGCTACCACAGCTACATAGTAGCTACCACAGCTACACAGTAGCTACCATAGCTACTGCGGAGTCCGGACCCGAACTTTATTGTGTGGTTTTTTATTGCAGTGCTGACCGGCACTTCCTATGCTGGCCAGAGCAGCTCTATGGCCGTTGCAAAGAGCAGCGACGGCACCACCACATGCGTTTCGTTGTAAAGAAACAAATAAATTGCTGCGGACGCCTAAGCTTTCTCACTGCACGGGCAAGTTCTCTGTAGCGATCTTCGTTGTAGAGGCGTTTACAATACACGTGAAAGATACGAGTTTGGCTGGAACATTTGAAATCTTTCAGTTATACAGGCCACTCTGTTGCAACTACATTAAAATGCATTGCCTGTTGTTGCCGCCGAAGTACCTGCACAAGCCACCCCTTTCAGAGTCTCTTTACTTTTTTTAACAAGTGTCAAATGCTAGGTGATAGTGCAGAAGTTAGCACGTCCAGTTCCCAAGTGCTATACATTGCTGTAGCGGTGCGAGCTCAAATCCTAGCGAGTAAGGTTCTGTTTCTTCTTTTTTCTTTATCATCCAAATGGGAGAGCGAAGTTAAGAATAAACAGATGACCTGATGATGATTTGACTATGACAGTGGCCATCATCATCACCATAATGGAAATCGCAGATGCAGTAAATCTGGAATTTAGTAAAGCAATCAACGGGGCTAGTTGGTGGCCGTTCATGATTATATTGCGCTTGGTGTTACACTGACAAACGATAGGGACAGCACGTGAACGTACGTAGCGCAATACATCTCTGGTTTAAATCTGGTTTCGAGCTTTCTTAAGGAGGAACGTGGCATCTGAAATAGACTTCCTTATTTCTTCATGCATTTTGATGAAAAGTGGCAGAGTTACTGGTCATAAATAAATAAATAAATGTTTCTTTGATGCTACCATAAAATTTTCAGTTGCGTCTTCATAACTTTCTAATCTACAAATGTTTTCTCCTTTTGGGCTTGTCCTAGGCCTGAATGACTTGTAGAATGCAATAGAAGACTTGTTCAAAGCACTGTGCATTCCAAAATGAATAGGTGAGGGTGTCACATTCTTAGATTTTTTTTATTTACAACATAATTTATAGTTTTCATCTTTTAAGAGGTACAACAGGCATCTAGAATGTGAAGAACTAGCTGAATCATTAATTCAGAAAAAAATATCACACTAGGGAAAAGCAAGAATGCCACACCCTGAACGTCAAATGGAATTGAAATAGACCTAGCAGTCGCAAAGAAATCAGCGGGACAAGCTGAGCAGGAGGCAAGAAAAACAGCCTTGAGAAAAATGGCTTTCAAGGTTACACCTTTCATTTTACTATATCAAAAGGCACTAGGGTTGTAGCCACTGAAGTCCTATCAAATGTGGGGCTTATGGAGCGCTTTGCCTTTAGTCTGAAGTGCTTTGCTTGCCTTTTTTTTTTTTCCACGACACCCTCTTTTCGCCTGCCCTGTGAAGAGTGCGTTGGCCAGGTTGCAGACCCAATGTTGCACAATATCCCACGAAAGCACCAGCGGGTCCCAGAATTGTACTATTTGCATGCTGCCTAATTGACAGCTGCCTCCAGTAACGCAGACAGGCTTACGCCTTAGTGCCACTCACATAATTCCTCTGTTGCATTCAGTGATGCATTTTCGTCTTTTTGGAGCAACGACTGGACGAATGCTTTCAGCACCATTTCGAAATTTTTCTTTTTTCTTTTTTTTCTCAAGACAATGGCCAAGGAGCTGCAATTCAGAAAAGCACTGATACACGAGCAGCAACGCAGCTGAAACATGCATGCCTTGCAAGCCAACACTTATGCAGAGGCTTACGCATTGCTTTTGTAGCATAGTGTTTGCACCAGCTACCATATTTTGATAATGTTGTATTTTACTAACTCTTCCTCCATTGAACATCGCGAGCGCCTGGAGAGCTTACAAAATGCAGTGGTAGGTTTTTTTTAATATTGTGAACATAGCCAAATGTGACATTATTTTGCCCTGCCCCCTATTTCTTAATGAATGAAAATTTGCACTTTTCATTTTTCTTGTCACCATCACATCAGCCACACACTTTGGGCGTAAACGAATTGAAATAATCAAGCCAAAAAGGCAGGAATGTTCTGACCAGCACTGTAGCTCAAGGAATGTGACCAAGAAACAAAGATTAACTAAATAAGAACCCAACTTTGGTGCGCGATGTGCATGATCACAGAGCCCGAGGTGCTGATGTGCAGAATGCTAAGCTGCAGGTCTGAGGAGTCCACGCACAATGTGCTTTATTGCCGAGTCTGAGACACTGACGTGCGAAATGCCTAGCCACGGGTCTGGGGAGTCTGCGCCCGATGTTCTTGATCGCCGAGCCTTGGAAGACTTAGCCACAGGTCTGAGGACTGCGTGTGCAATGTGCTTGGTCATGCAGTTCTTGGTCACAAAGTGCGCATCGCTGATGCCCAGAATGCCCAGGCCTGAGACGTCCAGAAATGGAGGCATTGGCCATGCTTCTGCGATGTCCACTTTGCACCCGTTTCGATACTCATTGAGATCACAGTGGTCGAGACAGCTGACAGCTTGCGAGGTGCAAAGAGCAGACGACGCTCCAACAAAGCGAATGCCGGTCCAATGGCAAAACGCGCTTGAATCGTGGGGGGTGCGGTCAATCAGAAACTTTGGAACAACCTTGAATCATTTGCTTTTTGTGCACTTGTTTCTGTGTGGAGGAGATAGCCAAAGTGGCAAATTTGAAGACAGAGACATGCACTTTCTGACGGACCAAGATGGTGGCGCTCGGTTGCGCCATTTCGGAGATATTGTGGCTTGAAAAAAAAAAAAACACGAAGCTTTCTTTTTTTTTCGTTATTTCAACACAATATTTTGCCAGCTTGGCTAACACAACAATTGTATCTTCTAGAGCAATTCCACATGGTTTTCAGTGAAGATATTTCGGAGACAGATACCAAGATAGTTACAGAAACTGAAGATTCGATTCAAAAAAAAATTTGGGGGGGGGGGGCATCTTTCGCAATAAGAAAGCTGCATCCCCCTTAACTTCTCGCACAGTAAAACCACTCAATGAGCTCTGCTTGCTCACGTGAACCTGCTGGTAAACCAAGCTTATTGTGCATGGTTAGGTTATCCAAACTTAGTTCGCAAAAGGCTGCTATCCAAAGCAACAGATAGCGAAGAGATAAGTGCATCGTCTGCTCTTTTCGTCTGCATCATGCATTGCCATACCCCCCCCCATCCCTTGTTTACAAACATGCAGCCTGTGCGCATCGCAAACCACTGCAACAAGGAGACAAGCAAAATCCCTACCTCCCCCTTCTGGACGTTCATGTTCTGTCCCGAAAACGGGTAGAGGGCCTTCACTTGCGGAACCTTACGTTCCTCCACCACCGTCTGCATCGCCTCCTTCTCGACGACCTCGTCAACCCACTCCTCGACGGGAACCAGCTGCAACTCTTCTGTCCAGTCATCGGACGGTTCCGCATCTTCATTCAACGCGTCCAAGTACTGCAAGGAAGCACAGAAAAAAAAAAAAACTAATTCGTAGAACCCGTTTCAGGTCAAAAACATAATGTTAGTTAGGTAACATTGAAAGTACACAAAAAGGCTCAAACACAGTAGAACCTTGTTCATATGTTTAAAACAAATTGTGGGAGAAACATACTAAATGGGAAAATGCACGATCCAAACTAACTAAAAGAATCGCAGACTCATATGTAGTTGACATTTACGTATTGCGAAGCGCGCGCAAAATTGTTGCGGCACAAGACGGCTGTCGCTTTTGCAGTTGTTTGGCAAGCTTACATTTGCACACCTCGAATTCGGCCTGGGTTAACTTAATTTACTTCTGTGGTTTTACACGCCAAAACCATGTTACGATTATGAGGCACGCTGTAGGGGGAAGGTCTCTGGATTAATTTTGACCACCCGGGGTTCCCTAACGTGCACCCAATGCAAACACATGGGCGTTTTCGCATTTCGCCCCCATCGAAATGCGGCTGTCATGGACGAGATTCAATCCCATGCCCTCGGGCTTAGCAGCGCAATGTTAAACCCACTGTGCCACCACGGTGAGTAATTCGGCCTGGGTTAGCAGGTTCTTCCAGCGGGGCATTTTGGCGGTAAATTTTGATGTGCTCATTTGGCGCGAATCGTTGTGGCACAAGATGCTGATGCGCGTCGAGTCGGGGAGGCACGAGCGGCCCGGGACGCACATTGTCGTTTTTCTGTTGTGATAGTGTTTTAAGACGGCAATGGGAAACTGAAACGAAACTTTGCTGCCGGGTGACGCGAGAATACGATGCTGCGACAGCAAAACATGACGCTCACTTCGTAACGCCTGCAGCAGGGAACAGTGGCACGTTTAGGTTATTGCCTGTTAAAACCGTGCAGTACGCTTCCAACAGCACTTCGCCACGCACGCTGTGACACAGACAGCTGAAAGATGGCTATCGCAATAGGCTTGGCGGCGTTAGCAGTGAATGCGGCGTACGGCAAACCGCGAAGAGATTTGCCATTACCGGAACAGGAAACCGAGCGAGCGCCAGTGTTTTCAAGTGACATGGGCGAGTGAGCACTGCAAGGAAGCTGCTGCGGAGGGCGCAACTGTTTTCGATCATGCACGCTTCGTGCATTTTTTCTTTATCTGGGATCTAGCGACTGGAAAACGTACCGTACGACCCCAGTTGGGCAATGTACTGAACGTTCGTGCTAAGAGATTGTGATTTCCCGGAACGTATCAACCAGTAAAAAAAGAAGCGAAATTGTATGGGGTCATTTTTTGTGTTCTCCACCCCAAACGCTGGCGCCAGGAAATAGTAAGAAACGGGACTGTATCAACGAGGTTCTACTGTATAGTCAGAACTCGTAACGAAATAATGGATATAACAAAGCAAGTGAAATTCCTTTTGAAATCCCCATAGAGATCCATATTGCAGTACATGCAATAATGGATATGACAAAGTAATAAATATAACGAAGTAATTTTGGCTCCCTCTTCAACTTTATTGTGAAGCTTTACTGTATGTAGTTTTCTGTGAAAGAAAAACAACCATGAGAACACATAAAGAAAACAACCACAAAGGAAAAACTTTTTCCTGTCCAATCGTTTCTTTATGTTTTTGCATATTTTTCACCACAAGAAGTATGAAACAACTAGCCCAGCAACAAGTAGCAATATGTCAAATATGTACATTATATATGTACTTAAGGGGGTACGAGCCATTCATTGCCAAGAGGAAACTATCGTCATCATAATCAGCAACTATCATCATCAGCAATGGCTAGAGCATCGTTGTCGTCATCCAGAGCTGGTTCCGTTGCCGCTCATCATTCCAGCGTTGAATTTCATGTCTCTTCTGTCGTCATAAGGGGAGGCAGCGTTAAATTTCTTTTATTTAGGTCTCCAGGCTTTTGTCAACTAAGCCGGGAACTAAGGTTCTTGATGAAGCTGGTATACTCCCTATACAGGCACCGCTCAACAGACACCCCCTGTCTAAATTAGCCCGGGAAGGTATAAAGCTTGAGCCCGTACCGAGGAACATCTACCCAATATATAACGAAGGTCGCAGAAGAGTGCGGGCTAGAACCATCCTTCAACGAATTGATCCTTAAGGCGGCAGATGCATTCTTCGCCGCCGCCGCCAAATATGGCAGCGAAGACAGGTTTGCAATCTCGGTTGTTGACGTGCGCGGAACACTTATCAGTGCAGCGTCAATTTACACTAAACACGTGAACGAGGTGGAGGTATCCGCGATAGCCTTGACTCTTCAAGCCGCAAAATGCCCGACAACCGTTTTCTCCGACTCACGCACGGGGGTCAGGGCTTTCTCGTCCGCTCTAGTTTCTAAACACGCAGCTGGCATTGTCAACAGATCTTTTCATATTACTACGGGCGAAGAAACTGGAGGTCATACCATAGCGTGGTTCTCGGCCCACGTGAACAATATAACTAACCAAGTGGGTTGCAACCCTAACGAGTGGGCCAACTGCCTGTCACGTGAATTCACGAACCGTGCCTGAGCTAACGGTCCGGCTCTCCCACACGATTGCCCCTTCAAAGATCCTCTTACCACCTATCACGAAATTAGCATTACAGACACAGCAGGAGGCAATTCCCTCCCCCCAGCCCGAAACTGAACAGGGCTCAGGCCGTTACTTTCAGGCTATTACAGACCAGATCATACCTCACCCCCACAGCTCTTAGTTGGATAAACCCCAACTTCCCGCAGTCGTGCTCCAAATGCGGTCACACATGCTGCTATTTCGACTACATGCTCTGGCTGTGCCCGTACAACACGGGCTCCGACCTTCGATACAAGTCCAAGTGGGACGCCTTGCTGAAGAGCTTGGATTTCACGAACCAACTACAGGCCGTCCAGAGGGCCCGCCACGTCGTGGAGAGTCACCATCTCCCTGTACCTTCGTGGGCGGAGCCACCAACTTGATCGGGGAGCCTTCGGTTCCCCCCAATCAAGTTCCTCAGGACACTCCAATAAAGTTCTTGTCACTGTCACGGCGGTATGAACCATTGCTTAAGGGGGTATTAGTCATTCATTGTCTTGCGTGACGGGTGCATTTAATAACAGACGTGATACGAGAATGTGTGTGCATACCTATCATCATGACGACCAACAATCAGGACGGTAAATATGTTCGTACCTTTGTTTGAAATTCTATGTCCCCACTGTGTCATGTGCTAAACAGCTTCGGTGGTCAACCATCTTCACAGAGTGGAACGGCTCATGAATTTCTTTCGTTTTTCTTTTTTAATATCCGATATTCATTTAAGCATACATGCTGAATGCAAGTAGGCAAAAAATATTAATAATAATAATTTGAAATATAAATTGCCAGTCAGGTCGTTTGACTTTACTGCAATTCACAATAATTAGCCATACTGATCTGACGAGATTTGACTGTTTCGTGGCTTCGTGCTCGGAAGAGAGAGGCTACTCACGATGGCCAGGGAGTCCACGCCGGAGCGCACCATGCGATCGGCCTGGTCTCGAAGTCGCCGAATGTCAGTGCCGTAGGCGTTCATCTCGCTTTCCAAGCAGCTGTGGCGCTGAAGGAGCGCCTGGGCGCTCGGCTCGTCCTTGCCGTAGTCCTTGCTCGACACGAGCGCCAGCTTCTCGCGCACCCATGACTCGGCTTCGTTGGCATCAGCGTGGTACTGTGAGCAAAGACACGGGACATACGTCGGCAAACCAGTTCGAGGACAAGCGTAAGATGAGTAACGTGCTGCAGTTGGACAGGCAGTCTTGTACGTCTTGCCTAGAAAGCGTCGACAATGTATTCTTAGAAGAAAGTTCAAGTAGTTTTAATGCAGCCATATTTCAGTGTTCCAGGCCAGTATTAAGACAAATGTTTCTGAGCAGGAACTATTCGTAAGATTAGACCCCAGGGAGTCTGGATGCTGGAGATACAGTTTTTAACAAAGTCGCATTTGACACAAAAATACTTTCGTTATACCCAATTATTTGTTCTAAGCATATATTTGCTGCATACTGATATCAGCGAGAAACATTTTAACTTGCACTTTTATATTCAATAATTTGTTACATCAGTGTTTTCATTAAATTAAGGTATCGACAGGCAACGACAAACAGCACTTACAAATAGGGAGTGTTGTTAATCCCAGCCCGCTGCTTTTCCTATATATTTATTATTATTGGAAGTTAGTGTAGCTTAAATAAGCAGCTAAACCTAACCACTTAATTTCCGTAGATGAAAACGTGTTCATGGTCGTTTTCCAGAGGCTGAAATTTGCCTATGTGATACTCTGCTGCTGAATTTTGGCACGGCGACCAAAAATGCCGAGGCTACTTCAAACGCTATGCTTCCCACAAACACTGGGGAAAGCTAGCAGCCTTGCACAACAAACCTGGAAGGCCTCGTAGGCATCTTCCAGACGCTTCCTCTTCACAGCCGCCAAGTCAGCCAGCTCGGCCCAGCGCTCGTGGAGGGCTTGCAGACGCTGCTTCACGTCTGCACTCTGGCTGTGGCGACCCTCGACAAGCTTCTCGCCAGCCAGGATCAGACGCTGGATGTGGCCGTCGTGGCCTCCGATTTCAGCTTCCAGTGCCTGCAATGATTGCGTTTCCCTTTCAATGGACGTTTCCAACTCGGACAACAGTGACTTATTGCATTGCCGTTTGTCTCATCGCTGCAACATAACACTGCACAATTCGGCGGCTGTCGTCACAGGCCAACTGCTAACAAATTCCGGGCTGTAGAAAGCCTAGTCTCATATATAGTGTAGGTATAGAGAAAAATCTTTTGTTTGACATATGAGTGGATGCATCACGAAAAGCTTGCAAAAACAGACATTCTTGACACTGAAACTAAAAAACAACCATTGAAAAATTTTTACAGTGAAGGTCACCATTATCGCTCAGTGGAAATGATGCAGAACTTCAAATGTTGAGAACCCGCAAGGTAGCTAGGCATGATCTCCGAGACAGTGTGGCATGTTCAGCATTCTAAAGACCTCAGAGGTCATAGTCTGGGATAAACATCACATCAGCTTACCCCCAGGTGCAAGCACCGTCTGTTCAGTTGCTATTCAAGGGCTGGTAACAGAAAATTCTGACAAGTACCTTCCTTGCAGCTTCGTCAAGATTGCTTTAATAGCATACACTACTCATTTATAGCCAATACAGCCAAAGTGAGGTTCAATTGCAGTTGACCTTTAGAAGCAACAGATGTTTCAAAAAACGACACTGAACCTTTTTCACAGTGAAAGCAAACTTCGCTTGCATCACGTTGGTGGGAAATGAACCAGACGCATCCTAGTCATCCTTGTTTTCTTCTTATTTTAGCATGCATTATCTGTTTAAATGCATATACTGCATCTATCGCTAGTTTATTGTAATACCCCTATGTAATGCCCACATAGGCCTTTAGGGTACTTCAATAAACAAAAAAAGAAAAAAAAAAAGGCGTGCGCACGAACCAGAACGCTTCTAGAACTACTGAACTACGTGGCATGCATTCTTGTCACGAGATGCCACCCTTGAATGCGATGACACCGCACCAAAACGTGGAACAGACGGTCCAAACCTTGTGTTTCTGTTGGAGCGAGACCAGGGCCAGCAGGTCTTTGCCAGCGACCACGGCCTTGCAGATGCGCTGCTTCTCGCGGATCCAGGCCTCTTCTTCCTCGTGGTCCTGCACGAACTGGAAGTAAGCCCTCCACTCGTCGAGCTGCCGTCGACGCCGCTTGGCCAGTTTGCCGAGCCTGCATGACAGGAAGAGAGTGGTCGCAAGAAAATAGAGTGAGCATTACTTTTGTTCCGTTGAAATAATGTTGCGAGGAAGTAGCACATCCGCTAACTGCTCTGACAACTGCTTTAGAAAGTACACAGTGATGTGCGTTATGTACATAAATAGCGAGCACGGAACCACACCGTGTGTTTGCACGACTGCTGACCGCGCTCACCACAACCGAGCACTCAAGTCCTTCTTTGCTTTCCTGGGCTCAAGTTGGCCCAGTAAAATAGGATTCTTCCAATTCAGCCTTTCAGCTAGTGCTTCTGGCTTTTTCACCATTGCTATGCTGTCACAACAGAAAGGATAAGAAAGTGCTTCAATGCTTTGCAGAATTGTTGATATATGAAGCCACGAACCAAAGCAAACAGTTCAGGCAGCTTAGGCTTTAGATTTGATTTTTACCATATGCGATTCCTGAATGTGCAACCAAACTGAGGTGTCTGAAGATTTGTGCGCTCCTCATCAATTGACATGTAACTGACATGGCCAAGAATCGAACTGGCAGCCTCATACTCACCAGCAGACGACCATATTGCCCCTGTTCTCTCCCCTATTTCTGTTCCTCGTACCTCTCTATGGATAACTAATGCTTTTTATTATTTTATTCGTTAATCTGCAAGATTCCCACGGTTCTCGCTGGCTTCTAGTGACTTCTAGCATTCCCTACTGACCACTGCTATTGATATCCCATAATCTCCCAGTGAAGCGACTCTCCCCTCCTGTATCATTTTCCCATAGAATGATGCTCGATCAAGGCATTGTGTAGCGTCCCTGTGCCTCAGGTTCAACGGAGCGTCAATTCGTTAGCCTACTAAAAGCACAACTACATAATTCTAAAACCCGTCAGAGAAGCCCAAGCATTGCTTAAGGCTAACTTCACCTTGGGCATACCACAAACAAACAGTGCCACTGATTAACTGCGGAATCCTGGGCATAAGAAAGGCTAGAAGGCTATGCCATCAATGAGACCTGCATTCAAATGACAACAGAAGCTTCAATCCAAATGACGATAACAAATGGATAAGAAGGGCCACCTTGGTTGTTTCCTACAGTCTGCTTATGCCGACCAACAATTCGAACACACTCAATTATTCAGACAACCTCATGGCGCTGTCAGTCAGCCCATCGACATAACGTATAAGGATGACCAATATTTCAGACGCCTTAGAGTTCACCGTTCAACATTTCAGACTCCGCCTGCATGACCGTATACTAACCATCCACTGAGATCAGCAGGCAATTACAAGTCTTTGTTTTGATGCATTGCCAGCACGTCCTCAAAACCCAAAGTAGCGAACAACACTACTGACTGCACCCAAGCCACAGGACAAACCATGCCGCTAAGTTGTCAAGGCTGCTTTTGAGAGCTTGTCATGTATGTTCCGAGCATCCCATATTTTTACGGAGTCCCGGCCTTACGGACACTTACGTGGCATAGTCAGCGTTGAGGTCATCCAGCTTTCGCTGCAGCACGGGCCCTTCCTTGTGTCCCTGCTTTAGCAGAGGCGTGGACTGCTGGGTGAGTCTGCGGATGGCCTCCCCTTGGGACGCCAGGTTCAGCTCGTCCAGGGCATGCTTCTGGAGCAGGTCCTCCACCGCCAGCAGGTGGCAGCCGTACTCGTCCGACAGGAAGCTCCCCTGTTCCACAAGATTGGTCGATTCGCGAGGTTTGATTTTGCAAGGAGACCACAAGCATGCAGCTATAAGAGGTGCCGTTAGTGCGAGGGCTCTGGATTAACTCTGGACAAAGTCCTGTGGGCAGCACATGCACCCATTTTCCATAGCGTATCGCAATGGCATGCGACAGCACACCGTGAACCGCAACAGCGGAGAGGCATGGGAAAGGTGTGCCTTTGCCTGTTCTCCCAATTTCCCCGTCATCTATGCAACATTTTAACACATCATTCCGTGAGTCTTGCGAGAAAGGAAAAAAAGGCACCTGTCCCTCTATAAATAGGATGGCTCGCTCATGGAAGGAAAGGAAAGACACACTCTCCCCGGCCGCAACCAACCTGGACTACCTGACCCTCTTGCAAGCGAGATCACTACTCAACTGACCCCGTGTGACAAGAGGTGAGACACCTTTCACTACAACTCTTTGCGGTGTGGATGCCTCTTCTACAAGTGCTCAGTGATTACTTTATCACGTTTAGCATATAAAATTTGAATGTAAGCCGTCATTTTGCCTTACTCTCCTAAGCCCGTTGTAAGTGCGCATACCCGACCCTGCGCTACGGGTCGGGGATGCGTCACGGAGAGACTGAGTGTGGCTAGAAGCGGAGCTTGCCTTTCACCCAAGCCGCACGCAGAGTACGCCCGATACTGTGGGACTAACTCTGCATCAAGTTTGAGGTCGAATGACGGCAACAGGAATCCAGAAGGGCTCAATTCCAAAGATGCACCGCCGCCTAGTGGAAGGGTCCATGCCTACCTCAACCTCCTTTATCTCGCTGTGAAGAGTGTCCGCCTCTCGAAGCATGCTCATGAGCATGCTGACGTTGTTCAGTGTCACACGGTGCTTGTTGAGAAGGTCCAACAGCAAGTGCCATCGTCCCATGATTTCTTTCTCCCTGAAGAAAAAGAATAAAGAAGCATGCGTTACTTCTTGTTGTACAGCAATTGCAAAAGCGACGATTAAGCTCTTACATTGTAATGCTGTATGCAGCCGCAGATATTAAAAAAATTATCTGTAACTACATCGGAGAATTCAGCACAGAACTTCCTGCAAATAAACTTTGCCTTGAAAAAACATTTAAGACTGCTCCCGTCCTCCAGCTCTACATTTATACACTTGTTTGCCAGGTTTCACTACTATCTCCAAGAATTGCATCAAAGGAAGCCTCAGTCAATCATGTTGGTAGCAAAGTAACCTCACTTCTTTGCACAGTTATTGCATCACAATTCCAGAAGGCTTCAGGTCAATGTACAATATTGTACTCTGATCCACAGAACTTGCACAAGAGAGCTCATCGCAGAAAGAGTGATTCATATTATTGTTCGAGGGCCACACCCAAGCTGTGAGGGGAACCGTACTGGAAAGCTTTGAAGGAATTGCAACCACACAGGGCTTGTAGCAGTTCTTATAAGAAAAAGAAAAACAAAATTATGAATTACAGGTTTTGAAGAACTTCTGAGGCTCCTACGAAGTATTTTCAAAAAACAATAGCAACATTACATTCGACAGCTTGAAAACAAAATCCTGTCTTCAATGACAAGCAAGCTCTTTTTAAACCTTTTCCTCCAAAGATAATTCTAAAAAGATATGTCCCAAGATACAGATCTTTAACATGCTTGATAGAATTTGCACATTAAACAAATGGTGGAAATACATTTATAACAATGTAATTTAATGAAGACAATACATAAAAAAATTTAATGCTAAAGAAGGTTGCCTTCAATGCACTGCTTGAAGTTTTTTATTTCCAGCAGCACCAATAACATAATGAATGTGAATTTCCCAAACACAACTTTCGTATTCCTTGAGAGTGAGTAAAGCCACATTCAGGCTGGGCACAGCAATAAATCGAAAACATGGAGGCAAAGGTGAGGGATTGTTTACATCAACTTGCATCCTATGTCTGTCTAGTGAGATGTCTTCTTCATTGGAGGATTGGGAGCTCAAATCAAGAAATTCCGCCAATATCACTGTCCTTTTATTTCAGATGCTGAAGAATTGTCACAGCCCACTATCTGCAGTTTCTTTGCGGAATGCTCCAACCACCACACGTGCCACCCGATGACGACGACATTTTTCTTGTTGCCAACTTTAAACATGCTTGCGGTGAAATTTCTAATTTTTTTCAGTTTCATTTGTGACCGAGAAACAGAACTAGGTGCGTGGACACCCTCAGAGTGTCCTTGCTAAGACAAATTTGTATTTCTTTAGTGCGAACTAGCCCGGTTTGTCCATGTTGGCCAGTGTGCAAAATGTGTGGGCATGTTTAGCTCCTATGTGGAAGGTTAAGGGTTAACTGCATGTAAATTAAAGAAAAAGGTACACGCAAAAGATTTCATGAGCAAGGGATCTGGTCCAGACATTGTCAAATTCCACCGTATTGTCGAATTCTGCAGTGCCGGTATTTCTGGCCAATGAGAGAGGCTGTAGCAGCCCACTGGGCCAATCGGAGCTGACAAGATGGCAAATTTCACAATATTGCAAAATTCCACAATTTAACACCATACCGCCATTCATAACTGCAAAGCTGACAGCCACGACGTATTGGCTTGACATTTGGATAGCACTAACCTTGCAAACTGCTATGTTCCAACTAAACTTGCTAAGCTAAGCCACGAAGAAAAGTAAAACATCTTTTAAGCACTTATTGAAATTTGAAGCTTGTAGAGGCCTCGAAAATAGCACTTTAGTATTTAAGCATCAACTTTTCAAAACTTTTCAAAACTAAAAAAAAAACTGCAATATACAATGAGACCTGGCAATACAGACATCCCTGCAATGTACCTCGACCTGGAGGCTATCGCTGCGGCATGAAACTGAAGACAACTCAGCAGCGAATTATGACTTGTGCTGACTTACTTGACTCGAATCCTTGCTTTCGCGTGGTAATTCTCTGCTTCCAGCTGGTCAGCCATTTTTGTCAGGTTCTGAAACCTTTCCTCCTGTAAAATGAAACAGAAAGGAAGAGCATTTACATATACTTGATCAATTCTAAAATAAAAATCAAGGGGCACTCCCAGCTAGACCGTACTCATTAAAGGCACGCCTAAAACTTCTACACCCATATAAATATGTGTGCCCCGATTTTCTCTAACAGAAACGACTGTGCACCAACAAGCTTCACTGTCGTTAATGGGTCATCACATTGGTGCATGAAAAAGATAAAGTAAAACATTTGCGCTGTGTTTTCCTGACAAGGGAATGCGATGTACATGAAGCTCAGGCATGTGGGCGAGCTCAGAAATGTAACAAAACATGCAGCTCACTGCGACAGTAACGAAATGCGAAGTGAAAGCACAGAAGATTAAAATTCTGGCTCAACCCGCTTCCTTTAATAGCCTTTTACTATGTTGTAGTGCCAACATAGTAGCTTACGTAGAAGCTTAAAAAGTAATAGCCTTTGAGCTTAAAGTTCAAGATCTCGTCAATACCTAACAAGGTCGACCTCGCTGATATGACATGGCATAAATCTGCTTCAATTACTCCTGATTGCTCCACCACAACATCTAAATCCCTAGACTCCTCAAGCTTCTCACACAACAGCACGTGTGCCTCAAAAAGATTTAATAGTTTGCGTTCAGCAATGAATACACCCCTGCAACTCGGTTGTACAAAAGCGTGCGCCCTCTGCATTAGCAGTGCCTTCGTATGATGGTGAAAGTCTTAACGCCGACCACCACGAAAACAGGCAAGCAAGCCAAAGAAAGCCATTGGCTCAAAGACATTTTACCCAAGTTACCTGCCACTATGCATTCATCTGCACAATGACCATCCTTTGAAGTGTGATTATGAGGTAGTAGGCTACAGTGTCGACAGGAGCAGCATCACAAGCAACGAGGAATGAAGCGAAACTTGATAAATGATGCCGAGCATTGAATAAATGTCTGCATAGCATGTAGCCAATGTTTGCATTATTTTTTACACCATTCACGACGTGGGAAGTTTTAGCGGGTAGTCGTATGCCAGACTCATGCAACAGCCGCACCATGTCAACATTTCGAGAAAAAAGAAAAAGAAACTGTGAGTCTTCACACGAGTGAAGTCGGCAATTCTCACACCCAGGACGTCGCACTCACCCTAGCCAGGATGTCGGCACTGATGGCTTCGTGCTTCTTGACGGTCGCCTCAACTTGAGAGAGGTTGCTTCCGTAGCGCGGATCGGAGAGCACCTGCACCATTTCGCGGAGGTACCCCTCACGCACGGCGCTCTTGCGGTCGAAGCGGCACGCCAGATTCTCCAGCTTCTTCTGCCTCAGCAGCTCCTCGCGCAGCGCCACCTCCCGGGCGTGCTCAGCCTCCTCGAGCTGCTCCCACGCCCGCTGGATGTCGTGGGCCATCTTGCCCTCGGGCGGCACGTACAGGGGACGGCCCAGGGCCTTCTGCTTCGTCTGGATGTCGAACAGCAGGGCCTCGATGTCGCTTCGCTCTTTGTACCTGGAAGACCGAGCAAGTCGCGCGTGGTCACACTTGGTAATGAACCTCTGATCCGAATTATATGGAGTGCGTGTGTCAAAAACTGAATTACGTTCACATTGTTTGCAGGGACGCTTCATGCAAAACAGAACTTGGGTCAAGCTAATATGATAGATTTGTTACCTAAGAAGACAACTGTGTCACATTTGTTATTAGGTCACCAATAAGTGGTGAGCCAAGATCTTTAATCACTGGTAGAGTAAGATAGCAAATGTTCGTCACCTGCTGTTAGATCATCAATAAGTGGTGATCTAAGTATCTAAGTGCTTGGATTACTGGTAGGATCAGATAACAAATGTGCCAAATGTGTTATTTATAAAATTGGATCTTGGATCATAATTACTCCTGTACTATCAGTGTGACTCCTAAAATAATATGTAAGGCTCCTCTCTGCAACGCACCATGTGGCATTGAGTTGAGAAAAAAATTAAATAAACAGACGAGTTGCATTGCAATTTCGTGGTCACATGTTTTAACATGCAACAGCTTCAGAGTACAACTATCAGCTTTCCTACAGAGCCTTTCCCAACAAGCTTTCTTATTTTTCCCCCGCAGCATGGACGTACCTTTAAACTTGATGGCATGACATGTTGCATCAGTTCCAACTTTTAAAACTGATGCTTTGTTTTGCAAATGTAAATGCTCCGCTTCCATGCATACTTTTAATTCTCCTATCCTTTAGCACACTCTGAATGCTTCAAAAGTACTTTTCGTGCTGGACCCACAATTAACCTCCATCTATAGTACTGTGAAGTACCTGCAATGACTGTCTCATAACATTAAAAGATAGGTTATTTGATACAAAATTAAAATATTTGCAGGCCTGGCTTTAGAACCATGGTAAACAGCAGCATCTGAGTGATTACAGCCAATATGATTATTGTTTACAAAATTTTACTATTTTTCCAGTATCTGACTTTATGGCAGCATGTGGTAGTTGCCGAATTGATGCCAGTCAGTACTGAAAGCCTAACACCTTGCAACAAACTCAGCGCCTTGCACCAATTCCAGGAAATAAGCATTCCAGATTTGCAACAATATGCATTGCTGCTCCACTTGATATGTTTACACGGTTGCAGTTAATATGTCTCCGTGCTGCGAAAAAAATGCAGCACGAGAAACAGTTACCTGGCATATTTTGAGCGTGCATGTTTCGAAACTTGTACTAGGCACAAGGTCTTTATCATGCTTTTATATTACTGGCTTGCTTCTGCAATTTCGATATATCCCTTAAAGGCATTCATTGAAAAGGTTAATTTGTGAAATTTGCTCAGACATTAACTATATCGACAATTATCACGCGAATATTCATGTCTGCCAGTGCTGCTACAAAATTCGGTCAGCAAAAATGTACGGTTTTTTTCTCAAATTCCCCATCTTTAACAATTTGAGACTGCTGTCGTAAAATATCAACGTATGTTGCAAAAGTTTAATAGTATCCAGTGAAATGTGCAATGCACATTCAAGATTCGCTCACTTGGGGGGCTTCTCAACAGTGCGATACTCCTTGAACTTCAGCAGCTCCCCCTGGATTCCCTCCAGGGAGTTTGGGAAGCAATGGTCTTGCAGCTCAGCTGTCTTGGCTTGGATCCACTCCAGGAGCTTGGACGTTAGCCGTTCGTACATGTACTTCTGCCGGTCGGCATCCATCATTTGGGCCACAATCTGCATGAGTGAAAAAAAAAAATTGGAGCTCACTGAGCCAATGCCATCTTCACCAAAGTGTAATTCCGTTTATATACAGGTGGCTTGCAGTGGGATAAAATATTTACGAGCTTCAGACTGGCAAAAGTGTTACATGGCGTGCTGCCATTAATAAACAGACTAAAATTCTCTTCTGTACGCCAATTATTATGACCTGAAGCAGAGTTCCATGACAATGTGTGCTGATATCATTATTATTAAAGAAACCTTAGACACTTACAGAACAAAACGCAACAGATAGGACTATCATCCTTATATGCTGCTTGGGGTTCATTCGGCAATGCGACAAGTAACGAAAAACCATAGACACACATGCCTACAGTTACTGAAATGAGCAAGGTTTCTTAGCCATGTCTCGTATTCATTAAAGCATTCTATGTCAGGGAGGATGGCTAGAAAGAATGTTAAACTATTGAGATATCAAGTATCGAATATGCTAGGTTTTTTTATTCATAAAAGTAATTTAAAACTAAAAGAAATTTGTGTAGAAGCAAATGTCACTTACGTTGGCGATACGTCTGCCCTGTTTCATCTCATTTTTCATGCGGGCAAACGTGTGGTAGTAGGATGCAACATATGTCATGACTGATTTCTCGTCAGGCTTGTTTGTGTCAATATCTGGAGGCAAAGAAACAAACAGGCAACTTAACATCAACAACAAAAAGAAAACTTGGTTCTCATTGTCAAATTTTCAGGGACAAAATGTTATTTTTAAGGAATGTTGCAGAATTAATCTCTGATGGCTACCTGCGAGAATGCAATAGCATTTCAGCATTATATGATGCATCATGACAGGATTCATAAGTCTGGATGTGTTTATTGTGACTGTAGTATACCTGCAACGTTTGGTGAAATTCTGATGTTCTGCAGATGATTCATTGCCCACGACAGCAAGAAGGAGAAGGTGCATGCTAAATTATAATACATCACTTCCCAGTTTTCAAATTTTGTACACCTCTTGTGAACAGTACATCATCACTTACATCTCCGGTCCTTGCGGCAGGTATTAATTTTTAGTTTGATTTACATCACGAAAGAAGGGATTTTATATTTTGTGATTCCACCCTTAACGTCACGGTAAGGGTTGAATCACAAGACCATTTAAGACCATTTTGTCAATTGAGAAAGTAGTGTTATCACACTTTCTTTTCTTCAAGACAGTATGATGCAGTTACCGTTACTGTATCACAGTCGTCGGTTTCTTCCCTCGAACCCTACTAATAATGAGAATTTATTATCTTCCCTATTTTACGTTGCTACATCTTCAAAACCAGATAGCTAGGCTGATTCAGGAAAATGGGCGGGGGTATGCAAAAAAGAAAACTATTGCATTTAAATATAGTAGTCTGTTGATGGTCTGTACCAAAAACGAAAGTCTCAAGAACAAAGAAAAATATCCACCCTTACAAAAACAACATTTAAGTTAAAGATGTCAAATTGTGTGGATCATTACCTTCTGCATCAAGAAGCCTGGGAATTCCCAGCTCCCTCTGGGCCACATTGAAGGCATTGTTGAGGTTGTCGATGTGGTTAACTGGCTCCAGGGCACCGTAGTCGATTAGATCGGGTCGGTGCGAATGAATCAACGCGTTGAAACCCATACCACTCCGCCAGCTGGAGCTGAAGTCTTGTATGTTGACAGCAGGATATCTAAACACAGGCAAAAATGCTTTTAAGTGTCAGCAAAAGCTGTCTGGCAGATTAACTATAACAAAATTAGTGCATCGGCATGCCTAATAGATTTTTTCATAATTAAAAAAAAAGTGTGCATGATATGCAGACACAAGAACAGAGCAACAGAAATGACTCTTTCAGCTGAGATGCCATAATACAGTGCAAGAGAATACAGACAATTATATCTGCACACACTCTAGCGAAAGCAATGTCGATCTGCCACAATTCATGGACACATCGTTTACGTCTCACAGGAAGGTTGCAAATCATGTGTAACAACTCACCCTCAAGGAAGGTAACTGAAGTTTCACCTATATACATGCCACCAAAATTATTTACTACTACTACTACTACTACTACTACTACTACTACTACTACTACTACTACTACTACTTATTATTATTATTATTATTATTATTATTATTATTATTATTATTATTATTATTATTATTATTATTATTATTATTATTATTCATGGGTACCAAGATTTGGCAACTTGGAGTATGAAAGTTTATGGGCATTCGAGGAAAACTGCTTCGTACTGTATAATCCTTATTGGGGTCCGTCAAATGTTCCTGTTTGCAGGGTGTAAATCAATGGCAATGACACTCAATATATTTTCAAGCATTGTCAATGCAATTGCCAAGATTGCCAGGTCATTGTGTACGTTCTTCTAAACAAGCACATGGCGAGGAGAAGACTCGGAAACATACCCCGCTGTCTTTCTTTGGCACCACAGCAGCAAGGCGTCCTTGGCTGATTTCTTTTCACTACTTTCGTTGTCTTCGTCCTGAGCACAAGCACACACACACAAATGGTGCTTAGCCAAGCTTTACTTAAATACAAAACAAAACACATTCCCAGACTCTGAAAAGGCAGCGACACTCACCACGTCGATTTCGATGTCTTGGATTTGGAACCGCAAAATGATTGTCCATATAAGGCCAAGAATGAGTCGTGGGTTCCCGTCCACAATGTCTTCGGCTCCTATACTTTCCAAACGAACCTGAGCAACAGTGACAACAGTGAGGAATCTCAATGCACAGGTGGCCAATTAAGAAGATTCATTAATCAACATTTTTTAATCATTAAGTTCACAGGCACATGCTGAAATTTCGAAGTTGAAGCTAGCCAACTGATAAGTCACGTCTGCCCAGCAGAAATCATAGGACTAGCACTCCACTTTAGAACGCAACTGTCCTTTAAGATGTGCTACAAAGTATGCTAGCACTTTGGTTGACAGCTTCCTAAAAGTCTCCCCATAGCAGTTTGGCACAATTTCAACTGGAACGCCCGCGCCTTCTTTTTCTTAAATTGAATTTTGAGGACAAACAAAATTCTAGAAACGACCAGTTTGCTCTGAGCCCAATTCCCCGCATGGCATAAAACAACTGTTGAGTGGTTAATAAAAGGGCAACCTTACAGCTTTGTAGAGTATAATTCAATGTTTACCTTTTCTGTTCCTGCTTTAATGGCCTTAGACAAGGTCAGTCCATTTCTGGCCAAAACTGTTTTTTTTTTTATAAAGCTGCCTCAACAAGTACACCTTCTAGCTATTAGTAGAGATTTTTGAAGAACTGAACACTTAGAACAGTCTTGTAGTTACCACAGTATACAACGGATGGCAGGTTACAGGTCTATGCCTGCGAAACTTGGGACTGCCTTCAGAGGAAGCTTCTTTAGGAGGCATGGTTTATAAGTAAAGAAAATAGTTTGGCTAGTTCGTGCTGTTGCTTTTGCTGCGAAATAGTTTCTAATGTGAAAAAAATACTGGCAAATCTGTCCTCTCCCCTTTCTTTTTCCATTAAAATTATTTTCATGCTAGAAACTATGTCGTAGCATAAGCACTGTTTGTAGTTTGGGTTAAAGACCTAGAACTGAAGAGCCATTTTAGCAATTTTTGGTCAGAAGCGTTGGCTACCAAGAGGAAGCTTTAGCTCGATGTCTCCCATCCAATTATGTGAGGAAAGAGAAATCGTTTTTCTTGGCAACCATAGCACCAAATGTGATGAGGTTTGTTGCATTACAAAAAGAAAGTTAAAATCCTGGAATTGTTGAAAGTAAACTTTTTTATTTAGGTCGTCAATTTTTAAAAAATAAAGATTGTTGAAAATCGCAAAATTTCAGAAAGTGAAACTATCAAGTTTGCAACTCTGTAACTTAGAAATGAAAAGCAATATCACAATTCCATCAATTGCATCTAATAGTACACCTAAACCCGACAGAATTGATGTATTATTGATGGCTTTAAAGGGCCCCTGAACCAGCCCTCCTGCTTGGTGAAGTAACATAGACCACGGGTAGCATACGCTGCTGTGAATATCTCGGCCAAATTTTGCTGTCATACGTGTGGTGTGTGGAGCTTGCAAGTGGATTGCAAAGTCACCTTTCCCTCAAACGCTCTCTTTTCAACAGAAGGCCCTGTTCTCACTCTCTTCCGGACACTTTATATTGTCATGACACTTTATTTTGTCATTCCCTTAGAGGGCTGCTATTGGCCGATAGCTGGCTTCAAGCTGCGGTCCGCTACATGGCGTAGATACCACGGCTGCCGCGGGGTGCCGCCGCAAGTCCACTGGCTAAGCGCACTGCGGCTCACTGAGGGCAGCTACGTTCGGCTTATGTTTAACGCGTCATACACACCAAATGCGGAAGTCATGGCACCTATGTTAACATCCAAAATGAAATTTGAACTGTGTGCCACGGTGACATTTAGAAGGCGGAACGTTGTGGGCACGCCCCACTCCACCGTAGCCTGGGAGAGCTTTCACAGTGCAAGGCACTGAAGAAGGAACGGGAGCACAGCGGAGGCCATGTTTGATTGCCAATAACTCCGCTTCTGCAGAACGCATTGAAGTACTTTTTACGGCAAAGTATTTCTGAAATAGCCTATTTTCACTTTAAATGTCTTTCTCCACTTCGATAAAAAGTGGTTCAGGGCCCCTTTAACTACACCACTAATATGTGAGTAGGACGTTCGCAAAACCATTGCAAACATTTCAAAAAATTCACTTAGGACATAAATTATTACATGTAACTTGTCCACTTAAGGTGCTCTATGAATGCAGTTTACAGAACTATGATATCCGTTCATTTTGCAGAGTTGTGGATTTGTAAACATTGTGCTCCCCTTTTATTTTCTTTTTTTTCAGACTTACCAATTCTGACAACTTTTGTAAAAACTTCAGGTCCTAATTCGAAATTCTGCTTATAAAAGCCACTAGAACTTAGCATTCTCGCTCAAAAGCACCAAATTTTATTGAAATCAGCTAAGGGTAATCTCGGGAAAAGCATTTCCGCACTTCACGTGTAAATGGCATCAAAGTTGGGCCCGAGCTAAAGCTTCCCCAGAATCAGAATTTATTATGAAATGTTCAATCATGTTACAAGCATTTATTATTCAGAAGGAGGTTCCATAGTCGAAGAATGTATCAGGACCTCCTATACAAGTACAATTACGATAGTTAGCAACTCAAAGCAACCACAGCACACGATAAGGTAGTACACAAGCAAGAAGAAAGACCGTTAACAGAACAAAATACCAAGTTGATTACAAAGAATAACAAGGTTCAGCATATCTCATGGTAGCAAGAATAATTGCATGGGAAGAAAAAGAAAAGAAAACACAAGGCGTTAAGGGGTTAAGCTACGTGCAAGCTAATCGGTATTAGATTGAGCATATCGAACGGGCAGAGACATGCTTCATACCTTGGTGTGCAAGAAGGCCAGGCTCTTGTTGACATTCTCTATCTTGTGGACACGCATTTTGCCATTGTTCGGCTTGCCCAGCTTCTCCCCTGAGATGATCTCGAGCAATTTGAGCAGCTTTTTGCCGTCTGCCAGGTCGACAAACAGGTCGTCCACCTCCATCCGGGCCTGAGAGAAGTCAAGCAGAAAAAAGAAGCACCCTTAAAAACGGGGTAACAGTGAAATGTGAATAATTGTGGAATCGCCTCCCATCAAACATTAAGCATTCTTCCTCGTTAGTTTTTTTCCAAAAAAGGAGTGGCTATCATTTCTTATCAATACCTAATACTTTCAATTCTTATCATGTATTGTTTCTTTGTATTGCAAGGACTGTTTTTTTTAACTGTGTTATTTTTTAATATTTTGACTGCATTTTCCAAGCATAGTGATGTTGTACTGCACAATTAGTTTATATAACTTCTTGGCAGGAGGTACCCATACAACCTTGTGCTCTGGGACCACATTCTTTTCAATCAATCAATCAATCAATCAATCAATCAGTCAATGAAAATAATGTTCATTATTAACAAAGGTGGTACATATTGGGTTGAATATTAATTGGAATTGGGCTGTAAATTTATCTATGTATTTTTTCGACTTGATTGATTGATTGAGTGAGTGAGTGAGTGAGTGAGTGAGTGAGTGAGTGAGTGAGTGAGTGAGTGAGTGAGTGAGTGAGTGAGTGAGTGAGTGAGTGAGTGAGTGAGTGAGTGTTCGTTCATTCGTTCGATCAAATGGTCCCATGTTAAACTAATTTCCATATGTACAGAGCAGCAGGTAAAAAGAGGTACATATATGTTAGCTTTGCTTGAATAACAAAGCGCTGTAATTGATGCTGAATGATAATTCAGAGCTATGGGTGATCGCATGAATATGGAAGTTTCAGATAGCAGTGTGTTCTGCTTATGTTTAATGTATTGTAGAGTGCATCGTTTGCACCAGTATGAGCACACAAAAAAAATCTTTTTTTTTTTTTTTCATTTAAGATTATAGATGACATCCTGAGAACAGGAACTGCTTTGCTTTCAGTAATTAAAAGTGTGATGGAAACACGTGCCAACATAAAATACACTTGACTGTGGAGGCCTCCCTGGAAAGGTCAGTTAGCCTTGTTGCATCTTTTGAACATCTGTTAACACTTGAATGAGAAAGTACAACCAGCACATTTAAGAGTGCACCTTTCAAATCAATATTTGGAAAACCGTGGGAATTATATTTCACACCTGACTGCTTCCAACGCCTCTACCATTTATAGGAACGCATATTCCTGCATGGTATCATGGCACCATGAAGTACGAATTTTCTTTGTGTGGACAAAATAAAAACAAATAAAAAAGTTTAGTTGCTATGCAAACCATCTGAAGTTGTTGGCTTCTCCTTATGCTTCAGCACTTATGCTGCTTCTTTGATGTCCAATATTTCACAAACAAAAAATTTTAATATGGGTAAAGCTTACACTTTAAGAAGAGTAGGCAAATGTTATTCTGCAAGTACATCACATCTTCGTGCAATATGTTGATTTTTGTTTTATTAAGCATACTTCTTTCTACATGCGAAGCAAAACATTAGAGTTCAAAGGGCACAAAGAGAGAGGTATTGTCAAATCACGTGAACTTGCATCAGAAGATATTACGATACCTACACCGATCTGTTGGGTTCATTTAAGTGTATAGAATGCTGTCCACGTTATGCACCAACTGCGCGAAGACTACTTGTCATAATGCTTGTCTCAAAAATATTGCAGGTTTTTTTTCCGTCTCAAAGAGTGAAAACTGACTCTTAAGTGCAGGCAAACATATTGCCGCCACAGCCACCCAAAAGCAGCCGAGGCAAGCTAGTGAACTTGAATGTCCTTTCATCTTTGCATGTTATCATTTGTCTTATCAGAAGTATCGCTGCAGTAAAGCTGTTGAGCAGATGGGAGGCAACACAGGTGCCCTGAACATCCCACGTTTTAACGCAGCCAGCATGCAATAGGACAGTGATAAGAACAGAAAAGCATGGATTACAGAGTGATGAGGAAATAGCTTTCCAACCGCTCCAGGCATTACAGTCACACATGTCAAATTTTCTGCACATTTATTTGCTAGCAGTAACTGAGGTCACGTCACAACCTTCACAACAGAGGAAGAGGCTTTGACCAATTGGTCAAGAAAGCCCACTGATACTCCATCACTAACATAATGATCATCATCATGTCTATCTATGCACACTGCAGAAGATGACCTCTCCCACTGATCTTTAATTGCTCCTATCTTGCATCATCACAGTCTACCTCATGCCTGCAAATTTCCTAATGCCGTCGGAGCATTTAATCTTACAACACCCTCAACAGTGTTTCCCTTCCCTTTCTGCTATTCTAATAATCCATTGGTTACCTTCCTACATATAAGATGGCCTGCCCAAGATGCCCCGATGCATTGTATTACCAAATGCATGCAGCTACAGTGATTCCAGCTTTTTATTTAATTGCCCATGACGTGTTTGTGTAAGACAACTTATAGATAATAACGCAAACATGTTCAATGTGCTGACAAGAAAAATTTCAATCAGCATTGATCACTTCGCACTCGCTTCTGTCTTTGACTAGCTCATTTATTCGTGAAAAAACAAGCGCGAAATGAGGAAAAAAAAAGGAAACTAATCCAAGACATTTTAAAAGAAAGCATGAGGAAAGAATAAATTTCAGTGGCAGCTGCCACTAAAGCATAACAAAAATACATGTCGGCCATTTTACAACATGGTTCATAATTCCAGGCCTCTATGAACCATATTGTAAAATTAGCTATTATGAAATAGCCATGGCAGCATTTGCAAGAAATAAAAGACAAGAGAATTAGCAGTAAGGAAAAAACTGCACATAAGTGGAGTGATTAATCCAAGCCTCTTTGGAGCACCTTTTGGAGCAACCAAAACCTCACTTCACAGCTGCAAATCAACTTTTTGGAGCAGTTAACACACGTTTCCACAAGCAAATATTTAGTTTAAGCTAGAGTAGTTTTGCCATGTCCTCCAACGAGAATTGGTAAGTGCACACGCACATGCGTATGCTTGTCTAGAATTTACTTATCATTCTTCACTTCCCTGCGGAGAGTTATGGTAAGCTACATCTACCAAGCAACAACAACTGCGATTTGCTGTCTCATCACAATGCAGCACCTTTTCACGCACAGCGAAAGCATTGCTCGGTCTGCTAGTCATAACCATGAACCTAATCCAGTATTGTCCTTCTGTTCAGCATGTACTTACTGGCCCCCAGAGATGTCATGCACCACTCACCTGTCAGCTCTCGCAACCACACAAAATGGTACTACAGTTATGGGAGACTCAAAGACGGATTTCGAGCGCTCGTTTACTTTCTCCAAAAAACTGCCAAAACGCCCTCTTGGTGCATGCTTGGAGCAATTTATGCAATTTATGCCGAAATGTAGCAGGATTAATAAGACTCGGAAATTTTCTTGGTTTCGGAGTCATGCCCACAGCTCCAGCTTTTGTAACTCATGACGATTCTCCAAAAATCTTCAGTGGCGATTTAGCGACAAATGCGAGGGAAATGCATTAGGTATTACATCACACTTCTTTGAGGTCCTGGATCCATGATTTAAACCGCATTCACCACCCTGCAAAGTCTTTTTCAGGAGCTCACTTGACACATGTCCTGCCCCTTTGAGGAGCAAAGTGCAACTGACAGCAAAGCAATCGTATCACTATTTGAAGCCAGCGCAGCTACAGGCACCCCAGCAACAGAACGCTAACACTTTGGCACTTGGCAAAAGAGTGTAGAGCAAGCAACTGAATAATAAAGGCAGTAACTGCTACCAAATATCGGTCAGCGTCATCTCAGTTTCCTGACCGAGGAGAAGTTATCTCGACAGCTGGCAAACAACTCCTCTAGTACGACCACTTGCGTGGAAGAAGGACACAGAGCAACCATGATGCATTGTTTCAGAAAAGATAAAGCAAGGCTAACGGTTAGATAATGTGTGATGACAGTACAATGCACAGAATGTTGGAGTAGAACACCAGTGCTACATTGAACTGATCAGGAAGATTGTCTATCAGCTTTTTCAAGAAACACCATGGTGTGCAAGCCAAAGTACACCAAGGGATTATCCCGACTGCTTGCAAATGCCATCACAGTAGAATATACCATATAAAAGAAACAGATCTATGTATAAAACTTTGGCCAACATAATGACATAATGACATCTGTACCATAATTTTTTCTCCTTATTCTATTTGCCAGTGACAGAGTGCAGTCCTGACTAATTGGAGGAGTTACTAGAAGAGGCAGACATAACTTTCACAATAAATAATAATTTTCAGTTTGCTAGATACAAGGAACAAAAAACCCCTTTGTCTCTACAGCACTATTCTTAAAGCATATGAGGGGGGACCCAAAATAAGAACGAAATATCTCCATGGAACTCTTTGTAATTGTACTGCTGTGTAATGCCCACTAGGTCAGTGTAGGTGGATAGTTGCCAAGTATCCATGCCCGCGCCCTCATAAAATGCCTTACGGGTTCGTGAAAATTATCCCGACTGTAGTCGCACTACTCTTGCAAAACTGTGACATTTATTTGTAAGAGACAGCACATCTCCCAAAGATATTTATTCCTCCTTGGAAAAACTACCAAAGAAACAACTGAAATGCTTCTAATGACATTTATGGAGCAAACACTGAGCCGTACACGAGTTTTTGAGTGGTTTGGGCATTTCCAAGAAGAAGAATGAGCATTAAACACTCATTCTCATTTCGGCTAACCTTCAACCAGTCGTACCTATGAAGAGGTTTGACAAAAACCCAAATAGAGTTGTCGCTACACAACTGACTTAAAGGGAAGCTGAAACGGTTTTCAATTTCCGTGAATTGCTGGGATTGGGAAGAACAGACCTAATAATTTACGGTTCCGAAATTTTTTTTCTTCGTTTTGTTAATATAAGGGGCGGAAATCGCTTTCTAAATCACCTCCGCGGACACGCCCCCATCGCTTCCCGGAGCGCCGCGGGTGAGGAGGCAGCCGCGGGAGAAGACCGGCGAGAGTGACGTCATTCGCGGGGACCGAGCTGCCGGACCGGCGTGCTGTGGCATGCCTCTTTCCGTCCTGCGCTTTACTGAACGACGCTACGAGAGATCTGCCGCCGCCGCCGCCGCTCACGTTTGTTTTCTTTTGCGATTTTTGTGAACTGTGCTTCCTTTCTGTGCTGCGTGAGTGCCTACAGCCAAGGGCGCCCAACATGCCCTCGTTCTGTGCAGCATTCGGCTGCGCGAACACAGGCGGGCGAGACGATGTGGTGTTTCACAGGTTCCCGAAGGACAAGAAGCTTGCAGCGCAGTGGGCCCGTGCGGTGAGGAGAGATAAGTTCGTGCCGACGAAATCAACTGTGCTGTGCTCGGACCATTTCCGCGACAGTGACTATCATCGGAGCTTGACAACGATGCGGGCAATCGGTATTCCAGTTAAATCGGCGCGACTGAAGCCCGGCGCTGTTCCATCTATATTCTCCCACAAGAGAAACACCTCGCCACCTCCAAGAGCGGCCTTCGCCAAGAGGAGAAAGCGTGAGGTAAGGGTTTTAATGTGCACACGGGCAATTTTTTGACAGATGATCACCTTAGTGTCGAACAAACGGCCTACGACGAAGCGAGGTGGAGGCACAGCCGGGAATGTGCACGTACGTGCAAAGTGCTTGCCGTTTTCATCCTGTTTTGCCTCTCCGCTTTGTCACGTAACACTGTACTACGGCTGTTTGTTCGGCGCTGTTTTGGTACGGTGAAATAACTGGCCGGGGGTACGCTTGCGCATTCAGTGATGTTTGATATTCGTCCTACCACGCGGTGCCCGCAGGTTTAGCTGTTCAGCATTCGTGTTCAAATCGCACGACATGAGGCGTTACGGTAACATTTTCATGCTCGCGTTAGAGTAGTTGAACTCTGCGTGTAAAAACTTCGTTCCGTAGATTTCGCACTCACAGCTTGCTACCAGCAGCGAAATGCCACAAAAGCGAGCGTCGGCTGCAGCCAGCCCGTGGCAAGGCGAACGGGCTCAAATAACGAAGTAACGTTGTGAGGTAATGAAGTTATCAGCGTTCGACGTGGTCTAGCCCAATACAGGCATCGCTGCTTGGCAAAAAAAAATTTTCTTGCCCTTGTACCTAGGAGCTAGCTATGCATCACGTATGGCAAAATTATTATTTGAAAGTAATTATATTACATTACTCATTACTGTCTTATTACGCTCATTGATTTGAATTACATTACCAATTACCGCCTTAAAAAAGTAATGGTATTACTTTACGATTGCTTCCAAAAAGTTTTCATGCATACGTACAAGAAGCAAAAAGCAAAGTATAAAGGCATGCCAACCTTTCTTCAAGGTAACATGCACTTTCATGCCCTCCCCCATGTTTCTCCACGACACCTCACCACATTACCAACGTTCTGACGCCGTACACAGCTTACTGGTGCATATTTAACGCAATTACTAAATTACTTTAGCCATGAAATTACAGACAAAATATTTCACATTACTAAATCACTAGACAACTAATCCATCACATAAATTACTGAACAAGTATTTCAATTATTGTAAGTAATCCAACTACTGTCATGCATGCTGATATGCTGAAATTCATGACATCCATGCCTTGCACTCTTTCAGATACTAGCAGAGCTTCTTGAGAACCGAGCCCCTGATGAACCTGTTCCACTACCATCACCAATCGAAGATTTTGAAGCAGCCAGTGTGACACAGGCAGATAATGAAGAGTTTGAAGCAGTCATTGTGGCACAGGCAGCTGGTGTTGAACAGAGTTGCCCCGAAACTGCAGACAAGAGCCTTCAAGTTCTGATACAACCAGTAACATCTTGCACGGCGTCACAAGCAGACATAAAGAAAAAGTGCAACTTCATTTCACGTGGGACGCAGACAAAGCCTCAGGGTGTTTCAGTAAGATCACCTGACATTAGTCTGCTTCTTTGTGCACATTGAAGCAATTCATGTTTTCATGAAGATAATTTTATGAATAAGGATGTGCAGCATAGTTTTTCAGTAATAGCCTGAGTTGCAAATTAATTTGAAATGAATGGGTTCCTGGACATTCTGTACACCTTATGAGAATGATGGTGGGATAATAGCGGGCTATGAAATAATTGCATGAACGTTTCAAGAATTTTTTTTTTTCCGGTGTCCAGGTTGGCAACTTCATGGTAGAGGTTGCTACTCAGGTTATGAAAGTGGCAGAGCCATGTTATGAGAGCGACAGCCTAAGTGACAGTGAACCTGCTTCTGATTTCGACGACGATTACAATCCTGACAATGACCCTTGCCACGAGTATGTTATGCTATTCTTACTGTTGCAAAGCCTTTGAGATGTCAGCACTTTCTGCAGCCTGTGGTTCATGACTAGTTGTGTAAATTGCATGCAACTCTCCCACAAGTTTTCAAATCATCTAAATATTTTCCATTCGGTGAACATTTCGTATGTCTTTCAGGCCCGACACCTGTGCCGACTCTTCGGAAGATGGAGTAATTTTCGTTCAAAAAAGGCACCTGACAGCACTGTTTCAAGTCTCCCGCACATGCCTTGCTCCTTGCACATACAGTCTTCGCTGTGAAGGGACACTTACAGAGGTGTGTGCTCAGTGCCCACTAGGACACCAGCTATGCGGAGGAACCAAGACGTTGTAAACCAGCAGCCAGTGCTAAACCTGAAGCTTTCTGCTGCCCTTTTGTTTCTGGGCAATAACCCTGCTGCAACTTTGAGGATGCTGGCTTCTAAGGTGTTGAAGTTGTTACGGACAGGACCTTCTTCAACATCCAGCACACTGAACATCGTCGTTGCCGCCATCGTTTCCCGTATCGGCTGTAGGTTCGAACATGTACGGCGAAAATACAAGCTGTCCGAGACAGCGAGAACGTTCCATAATGCTTACAACTCAGCTATGAAGCCAGAACAGAACAGCGTGCTACGCTCTGAAACGGTGGCGCTGACCGGCGACTGCCGCGAATGACGTCACAGCGGCCACGACCAATCACGGGCAACAGCGGCGTTCGCGCGATGTCCTGAGGCGCTGGTGCACGTTTTCTTGAAAAAACAGCCACTTGCGTTTGTTTCCGCCCTTTTTGAACCAGATATTCTTGTTGAGGGGACTCAAAACTGTAGAATGCCGCAGAGAACTCATTTTTTTCGAAAAGTGTTTCAGCTTCCCTTTAATTTCAGAAGCTGCTGGCACGATTTGGAGCTCTTGTGAATGGTTTCCAAATGTGGAATTAGGCACGAGATGTGCTGCCACAATGTTTATTCCCCATGAGCTGACATAAGACAAAAAAACAAAACAAAGGTCGCTTGATTGATTTTGTGCCAGGATTTAAAGAAAGCAAATTGAAAGTGACCTAGATGTTTTTCCAAAGATCATCACAGGTTACAAAAGCTGGTGCTATGGACATGACCCCGAAACCAAGCAAATTTCAAGTCAGTTGAAGACTCCTTCACCAAGACCGAAAAGAATGCAACAAGTGGACTCGTGTGAAAATGTTGATCATGTTTTCCTTTTTCTTCCTTCTTTGGCACTTTTGGAATTGTGCAGGATGAATTTGTCTCTTCTGGAGATACTTCCAATCAGCAATTTTACTAGGAGGTCTCAAAGCAATTAAGAAAGAATGTTCTAGGAAAACACGCAAAATTGTGGAATGTGGGCAAATGGTATCTCTATCACGACAGCACCACAGTTCACAATGCATTAGTAATGACATGGTAGTATTTAGCCTCCGAGGAATGGGCTCGCATTCCCCACGTACCCGTTCATGAAACCGAGCTCTCTGTGATTTTTTTTGTCTGTGTTCTTAAA
Source organism: Dermacentor variabilis (assembly GCF_050947875.1). Classification (NCBI taxonomy): domain Eukaryota; kingdom Metazoa; phylum Arthropoda; class Arachnida; order Ixodida; family Ixodidae; genus Dermacentor; species Dermacentor variabilis. Next base: position 148,117,570 of record NC_134574.1, on the reverse strand, counting down.
GGAGAAAATTCAATAAAGGAGAGATTTACACTGTGCATGAGGTGAAGACAACTTCATGAACAAAAACTATTTGTGTAAGATTCTGTGAGGGCGGTGCAAAACCATCAATCATGGATGTATGTGCTCACTCACTCCCCCTCCACACACAAGAATTGTCATTTTGGAACCACCCTCTTTCGGGCCTAAAGAAGTGTGTCCATGCTTGATGGGTTGCTGCTGCCTTAGCTAGAGCATGCACAGAGAGCCATTTGCAATGCTAAACACGGTGTTTGCACTAATTTGGGACACATCTTATCTGAAGCCTTTTGTGTTTCACATAACACCTCCGAGACGTGTATGCATGCGATATTTTACTTGCGGTGGCAAGTTATAGTTTGTGCTTTTTATGACTCGAGTCCCTTTGTGTGAAGCCTCTTGTGTGTCATATGTCTAATCACACAAAAAGAGAGGCATAAAAAGATGCAAACGTGCGCATGGAAACCTTGGAGGCAGCAACCACCATTTGCCAAGTGCACGCAAGATGGCACCACAATACCATGTTGCAGAAAACACAGTGGCTTCATCAAAGCATGTAGTATCTGTACCTTGCTGCACCAGGTTTGTTGTGATAACACACCTTGATGAGATTGATGAGTAAGAGTGTATGTATGCAGTTCACCATGTGCAAGAGAAACGTGAACTTGTTCAGTAGCAGTTTCATCAAAACAACTTTAAGTGCTCTTTGTCTTTTTTTGAACCACAGTGCAACATTTCATTCAGGATTTGCCTTGTACTTTTCATCTCTCTCCTGTCTGTGTTCTTTTTTTTCTACACCTGCCATGGAAAAAAGAGCAAGTGGATGTATAAAAGAGATCCTGGAAGGATAAGCCTAAGGTATAGTAGTAACCTTGATCAAGACTTTTTATAGGCATGGATGTATATAGGGCACTTCAACAAGCATGCTAACGTTAAGCTAAATGTTAGCTAATAAATAATAGCCTTGACAAGGACAACTGAAGTTTTTGTTCTCAGGATTTTGTAATAACGGCTTCGGAACAATAACACAGGCCTTTTTAAATCATGGATAGATCAACAATGTATGCTTGCTACCACAGTCTACTCCACTGCTTACAGAAGGAAAATTGGGCATAGTTTCTTACAAAATTTACTAGAAGGAGCCTTGGCACACAATGGTTTGGCTACCAGCTACCATGGGAATGGTGGGTACGTAGTACATGAATTTGTCTAATATTTGTGCTTGTAGCCTCAAATGTTCCTGTGGTGTTATTTATTATGCTTTTACTTTCTAAATTTCCAAGCAATCACATTTTTCTAAATGCATGATGGCAACAAGCTTTTGCGCACATGTATAATCATTACAAATTGTTGCATTTATAACACAATAATTTGTTGAAGTGATCAACTTGCAAAGTCACAAAGCCATTTGAAGACAAAAGGACTAAATTTAGCCAAATCCATGTACTACCATCATTCACATACTAGCTGAACTTTTTTTTAGCTCCACTTGCAGCACCCGTAGACACTAGGGTCAGTGACAAGCTATAAGAATGCAGTGGCAAATACTGCAGCACTGAGTAACCCACAGACAATTTTCATAGATGTGCCAGCCAGTTACGTTTTCTAGTTTCCGTAATGTCATGGAGGAGGTGGACCTTGCTTCAATATCAGCATCCGTAAAGGACAATGTTTTCGAGTGTAGAGGCACAGAGGGCTGGTGCAGTGTGCTGGCAGGCAGAGCTTCTACCAAGTTCTTACTTAGGTTCCCACACTTTCTGCCAAATTGTCAAATTCTGTAATGTCGGCATTTTGAGCCAATCAGAGAAGCCATAGCAGTCCTATGGGCCAATCAGAGCTGGTAAGATGGCGAATTCAACAACCTGGCGGAATTCGCCGATGTCGGGAACAACACCAGGGAGCAGCGCCGTCTGCAGAAAAGTCAGCGAGGCGGCGGCAGACGGACTGACCTTCTGCAGGAAGGAGTTCATCCACTTGGTGAAGGTCTTCTTCTGGATGTGTAGGCGTTCCTCCTGAAGGGCCCGGATGCGGCCCTTCTCGAACTCCATGGCGTCTGCTCGCTGCGACATGCCGACAGCTGTCGCCGGTCGCTCCCTTGTCGCTCCCTCGCTGGGCAGCGTACCGCTACCTCATCGCAGCGCCCGCACCACCTGAAACACAGACGCAAAGAAAAAGGAGGAGGTCAGCCGACGACGACGCAAAGCCAACGTAGCAGACGTACGCGTATGTCTGTTGCGCAAACGCGTCGATCACCGAGTGCTCTACCGTCTCATGGGAGGCCATGTGGCGAGATATTTCGCAGATAGCGTCGCGCATTATCGGCGTCGCTGTCAAGCAGAGAGGATAAGGCACGGATGGATGGAAAAGGCAACATCCTTTTGTTGTTGCGGTCGTAACAACAGAAGTCTTGCACCTAGACGGCGCCTCATGGCGAAACGTCAGGAATTCTTGGCGTCAGGAGAACTGTGCCTGTCGTGCACAGCTCGCAACTCCCGTCGTCACAGCAAAAGTATCCGCGGTGTATCGAGAGGCACATGAGCCAAATCCGGTCGTGCTAGTGGGCCACCACCGTCATGGCGACAGAATGACGTGCAGTATTTTGGAACGGTGCGCCCCTTGCTCACGATCGGCGTGGCATGCCCATGAACTGATTTATTAATTTTGACTGGTTATAGTGCAAAATGTAATTCTGGCACTGCCATTTATAACATTTATAAATTTTGCACCCATATTTATTTATCTGATAGTCACAGAAACTGCCGCCGTGGCTAAGCGCGAGGTCGTGAGTTCCATTCCCGGCCGCATATCAAAGGAGACGAAGTGCAAAGACGGTCGTGCACTTAGATTTAGGTACACTAATTAAAATTAATTCGGAGCCCTCCTCTAAGGCGTCCTAAAGCACTGCGCAGTTCAATCGCTGGCACAGTTCGGACAGCCCGCTCACGCATCTCAGCGGCCTGTTCTCCGGTTTTTATCGCTGACACAGTAACCAAGGGAATACACTGGCCAATTAAATACCTTTCGTAAAGAAGAAAGACTGCGGCTTCACGGCGTAGCTCATCGGCTGAGCAACAAAGCCACACACGAACAGAAGCTCCTGCACGCTCTTTACGCAAGCCCGTCGACGCTACCGCTGCTCACCATGGCATCCGAGATCCGGCGGCGCGCGCAGCACGCGCACTCAGGTCTCGGAGGCCACGCTCTTCAACCACCCCACTCCAGACTCGCGGCGCGCCGAGTGCCTTTGTTTTACTTTCCGTGATGTTGCGGAAGCTACGCACGTAGTGCAGCCACAGATGCCTCGCTCCGCGTGTTTTGCAGTGCAGTTGTTTCTTATCTGCGACACGTTCCGTACGGAATAACTACTTCATATATTACAACTCGTGGACGTAAGGTCAAGTCGAATCACGAGCTGTTTGTGTACCTTCCTTCCTTCCAGTGCGTGACGTAGTGTGTTTCGGAAGGGAACGCAAGCAGCGCGCTGGCGCCGTCGCTCGCAGAGACGCGTCATTCCGCTCGTTCGACGGAGATCAGCCACACTTCCATGTGGTACATTACGCCATATATTACTCCACAGTTCGTCCTATATCGAATTAAATGACACATGCTGACGGTACATTTTTCTTTCACGTATGTGACGCACTACTTTTTGGTCGCGGATGCGAACAGAGAGAAGTCTCTCTAACCATAGTAGCGATGTCTCCAATGCATGAAATCGCCTGCCGGATTTACTCAAATCTAGATCGGCCTTTTTTTTTTTTTTTCGGAAATGTTACCTGGAATAAGCTACCGTCCTATGTTCGTGACCAAAGAATCTCGACCTATATTCTCGAAGAGAGCTAGCAAAAGCACCGAGCTAACGGAGATGCTCCGTTGCACCCACCGTAAAGCCAGTCTGAAGATCATACACAGTGGATTTAAGAAATGCAGCATATCAGCATATCCAACCCACTCGACGACGCCGAGGATGGTGTCGTTTGGGATGCAGAGGACAACGGCGAAGCATCCGAGGAGGATGACTTCTCTGGCAATTCTGACGAGGATGCAGCTTGTGGCATCTCGACTAACGATATTCAGTAGCCGAGCTTGCGGCAAATAAAGGCTTGTCATCATCATAGCTCTCGATTTTCTAAAAAGATATGGGTCGACCTATATTCGAATTACGTATACCTTTATTTCTTCGTGAGCCCATGTTATGGGGGTGAAACCATCTACGAGTAAATACGGTACTAAAACGTGCTCGAAATGCTTAATCTAAAAAAAAAGGAGGCTGTTTTCAGAGTACTGTTCATTTGGCTTTGCTTAGAGTGCTCTCCGACATCTTGTGCTGTGCTAAAGAAGTTGCGCTTTGCAGTTAGATTCACTGTCCGCAGGCGACGCTACAGTCGGCAGACCATTCCACGCTGTTCGTCAATCGCTGCGTTTGGGTTTTGAAACGCAGTTCTTCGAGCGGTGGCCAAGCTTTCATGTTCTTCCTGACACCGATTAATCACTAAGATTTGCCGCCACCGATGCCACGTGCGTGACATCTGGCATATGACTGAGGAAGTAAACACATATGAGAAAAATACATAAAACAAACTCGACGGAAGCATTATGTGCACTTCGCGGAAACGTCTGGCAAGAAATAACGACGGGTTGCGAGTTTGCAAACAAACGAGCAGTAGAGGGAAAACGAGCAGACGACTGGACTACGTTGACACTTTCCGGCTTTTCACCGGCTTGAAAAACAATCTTTACCAACTAACCGAAATGAACAACGCGTAATCATTTTCCGTCGAGTAGAACTTCGAGCCATTAAAATCTGTCAAATATTTATTTTTCTCGTTTTTAATTCTTTTTTTTTTTTGCCGCACGAAATGCAACGGCATCACTGCCACCGCCTGTTCGTGACGTCACGAAATGCGCGCATCCTTCGTCTGTACAGCTCATACAGACGAAGAACGCGCGAAGCATGCCGGATGAGCGAGAAACGACCTATTTCACCGGGTATACGTAGTACAGCTCTCGAGTGATATGGCTCCCGCTAAAGAAACGTTTGGCCCCAACTCCTACTGCAGGCACGCCGTTATCTTTCTCGCAGCAAGCTCACACGGGGAACGCGCACGCACAGCTCCTTATCGCAGTCTCCATTGTTTGTAACAAATGTTATGGCATGCGGCCGCGATAAGCGACGCCGACTACAGCGTGTTCGAGAGGAGCGACGATCCGTGAAGCGGCGCGCGTAGTCCACCAAGCAAGTCACGGTCGGACAGCCACGAACATCGCAACCAACGGCCTAGTCAAGCAGAGGTCCAGCCACGTCGCAACGAACAAGTGCACTCAACCGCAGAAGTCGGTTATTAAATTAAGCCGCTAAGTTTAACGTACCGTAACCGAACAGTGGGTTATGACGGACGCCATTGTAGGGGGGGGACTCGATCAATTTTGACCACCAGGGGTTCTTTAACATGGTACACTAAAGGAAAATATTAACTCGAGCTATATATCGATACGTTATTCGCCTCGTAGTCTATGATCGTTTTCTGTGTGATAGCACGCCACCTTGTAGCGTAGAAAACTGCAAGCCGAAGGCCCCGCTGCAACTCCTCAATTTGAACCGCCCGCGCCTATACGGAGGAGTTGACGTAATCTCCACGTGACCTCCCTCTATGCCGCTCTCTGTGAATCGGCCAGTGCTGACGTCACGCGAGAAGTACCATAGTCCACAACAGGTGGCGCCACTCCGACGTTCCATTTCCGACATTTTTGTCGCTTATACAAAAGCTCTGTTCTCGATACGAATGACAAATTCCCTATTACAAAAGCCCGATCTTTCAATCTAGCTCGACTTGACATTTTAATTCAGTGTCCTTTTATAACATGCACCCAAAGCACGATACATGTAGAGTTATTGTAATGTGTGCTGTATATGTTACTGCATAGATCACTGTATATGGGAGCCACATACAGTAACTCTAGATATAAGGTCGTTTTTGCATTCCGACCCCATCGGAATGTGGCAGACGAGGCAAAGAATGGAACCCTGACCTCGAGGTCCGCTGCAGAACGCCACAGCCGCGAGTCAAAGAATGCGGCAAACTCCAGAGACGTGTTGATTCAATCACGTCATCGCCGAGCGATGGCGTGGTAACAGCGTTAATTCGCTGAAGGCAGTCACAGACAACGCGTGCGTGATAATGTACTCAGACGGGAACACGGGTCTAAAATAAACGCGACCCGCCGTGGTTGCTCAGTGGCTATGGTGTTGTGCTGCTGAGCACGAGGTCTCGGGATCGAATCCCGGCCACGGCGGCCGCGTTTCGATGGTGGAGAAATGCGAAAACACCCGTGTACTTAGATTTAGGTGCACGTTAAAGAACTCCAGGTGGTCAAAATTTCCGGAGTCCTCCACTACGCGTGCCTCATAATCAGAAAGTGGTTTTAGCACGTTAAACCCCATAATTCAATTCAAAATAAACGCGAGCAAAAGGGCAGAACGAAGGGACATGCACCATCTGCGTTCTAATTGTACGTCTTATTACGAAGAACAGTGTTTATAGCGACTCACTTGGAAACAATCAAAAGAGCGTGAAAAACCGGCAATTTTTTTCCCTGTTAATTAAGACCCTCTCAAAAGTCGTAATTACAGAAGTTTTAAATTCTTTCGATCGATTTTTCGTTGTTGTTGTTGCTTTGAACATACTTTCTGTTGATATGGAAACTGAATATCGCGTGCGGTCGATGTGTGCAAGGCTCAGGTATGACGTGTAACTCATCGCGATATGAGTCGAGAGTTTTTTTGTTTTTTTTCCTTCCTCACTAAGTTCCAGCTGCTGCTTCGATCGTGCGCAGCAGCACCGCATTAAGTCTACACAGCAGCTAAGGACATTACGAAACGATCCCTGGGCTATTATGTCGTTTAGCGGGGGTAATCAAGAGGGCTTGACGGAAGAAAAAGGGAAAAAAAAACTAAGCCGGGAATACGTGTACACGCAGCTCGCGGTCAGAGCCGGTCCGAGACGGAAAACGAAAATCGCACATCAAACAACACGGCGCTACTTCGGCGGTCATCGGGAACGAAGTCGTCAGGAGCTCATCAACAGAAAACTCATCAAAGGAAACGCAAGGAACTCTCGACGAGAAACGTAAATGGGCTCGTCTTATCAGAAACTGAGCAGACTCAAGTATCTTATTTTATTTAGTTATATCTTTTATGCGGGTGTTTCGATGTCAGTCCAAAGAAAAGCCGGCGGGAGGTACGTGCACATGCACATCCTAGTGGCGTTTACATGCATTTGTCTTGTGTAATGTACAATAACCAATAATGCATGCGCACTGAGGCACTCGTCGGCACTGAGCCTCAGACAGACAGACAGACAGACAGACAGACAGACAGACAGACAGACAGACAGACAGACAGACAGACAGACAGACAGACAGACAGACAGACAGACAGACAGACAGACAGACAGACAGACAGACAGACAGACAGACAGACAGACAGACAGACGGACAGACGGACGGACGGACAGACAGACAGACGGACAGATAGACAGACAGACAGACGGACAAGGGACTTTAATTGGTCCTAAGGCACTACGTAGTCGTATAGTCGCGGGCCGCACCCACGCCGGAAGCCGCAGCCTCAACTTACAAAAGAGAAAACGAAATCCAAGTTCCACAGGGCAACTTGATGGTGCTGTATGTATCGTCGGTGTTGAAGTCGCAGTGACCAGTTCCGAGCAAACAAGAAGCAGCGCAGCGTTTATTCGCGCTGGTTTTATACCAGTCACAGGAAAGGGTACCCAAGTTCTCAGCATCCGCGCCGCAGATGCTGCACGCAGGCACGCATGGCATCGCTTACCTATACGATACACTCTATATGCTTCACATAGCGCGAACTCCCTAAGTTCCTGGTCAGTATGTCTATTTTCGTTTCGTTTTCGCACGTCTGAGCTTTGCGGAATGTGTGTTCGATATACTGCGAAATTCGATATATAGGGAACAGAGTGCACAGTTAACTGCGGTGTACTAAAAGAAAAGCTTGTATATTTCTATGTATACCCACCCTGCTATGATCTGATTTCAGATCGCAGTATTTATAAATAAATAAAATAAAATAAAAAAAGAGAAACAGCATATTCGCCGGGAAGGAAACTACTGTTATGCTATGTTAAAAAAATTATTTATCGATAATCCGGTTACGTCCGCACAACTCCGACGCACACACTAGGTAGGACGCTGCGTCTTCGGCGTATGGGAGAATTCGGTATATGTCCGATTTCGGCCGCACAACTCCGGCGTACAGGATTAAAACACTACGTTCGCGACGAGGCGGAATTCGATACGTACAATTTCGACATCGTGGCAACAGGCGTGGCGAAAAAGAAAAACTACGGCGGAATTCGATAATCCGGCTTCGTCCACACAACTGCGGTTCACTAGATTACGTACACGGCGCGTTCGCTATAGCGCGAAATTCTGTACATCCGATCTCGACTGAATCGCGCATATGCACGAGGGCGTGCCGCGTCGTCGAGAAGCCGGCAAACAGGGGCGTCTCAACGTCGCCCCAGCTCCGCACGGCTGAAGCGAAGACAAAGTGGAAAAAAAAAGAAAAGGAAAGAAACGTTCTCGGAACTAAGCCTCGGGCAAGGCCGCGCTGCCTAGGCATGCGACGATTAGCACGAGGTCGCGCTCGCGTGCCCGCTCTGCACGCCATGCACAGATGCCGCCGCCGCCACCACCACGCGAGTAATTGCGGGTTTCTGCGTGCTGCAGCAATGAAAGCCGGCTGGAACGGATTATAAGTGTCGGGCGCGGGAGAGAGAGAGAAAAAACGCTGCGGCCAGGAAGGACCACGGTTCCGTGACGGCGACGCAGGAAGCCGCGGGAGAGGTGTGAAGTGTACACGCTCGTTCGCACCTACTACTAAGACGCGCCTTTTATAGGTAAAGCACCGACGCGTCCGGTAAAGACGAAAGACTCGACCGCGAAGACGGTGAAGAACAGCCGGAAAACACGAATGTTGTATATTGAAGAGCGGAAGTAAGAAGGGGAAGCAACGAAGTGGACAGTGTACAAAGGCTCACTTCTAACCGAAGTTTATTTCAAACGTTTACGGAAATGGGGGGGGGGAGGGGGCATGCGCAGTCAAGAGGCAGACAGAAGGGGCATTCAAAGCCGAAGCACCAAAGTTTCAAGCCCCGAAGGGTGCAAACTTTCTCTCAGTAGTTTTCACGTGACGTCACGGACGGAGCTCTCGTCTAGCTAACAAACAAAAGTGGAGGCTACGATGACGTCAATGCACCGCATAATCAGGCACACACTGGCCCTTTCTTTTTCTTTTTTTGACACGGTGACTGTTTTTCACAGGAGCATCACTGTTATCGCTTTGAAGCTCGGTCCAAGACGCGACTGTCGTGCTGTCACGTTCCTTGTTTACGCCTCTTTTCGCCGCGCTAGTACTTCAAGATGGCGACCACGATGACGTTAATGCAAAGCTATCGCGCGCGCGCGACACCAAGCGACAGCAGTTATCTGTCCTGCTTGCGTTTCCTGTCTTGGAAACTCTGCACTCACTACATGCACTCTCCCGTCAAGGTGGGTATATGCCCGTAGAGTTTCCTGCGATTATTACTGGACGGAACTCTGGCACTGCGATCGCTCTATAGGGGGCCTCGATAATAGCGCCGCCGATGCCAAAACTGGCATCGAGGCACCCTACCCTATCAGCCACCATGGGCATGATGGTTAGTACATGGAGTTGTCTGAACTTTGTCCTTGTGGCGTTAAACGTTCTTGTGGATTCGTTTATTGCGCTTTATCTTGGCCTAAATTGTCCTACACAATCTATGCGTGTGTGTTCTTCTTTTAATGCAGAAGGCAATAAGAGTGAATACGCATAATCGCTGCTAATTGCAGTGGTTTCGCTTGTCCATGCCTCCGTGGCGTAATGCTTTCGATATCGGGCTTCTGTGCTAGTTTTCGTGAGTTCGAAGTTTGCCATCGGGCAATTTCAGTAATGTTAATTTAATTATTCGTGACGCAGCCCTTTCTTTAAAATGATCAGTCTGCAAAGTCGCGAGCTGTTTGAAGCGAGAAGGACGAAGTATTAGGCAAACTCCGTTCCCACAATGGCTGAACCGCCTTTGCTTGCAGCTCCCGCAGACACTAGCGCCACAGTTTCGCTCTAGTAATTATTATATGAAGCTCTGCGGCTATTTCATGACGATAACGCGCAAGCAATTTATTACCTTGTCACCTATTATGTGTCCATCTAGTGGGTGTCTATTTCGTCTGCTGCAGAAGTGCGTGCTGTTTGGCTGGGGGCGCCTGCCTTCTTCTCACACGTAACGCGCAGCCCAGCCAATCAGAAGCAGCAGACGAAATGATCATGTCCACAAGGTGTCCACACTTACATAATACCCCCCCCCCCTCCCTTCCTGGAAGTACCCGGCGCGCAGAAGTGCAGTTCTTGTACTCCCATTGTGTGTACTGGCGTTCCGAGACGCAGCGCAGCCAATAAGAAGCAGCAGACGAAATGGACATGTGCACTTGGCGGACAATTACATAATAACCCTCCCCACCCCCATTTCCCGTTCTGGAAGCATACCCGGCGAGCAGAAGGGCATTTCTTGTACTCCCATTGTGTGTACGCGTGACGAGAGAAGACGTGGCAACGACGGTCTGTCTCCAACAAGCGAACGCAGTTCCGCGGGTTTCCAGGAAACAGTTTGGAAAACGAAAGGAGGAGGACTAGGCGAATCGAAGTCGCACAAGCGAGAGTTGCGACGGTTGCGACCTTGAACGACCGCGAGACGACCGCACCCTCCCGGAACTACGCGTTATAAATGTAGCCCCGTCCGATGACGAAATGCCACTACGTAACGCGGTAGGCACGGAACGCGGCTCGCGCCTCGTCTGTTTCGCAATGTCGTCTGCTTCCCATTCAACTCGTTTCGCCTGCCACACAATTGCTTATGTCGGTTGGCCTCCTAGTCTTCTCCGACCCAGTTGCATCTATGAAATATTGAACTACATGTTTGCCGCTAAATATATGCATACTTAAAGGTATACGGTGAAATACTAACGACGACGCAGGCAGTTGTTTCTACCTTTCTGTTTGTGTATCTTTAGCGACAAATGTTTATTTCACAATGCCAACTGATATCGCATCGTCGACGTTCGGAGATTGTTTATATTATTGTTATATTATTGTGTATTGAACAGTATACTGCATGCTAGAGTTAATAATCAACAGCCCTGACGAGAAGAAGAAAGCGAATCGTAAAATCGTAGAAAAATTTGCCATGTAACGGTCACCTGGGCCCCGTGAAGCCGTTTTCACGGCTTTTAGCCCAGCGGACCTTCCAGTAAGTTGTCTGTCTGGTAAATAAATAATTTCCGTGCTTTTACATGCCAAAACCACGATCTGTTTATCAGGCATGCCGTAATGGGGTGTGAGGATTGTGATGCTCTGGGGTTTTTCAACTTGCGCCAAAATATAAGTATACGAGCGTTTTTTTGTATTCCGCCCCCGTCAGAATGCGGCCACCCCTACCGGGATCGAACCGGCAACCTCGAGGTCAGCAGCGCGACACCATGGCAAGCTATTGGCCTCGAGCTCCACTACTGGAAAAGCTGGCGCCACCGTCGGCGTGACGTTCTAGGAGGGATCACGTGGACGTAGCGGCCGCGTCGGCTGCTTCGAGAGCGCCGAAGCGAGCTGAAAACGAGAGTTTAAATTCCCTCGTACGCTGCGGTCCTCATTTAGTGGCGAGATTTTCCCGCTTCGAGTGTCTCCTTTACAACGCTTCAAAGCACTACAATAGGTAGTGGCTGCCTTTGAAGGCGCGCAACATGGTAGGCTACTGCTCGGTGCAGCAGGGCCGGGCGCACGTAACAGAGGCCGGTGTCAGCCTTATTCACACGTAGCCGCAGGACAAGAAGCTGCGTGAAGCTTGGCTCGCGAAACATAAAACCGGCAAACAGTCATCGGCTAAAACTCGGGTATGCAGCAAGCACAGACGCGAGGAAGATTTCTGCTACGGCGCCCGGTCTGCGATGTTCTGAAAACGCGCACTGAGACGCTCGCCCGAGTCTGCTGCACGACTAATGTTATGATTGTTTGGTCTGTCAACTTGTCGATGATATAGATACTGGCAAGTTCAGTGGAGTGGAAAGGCAGCGGTAAGAAGCACATTTAAAAAAGCATGGCATATGGTCATGTTTGTGTCATGAAATAATGCACTGGATTACAAAAAAGGAGCAGCGGGAAATTGCACGCTGAGAACACCGATAAACATACAGTGCGACGCAACTCGAAAAATAATATTGAAAGGTCAAATAATATAGAAGAAAGAAAAAGATTGAATCGTCGCGACGGCACATCATAGTCCCCGTAGGCGTCGAAGTCTCTACAATGAAGTTATTTTTGAACAGCTCTGATAGCTCCCACGCAACAATGGTTGCTTGTATACTGTCAAATGCTCGTTTTCTGCGGCCTAAAGCTCATGGCACTGAGCGAGAACGCGCACGCGGCGAAAGGGAAACAGTGCGCGGACAAGCATGCAGACGCGCAGTCGGTCGCTGCGAATCTGCGCGATCGCTGCATTGAGGCTTCTTTCTATTACGCTTCATTTAGTTACACAAACAGTATAAGAACATATTTCACATAGCTTGCTCTCAGCGTTTACCTACCTTTCACGCAAGAAGCCGGTTCGGGAGACTCCATCGCGGCGACCGCGCGCAGTGGCGTTCACTGTACGTATTCGGTAAAGCGATAGCGTCTTAAACGATTGTGTGCTTTCAGTTTGCCCAAGATTATTATTTAGACAGTAAACAACTTCTTTCGTTTCGAAAGTACTTACAGAAATGTCCGGGAGAGCTCGCGCGTGGTGTTTTTAGTGAGCGCTGACAGCAAAACCTATGAGGAGCGCGCCGCGTGATCCCTCATACTACGCCAGCGAGGCGCTTAGATGGCGACTCCGTAACTCCTCGCCGCCAATAGGGGACTGCGGCGTGTGAAACACATCCATAGGAACACATGGCAGATAAGAGGTCGCGCAAAGAGACCTCAGCGGCTGATTGGGACATCAAAACTGGCACGGAATTAATTCCCAAGACCTTTTCGTAACCGCCTCTCGATTTAAATGTCAACTCTCATCGCAGACGAGCATAGAAACCCTAAATATCACCGTCAGTACTTAGCGCGACGTATGCATACGTTGTAATCAGAGATGGCGGACAAGTTTTAACCATGTTTCATCAACGTTTATGAAAATTTCAGCCATTACCGAGAACGTGCATGACAGTAGAGAGAGAAAGAGGGAGTAATTGTCGAGAGGAAGGGGCACTGTTTTCTGCAGCCCTTTAGGCAACACGGCTAAGAGACAGAGAAAGAGACGTCATCTATGAACGATTCGTAGGCTGAGTCGTCCCTTACGGAGTACATCTGGCCTTTCGGTAGAGGTGGTGCTGTGGACCCGTTGACGCGTCTTACGACAAGCTCACAAGCTGACGTGTCTTACGACACACACACACACACACATTGCTTAGGTTGACATTCTGTTTTTTCCAAGTCGTTCCTTTTTCATTTTTTTTTCTCTCATCTCTCCCCCTCTCTCACTTGTCGCGCCATGTTTGTTTATTGTTTTTATAAGGGGAAGGAGGGAGGGGAGGGGTGGGTCTGAGAACGTTTCTGGAACACTTTACGCGCGCCGGTCCCGATTCATCCGAGCACCTTCCCTCTGCCCAGATTCGGCACCAAGTGTCGAATTCGCGCTGGCGAACACGTTTACTGCGAGCACTGCACCCGCAGGTGGCGCTATAGGAGGGCAGCAAAAAAAGTAGCGGCAGTTTCAAAAGAAAGAAACGAGGGCGGGCGCATCGTCCATTAACGTCGGTGGCCGTCATCGATTCAGCGGGGCCCGAGTCACGACCAAAGGATCCTCCTCTCTTTCTCCCTCAGCGAGGTAGTTAATGGTTTTCCTGGCCTTCCTAAAAGAGAGAGAGGGGGGTTGCAGCGGGATCGGGTGATCGCTCTGACGGCTTGGGGCGGGGGTGTCGAGTGGGGCCGGAGTCGATACATCTTCACCTCACTCACCGCACCGGCTGCGCATGCGCACGAAGACCACAGCAGCTCTCCCGAAGCACCGCGCATAAGAAAGCGATGGAGCTGGCGCCTCGGTTCTGTGAAGCGACTGCCTAAAGAAACAGGCGGGCAACACTGCAGCAAGACGGAGCACAGAGGAAGTGTTATTTCGTTGGTTTCACTACAGTGAACGTGCTGTTGCACGTTGATATCACATCCGTGACGAGGAAGACGGAAAAATTGGGTGCAAGAAAAGACCTGAGGGGGGGGGGGGGTGGAGGCAGGCCATCGGTGTTGGTCGTCTTCACCGGCCGAACTGGTAAAGCCGCGGGCATAGTAGGTAACTTTACTAACCTGTCCTTTAACGCGTGTTTCAGTTTACGGAAACATGATTTTTGAGTTTACGGGAAAACGAGACGCCTGTGGCAGCAGCAGGGTTGTTAGCGCCATCTTGTGACACTTCCCTCAACCACAACGCGTCAGAAAAGTTCTTCGTTCCGTCAGTGTTCGCGTGTAAGCAGAGAAAAATAAATCCGGGTGGTTTTTGTCGACTACTAAGACAAGCGCTCCTTGCCCGCTGGTGCAGAGTACCATCGAAGATGATTGTGTCAATTCAAGCCAAGTGCCCGAACAAACAAGCGAGCGAGCCACAGCTAGCCTCCCCCCCCCCCACCTCTACCCCCACCCTTTTCTCGTTATTAGACCCATCCGTTCTGGACCTCCGCGCTTCTGGAAGGTGGACGTTCTCTACGGTCCTGGCTAGGCGAATATCTTGGCATTCCTTTACAATGCGCTCAGTCGTCTCCGGGCTTTTGCTGCAGCAGACACATGCCTCATCCTGTCGCGAATGTTTGCGCTCCGGTATATTTTTTTATCCTAAAGCAGCCAACTGTAGTACTACACTCTAGCTCGGGCCTCACGACGGCGGACAGTACCCCCGACAGAGTCGTCGAGTCAGAGAGGCGTTTCTCTCGGCGTCGTCGTATGGAGGTGCAGCATATATAACGGTGGGGCTTCACTTCCGCGTCGCTTGCTCCAAACATCACCTCCCCCCCACCCGCCCTCACAGTCAGCCGTCTACGCTTCCACCCCCTCCCCCACCCCCTCCGTCCTTTTTTTGTCGGAGGAAAAGAAAGGCGGACGTGTCAAACACAAAACGGAAGAGAGAGTCCACACGAGGGGGAAGGGTCGTGAATGAGCGACTAGCGAGAGAGGTAGAAAGGCGGAAAGAAAATGGCAATGAGAAAGAGTGAGAGACACGCCGGACGCATTGTTGTCCGCCGTCGTCCTGGTCGCGAGACAATGCGAGAGTTTGACCACCATTCCCCCCGGCGCACTGCCGGGAAGACTACCCTACGGCAGAAAGCGATAAAAAAGAGAAAGAAAAGAAGCGCCGTTGTTTCTTTTCCTTCGCAGCATTTGAGAGAGGTGAGGGTAGGCGGCTATGCGGCCGTCTCTACCCTGCAAGGCGCAAGACTTCGCCCCAGAAGCAGGTTACGCGGTTCCCCATAGCTGCGTCTCTTTTTCTCTCCCTACGCTCACACCATCACCATGCGTATCTTCTCTCTCCGTCTTTCTCTCTTGCATGTGCATTCTGGTGAACAGTTCTCCGGGAACACGAAAAAAAGAAAACAGAAAGACAGCGGATGCTGGAAGCGAGGGCAGTGATGATCTCCGACAAAAAAATAAAGGGGCGACGAGACCAGACGGACGGACAAAAACGTTCCGCGTTTTTAGAAGACCAGAACGGAAGGCACGTGAAACTAATAAGTGAGAGACAAAGCGAGAGAGAGGAACAACCGCGAAACCTGGCGGCCTGTCGTCCCTCGTCTGTCCAACCCTGTGGCGTGTAAAAGAAGGAAGCAGACGGCCCGAGAGCGTCTAGCGCTCATCACAATGAGCCCTATCTGTGCGACCACCGAAAGCTACTGCGGCAGCCAAACGGAGCCAAACGACCACTGCCACGTCGTTTTATTCGTCTCCCCAATCGCCACTCACGACGGGGACACCGGATAACCTGTTCGGTGCTATTCCTTCGAAAAAAATAAACGCTAAACAGACACACACACACACACACGCATGCAGGAACTTGAAGGCAATGTCCCCACCCTCTTTCGTTAAAGGGACTGTCTACGGCTTGGAACACGTCTTCGGACTGTGGTGTGAATGAGATTGTTTGTCATATTGACGGAAAAGATTGTGCTTGTATCCCGTAAACTACAGGAATTATATATTTAACTCGACTCTGAAGGTGGTGCAAGAACGACATATGGTGTCGCTCGACGGTGAAAAAGTTCAACGAATCCGTGTACCGTCACGCAACCAAAGAAAGCCGCGCAGGGAGAATTATTTTACTTGTGTATAATATTGTACTGCCTGAAATTGTATTTTATGCTCTTCTGCTAACTTTTTTCTTTGCGTGAGAGTATATATATATATATATTTTTTTTTTTCAGCCAACGCGCGTTGGAAAGTGACTACCGCTGAGTGAGTGAGTGAGTGAGTGAGTGAGTGAGTGAGTGAGTGAGTGAGTGAGTGAGTGAGTGAGTGAGTGAGTGAGTGAGTGAGTGAGTGAGTGAGTGAGTGAGTGAGTGAGTGAGTGAGTGAGTAAACTTATTGAATTATTAGTTATTGAGCTGGCCTTTTGCGAGGTTTATCGACGGTAGGGGCCCATATTTCAGGGCTCCGCTGGCATCCGTAAGCCTGTTGGCTCTTCTGGCAAGGAGGATCCGGTCCTCCAGGTCTGAGCTGGCCAGCAGAGTCTCCCACTGATCTCTATTTGGGTTTGTAGTGCGAGGTTCTGTGTTGTGTGATGCACACTCACATGTTATGTGATACAAGGCTGTTGTTGACCCGCACCACGGGCATATGTCGCCAAAGGCCGTGGGGTGTATCTTTTTGTGCAGTTTGTGTAAGCTGACGAAAGCACCTGTCTGTTGCCTAAGCGGATCGGCGGTGGCCTCTTTAGCCTTTAGTTTTCCGTGGGACGGTGGATAGATCATACCATTCCCTCTATAGTAGACTACTATCGTAGAGCTAGTTATTCGGAGTCTATGGGCGTTAGGTCCTCTGCCGGGGATGTGTTGAGAGCCCGGTAGTTATCGTATCTTGGGGCCGCTCTGTCCGCATGCAAGTTCCCTGCGATTCCTTCGTGTCCCGGTATAACCAAGTCATCGTTAGGGTAAATTCAGTTTAGTCTTCTTCTTTTAGTTTGGTCAGGACTCGGTGTGCGTTCGTACCAATCCTTGCTCTTTGGAAGTTCCTGCATGCTGTTAGGGAATCTGTTAAGACTGCCAGCACTCCCCTTCATTTTATTCCCCCTTGGATAGCGAGTGCGATGGCGTCTTCTTCCGTTTCCGTGACGTAGCTGGGGGGATATTGACACGCTGGGAGTTATTGTTCCTCTGGGGTCGGTAACCACTGCTACCGCTTTCTTAACGCATGCGCGCGTAGAGCGGGGCGTCGATAAATCGGGCTGCATTCATAAATCTAAATTTTTCTTTCGATGAATTGGGGTCTTGCCTGCCTCCTGCCGGAGTGGAGGTTCGGGTCCATGTATTTTGGGGAGCGGGGTTACCCGGTACCAGCTTTTAGTGGCGCGGGGGCAACCCTTCTGTTTGTTTGTGGCCTTGCAGTTGAGCGTTGTAACCGAGTCTCTCAAGTACGTTCCCCCTTGCCTGTGTGTCTCTGGAAGAGTTTTTTTTTTTTTTTTCTGCGAGATGGTTTGAGCTTTGGCAAGTTCTTCAAAGGTGTTACGAAGTCCTAGGGCCAGAAATTTCTCTTTCGAAGTGCTCTGTGGTAGGCGCAGGGCACTTTCGTACCCCGCTTTAACGATTGCATCTTCTTTTTACTTCCCCGCGCTTTAGTTGGGTTCCAATAGGGCAGTCTGTATGCTACCCCACTGAATACTAGGCTCCTCACCAGGCGGAGTGTGTCTCCCTTCTTCGTTAGTGTTCCTGTATATGCTCCCGCAGGGAGATCATATACAAGAACACCATTCTTCGTGGCCGTTCCTCCGTAACTAGCAGCACGTCCCTCACATTCGGAAGATAGAGGAAGTGTACGAGTGTGTTTGTGGAGACACTAGACTATGATGCAAAGAAGGGGGCAAAGCGCGCAGACACGGACACAAGAGAATAATAATAATATTTGGGGTTTTACGTGCCAAAACCACTTTCTGATTATGAGGCACGCCGTAGTGGAGGACTCCGGAAATTTTGACCACCTGGGGTTCTTTAACGTGCGCCTAAATCTAAGCACACAGGTGTTTTCGCATTTCGCCCCCATCGAAATGCGGCCGCCGTGGCCGGGATTCGATCCCGCGACCTCGTGCTCAGCAGCCCAACACCATAGCCACTGAGCAACCACGGCGGGTGGACACAAGAGAAGTGGACAACACGGGCACGCGGCGTTCGTGTTGGACACAAGATAAGTGGACAACACGAACGCCGCGTGCCCGTGTTGTCCACTTCTCTTGTGTCCGTGTCTGCACGCCTTACCCGTCCTTTGCATTATGAGTCCTCACCAACTGGCTCAGCTTTCTGTGGGTTCCAAACTAGACTACATGTTCGTGTGTGTACGAGAGCCCAATTGGGGGTGGGGGGTGGGGGGGATTGACGAAGAAGATCGGTCACGGAGACAACGGTGCGACAAGAGCGACGCGCGGAGGGAGCAAAGCCAGTTTCGGAGAAAGCGCGCGCGTGCAATAGGGTCAACGACCTTACGCGCGCGCGCACGTGCGAAGGAACGCCGTCGCGACCGACATGCGCTGCACCGGTCCTAGCTTGCTGTACGTCTCGCCGAAGCTGGCCTGCCGAATTGGCCGTCAGTGGGACGCGACACCATCGGCTTGACACGTTGGAATTAAAAAAAAAAAAAACGCGTGCAGGAAAGCTTTCCTTCTGGCGAGAAACACCCCCACACACATTGTATATGAAATTAGTCGCAGCTTTTTTGGCGAACTTACTAACTAATCGCTATTTGTTTCTGTTTCGTTACGTTTGAATAAAGGCATTAAAAATAATTATAAGGTTTTACGCGCCAAAACCCCTTTCTGATTATGAGGCACGCCTTAGTGGAGGACTCCGGAAATTTCGACCACTGCACCTAAATCGAAGTACACGGGTGTTTTCGCATTCCACCCCCGTTGAAATGTGGCCGCCGCGGCCGGGATTCGATCCCGCGACCTCGTAGCAGCCCAACACCATAGCCACTGAGCAACCATGGCGGGTAATAAAGGCAATAGTGAGCGAGAATGTGTCGCGCCTCTTTCTTGCGTGCTGCTTTTGTACAGTGTTAGATTGCACGCAACAAGTGGACATCTTCAGCTAGAAGCGTATAATTATATTATGTCATGATAGTAATATAATTACAACTCCTAACTTTCGTTTTTTTTCCTCGCTCCATGGCATTACGGATATAATAGACAGGCTTGGCTAAATTTCGCGCTTCTGGTTTGAGATGGCTTTGCGACATTGTAAATTTTCAACAGAATATTGCACAACAAATGCGACTATTCAGTACGAGTACGCGTGCGCGCAGAAACTTATTGCTTTCGTGCATGTAGAATAGTACGATCGCTGGGAAGTTGAGAAGGATGAAATGAATTAATGCCACAGGATGGTCTGAAGCCGCAAGCGATAGGAATAAGCAAACCCATTTATGCTATACACATAATTCTTTTCACGGTAGTTGAACTATAGCAACTAAACTATCGCCTTTAGTAAGCTTTGTAGGAAACTCGTCTAAATCGTGGCCTCCGAGATTGGTACGACGCACAGCGTGCGTGGCCCGCTCTCAGAGGCAATGTATAAATCCATTAAGAGAGAAAAAGACCCCGAGGCGGATCAGCGCCGAAGAGCGGGCGGGCGAAGGAGTGGCCCCGTTTTCCGTGACACGACACATACAGGACAGACAACAAGCTTTTCCCGTGAGGAAACGGGCTTCGTCTCTCTCAAAGGCCCGCGACGCCATTCTGTAACGTCGCTGCGATAGCGCACGGCGGCGCGGCGACCAGGAGGAAAAAAAGGCGCAGGAAGAAGGAACAAGAACGGCGCGGAACATCAAAAGGAAAGCGCGCACGCGTCAAAACACCGTAAAGCGTCACCAGACAGCGCTCGACGCGCATGCGCCGTAGCTGTGAGCATCTCAAAACCCGCAAGAAGAAAGGGTTTCGAACAACTGCAGACGTACATGCGAGCGAACAGACGAAAATGCGGCGAAGCAGACGGACAGCAACATGACGGGAGAGAAAGAGAGGCCAGACTATACATATCAGGATAGGATCACACGGACAGAAACACATAGCAGACTATGTTATAGATCAGACGAGAAAGACGGATGATAACCCAGTGCAGGCCATGGAGAGCAGAGTAGACGAGACACAACGGACATACACATACAGACAAAAGCAGACGATGGAGACAAATTAGGATAGGCCAGACCATATATGTAGGAGGCTATGGCCAGACGATGGAGAGACCAGGCGGACAGACCTCACTATAGGCCAGACCAGACCGGACAAAACGAGACAGACAGATCAGAATAGTGCAGAGGGAGACCGACATAACAGGTCCCGCTCGTAACAGACGGAATAAGCAAGTATCCACGTACTCATGAGTGTAACAAATCCGCGAACAGGCCGCGAACAGGAACAAGGAAATTTCGTCTCTCCTGAGATGCCGATAGCGATGATAAATACCGCCCCGCCGGCAGCTATGTATTATACGAAGCCGTATTAAACGGTACAGATAGACGCAGTGGTCCGCTTCCAAATTCACTTTCCCGCCGAGAAGAGGAAACAACTGAGCGTACAAACTACAGGGAAAACAGCGTAAGTATGGCGACAGAGTGAGCGCTAAAGCCTTAATCAACGGGACTGGCTGATGCGGACGATCGCGTGCGTATGTAACGGTCGTCTGTGAAGTTACTCGGCCTTAATATGGGCTAAATGTGCCTCGGAGGCGGCTTACACCTTAGAAGTGTAAGCCTGAACAGACCCAGGGGCGCAACGCCGAAGGTAGTCGACTTAATGAGCCGACAAATTAATGAGGTGTACCGTTCCAACAACGACGCGGCAAGCATAGGGATCACGTGTGCCGTGACGCGTACAGGTCCAGCCATCAGCGCGCAAAGACGTTCGTCGCAACGTCAAAACGGCGAATCCCAATCCGACGCGCTATAGCAGCTATAACTTTTAATCAGTTGCGGTAGAGGCCACCGTGCAGACTTGTTCAGAGGCGTATCCTGTATCTGAAACGCTTTTTTTTTTTTTTTTAACCTTAATGCATGTATACAGAATCGGAGAAGTCGCATTGCCCGGCATCCGCTGTACCGAATTTCATGTCTTGTTATTATTTACTTAGGTTGGCACGTAACTCCAATTTTTTTACTACCTATGGTTCATTCTAACTACGGAAAAATAACATCATCATTCGCTGCTATAAAACTGTGGGGTGGTTTGCCCGTCAGCATTAAATCTTCATCCTTTCATACATTTAGTCATGCCTTTAAGTTGTTTTATACGCGTAACTAAGTTTACGTCATTCATTAGACTACATTTGCCATATGTATATATTGAGTTTCTTTTTTTATGCACCATAGGCTTGTATACATACAATTTGTTTTCATTGGTTTTATTTTTCTATGTTGCGTTTTCGCGATTGTGTTCGTTTCTTTTAGTTAGCTTGCTCTTGTTTAATGCATCTGTACGTTGTTATTATAATCAAGGGTCCCGTTGCAGTCTTTGACTTTGGGACCCTCGTCTGCGTATTGTATCTTACCAATTCATTGTACTTAAAGGATAATAAACTGAAGCTGAACTAGGAGCTTTATTTTCCTTTCTTTCTTTTTTTTTTTTACTTCGTTTATTCCCATCGTTTTCTTTACTTTGAAAATCACGAAATATCGACCAGAAAAAAAGAGTAAGTATCAATTTTCTTCTTTACAGCCTTAACTCTAGGCAGCTCCTACACTGTCGATCAGATCAAACAGCCACGCCGACAAAAGCGACTCGTTTGCATAATAGATAAACCGGTAGAGGAGCGCAATTGCATAGGTGCGGTCGCCGCACTGATTCCGTCCTCCCCGCCTTCCATTATTCACCGGGCGGGGGAGATGTAGAACTCCCGAAAGCGATTTCGGTCCACACGCTACACACCTCTCTCTCTCTCTCTCTCTCTCTCTCTCTCTCTCTCTCTCTCTCTCTCTCTCTCTCTCTCTCTCTCTCTCTCTCTCTTTCTTTTCTTTGGGTGAGCCTGCTTGGTCTAGGGTACGGACTCCAATCCCGTAACTTTGCGGGTGGTTTGGTGTATTTGGGCGTTACACTTCCGCTCGCTCCGTACAGCTGCGACAAGAACGTGCTAACCTCAGAAGAAGATCGAAGATAAAATTGTTTAAAAAAGAGCAAGCTTAGGAACCATCGAAGCTAATTACCCAAGTTTTCTAAGCGCGGTGAGCGCCCCTCTGTGGATCCCTTAAAATGCTTCGGACAAACCAGCAATAATTATCAAGAAGCCATACTTCAGACTTTAATGGCGTTTACATGACTGAAGCCCGCTGTGGTGGTGGGTATAATGCTTTTGGACAAGCAAAGGCAAGGATTTCTAAAGAGCCAGTGAAGGATGTTTCTTCTTCTTTTTTATATCTAGAAGCTTTCCCTTTAAGTACCACTAGGTTTCTGCGCGCAACGACATTAGTGCCCTCGAAGAAAAAGAAGCAGCAGGAGTGGCATATCTTTACAGGTTTGCGGACAGACGTGGCAGATTTTTATTTTTTATTATTGATATTATCTGATTCTTTTTTTGCTTTTTCAGTAGCCTAGCATACTACTACTGCGGCGCGAGGCACGGGGAGAAACGAGGTTCAATGATCATATAGCAGTATACGGCCGCCGCGGCCTGTAGTCGAACACAGGACCTTGTAGGTGTTGGTCCTGGTAAACAAGTACCCTCCTGCACAACCATCTTCCGTCCCGGCTTCCGTGGCCTTGCTATCGCCAGTCGTCTTATATATATATATATATATATATATATATATATATATATATATATATATATATATATATATATATATATATATATATTGATGCAACATTGACGCCTTCAGCTAACATGTGTGGGTTTACTGACCGGTTGCCTTCACCCAAAAAGATCACGTACTCGTGACGCCTGAGGCAGAAAGGACGTTCCACGTCCGCCGCCAAAGTCTGTGAGTGGTGGCGCTGGCTAACACTCCCGGGGTTCTACAAGGAAACATGAATACCCAAGAAAGCGGACGGGGAAACGGAGCCGCGGTGGCTCAATTGGTTAGAGCATCGCACGCGTAATGCGAAGACGTGGGATCGTTTCCCGCCTACGGCACGTTGTTTTTTCACCTACTTTCATCTTCATTAATTTATCGTTTCTTTAATTCAATTAGTAAGCACAAGTGATTTCCCCTATGTTCACCTTGGTATCATTGTTTGTTGGCTTCTTATGATATGACTATATATATATATATATATATATATATATATATATATATACGCGCGCTCGTTTACTTTAGCGCGCGGTATTGCTGCGATCACGTGATGAAAGATAAGCAGTGAACAGGATAGCCGGAACAGCTGGTTTGGGGACAGATTTGGGAATAAGCTGTTTGTTGTTTGGGTGTCGCACAACTTTGTTAGCCCCTTTATTGCTGCCTCTTGCGGAGTATACACTTGACACAAAACAGCGAACAAAGATTAATGTTTAGATTTTGTATCTAAAAAAAAAAAAACCTGCTACTGGTGTACTGGGAACAGGTACTGGCGAGTCGGGGGGGGGGGGGGGGGGCAATCTGCCTGAAAACGGTAGATAAGGGAAGATAAGAGAAGAGTATATCTCCAGCCGTTTATACGACAGAGCTGCTGTAAGAACTTTGTTCTATTCTGTTACACAAGACGAGCGCCAGAAAAATAACCTTGACGTTGCAAAAAAAAAAAAAAGAAAATCGGGACAGTCAGTCGATTTTCTTTACAGTTTCGGTATATAGACAATTTTTCCCATACTTATACAGACTTGCCCTTTGACTGCATAGAGTCTTCATACGGGTATTTGTGCGAATACTATTTGGACGATATAAAACTTTTTTTTTTCTAGTTCTTTTTCCCCTTGTTTTCGATGGCATACGCCATTCAATTCAGACAGCCTGCTTTACTGAACAGCGCTGTTACAGGCTTAATTCTGGCGTTTTATGCGCCAGAACCACGATCGAATTATGAGGCACGCTGTATATAGCGGCTGTGCCTCGAGGTGTCCTTCAGTGGGTCGATCAGCAAAAGATGGCACGGGCCTATATACGAGCTTTTCTTGTAAAAAAAAAAAAAGAAAGAAGACGAAAAAAGGTTCCTCATAAATCTAGAAACAGCTGGCGTACCTGACGCACGGTCGCTTCTTCGGCATCGCACAGGTCTTCCCATCATCCGAGGGGGGGGGGGGGGGGGGTTAATCGAATCGCCACACCTGCCGCTTCATTTATGGCGAGTTAGTCACCCGCATGCACACCGGTGTACTCAGCGGGACATCCGGGCACGTAATATACAACTATAGT
Source organism: Dermacentor variabilis (assembly GCF_050947875.1). Classification (NCBI taxonomy): domain Eukaryota; kingdom Metazoa; phylum Arthropoda; class Arachnida; order Ixodida; family Ixodidae; genus Dermacentor; species Dermacentor variabilis. The sequence continues at coordinate 148,092,906 of NC_134574.1, read as the reverse complement.
GCATTACATAGGTGGGGATGTAGTACATGTATTTCTAGTGACGTCATGTCACCCGCGTGTTAGCTCTCGGCAAGTCATTCACAGCTTCCATTGACGTTTTCGGGCTGTCGGATATTTTTTCTTTTTTTATATTGATGTGAAAGTTCTCGTGCTTCAATCTTGGTGTCAACACCTTTTTTATATTTGTAGCTTTTTTTTTTCAAATCATCAACCCCCCTACCCCCTGTACTACTTTTCGTAACACCACAAATACCAAGGTACTATATTTGATATTTTAAGTTAGCTATTCTTTTAAGTTGTATACCTTTAAATTCTGATTCGATCGCAGGAATCTTGACGCCGAAGTTTCAGTTCCTGGTGGTGCAGCAAACCGATTACTAATTAATTACTACACTAATTAACTTGATAACTTAAATAACGTTTAATATATGGGGCGAACGAATGTACCTTCCCTGGCCAGGAACCAAGTTGGTCCTGTGTTAAACTGTGTTTGGACTTTCAATCATTCGCTAGCCTTTGTGTGCTTCTTGTAGTCGCCTGACCCACTTCAACCCTCAAGCTAAAGCACGCCAGACGGCCCGAGCATAAAAAGAGCGCAAAATGCCTAAGGTTTAATTGCTGGTATTCCAAGGGACTCCAACCAACCAGTATTCCAACCAGGCTAATGATGATGATGATGATGATTCCAAGGGAAGGGAAGCGTAGCAGGGGGCGGCAGAAAGTTAGGTGGGCGGATGAAATTAAGACGTTTGCAGGGACAACATGGCCACAATTAGTACATGACCGGGGTAGTTGGAGAAGTATGGGAGAGGCCTTTGCCCTGCAGTGGGCGTAACTAGGCTGATGATGATGATGATGATGATGATTACACACTTGAAAGGAAGGTCGTCGTAGTTACTTCTTCCTTATCACACTATTTACTATCTTGGTATAGCTGCAGCTGATAACGGTAGATTTAGCAACATTAGCGACTGAACAAGGTAGTCACCGCTAGTAATGGCTCTCAGCTACCAATTCCAAACACAGTTGGCACCGCCGGATTCAATGTTTCATATATCGGACCAGCTCTGGAATATGTCAGAGCGGGGAGCAGTTGTATACGTTGCTAACTGATATAACGAACGCTTGTTTTGTACGTTTACTTGCAGCACGATGTCCCAACATATCTTCTACTCGTTGCTTCTATCATTTTCGTCCTTTTGCGCACAATTATCAGGTCAGACAAAAGAATAAAGTATAGCCGGCGCCACCGAAAGGTATCGGCAGCTTCTTAAACCACAACTAATCATAAAATAAAAGCACAACAGCAAAATTTACGGTTACCACAACACAACTATACAATTGAACACGCGGAACTCGATCACAACAAGGAGAAAGAAAACAACTACTCTTACAGAAGCCACTCAAAAATGTTTCTTTTTTCTATTTCTATTTCTTGAAAACGACAAAACGTGACGTCCTATAAGGAGGAACATGCAACATACACGAGTCCTCGGCCGCCAGAAAGCAATTTCCTCGGAGCAATACCATTTCGCAATCGTAAAGGCACGCCTACCGAGACACACCCTCGTACAGCAGAACGGCCACTCTGGAGAAAAACAACGCGAACAGAACACAATTAAATATACAAATAAAAAACTTAGTTTCGGTCAATGAGCGGCCACCTGTTGGCCTAACACACTCTCTTCCAAGAACTCGAAAAATATCCGCAAGGCCAGAGAGCAAGCGGCGGGAAACAACAAAGCGTCGAGCTCTGTAGGGGAGAGACCAAGTGGACAGGCATGTGCTGGTGGTGCCAAGAAGAGGGGTACGACCACGCCTCGAAATCATCGCTTCGCCTTCGACCGTGGAAGGCCCACGCAGAGAAGGGCAGGCCGCGGCACCAAATGCGGAAACCGACCGCCAAGTGGTTTTTTTCTTGAGCTTGTTTTGTGACCTCTTCGCGTCTTTCATGTCACACGTAAACCTCTCCCAATGTTCAACAAGAACTGATTACAAGCATACTCACGTTTTATACATAGCCGAATCGATATACTGGGTGTTATTATATATATATATATATTTCCTGTGGCGGACGACACAATTCTAGTCTATCAGCTGGTCTACTTGAAGAGGCGGACATCACTTGCACAAAAAATTGAAATGCACAATGTACTAACAACCAAAAATTCACTAACTAGGTTCTTAACTAATTACCTTACGGCACATAATGTAAATTATAAATTCTATCCGGGGAGTTCGCAAGGCGGATCCACTTGGAACAAATTCTCAGGATGACACCAGTTCCGACATATTAATTCGCGAACTTTGCGGAGAAATGCATTGGCGTTCCAGTTAGTTTTGTGCTTCAATGCATAAAACGACGTTTCGGTAAGAAAGTAAGTGGAACGACAGTGCATCTTTTACAGCAAGTTTGACCGCGCATATCTCGTAGATGGTGTCATCCACACAATTCCTTTTAAGTGGATATGCCTTGCAGTTTCACTTGCTAGAATTTGTAATTGCAATATGTTCCATAAGGTAATTAGTCAAAAACGTAATTAGTAAATTTTTGGTTATTAGTAGATGATGCATTTTAATGTTTTGTGCAAGTAATGTCCCCCTTTTCGAGTAGACTAGCTTATGGACTAGAATAGTGCTACCTGCTACAGGAAATTTTTCAAACATTTTTTGAAAGTGTTCGCTGACACACCCTATATAACAAATGCAGACAAAGCAAACTATTCCCTATATCGAAACACGCAAGTGTCGACGCCGCCCTCAATATTTCTCAAGCGTGAAGGACTTTGGCAATTAGGGCCTACCAAGCGTATAGCTTTATTCTACAAAGAATGGACTCCTCCTTAGTGCTTGTCTTCACTGGAAATAAGAAATTCGTGTATCACGAACACGTTACAAAAAGTTCGCTTAAGTGCGTTATAAGCGAGTTTGGGCAGACCGTATTGTCAGATATATCGAACTAAGCCTGAGCGCATAACCCTCCGAACCCTTACGGCCGTGTGTCTGTCCATACATACGCGCATGCGCACTATCAATACAGGCATGCCATTAATGTCCAGGGTTTCGGAAATTCGAGTTTAAAACAGTACCACGCGTATTTGAAAAGAAACGCGGCTACTGGGTGTATATAAAAAAGAGGGAGAGAAGATTGGGTATATAAATGAGAGGGAGAAAGAAACGGAGAGGATCGGAGAAAACAGACGCAGAGCAGACACACACACACTTACGGCCTATACGTCACTCTTTCCCACAACTAATCGAACCTGTCTCTCTTTTTTATTTCGTCACTCACACACGTAGATGCGCGTGCAAACACACGCCACTCTTCGGAACTCCGTCTTCCCACACGTACGGACGCAAAACAAACGGGAAACAATGCGCGTCGTGAACACTCAGGGGCGAGCGACGGAGGAAATGTGGAGATTGCGAGAGAACCTCGCCGTGCCCTTGACGAGAAAGGCCCACACGCACGACGATTATTATACCAGCGCCCCGCGCAGGACGTCCCGGGCTATAAGAGCCCGCCCACAGTCACAACTCTGTGCATTCCACCGCTGCACGTGTGTGCTCGGACGGCAGCGCGGGACGAAGACAAATTACACGCGCCGAGGAAAGACCGACTCTATACCGCACCACCCGGTTCGGTTTCCGGCACAGTCACGCCGCCGAGCAGGGTGGTTGCGCACGCGCGCGCGCACAGTCAGGCTGCAGCTATTCGGTCGATGAGGCAAGCGGATTAAATTCAAGCGCCGCATTTGCTCAACGAAAAGAACGTACTCATAAACAGCGCCACGAACAACGGGTATGACGGGACACACAACGTGGGACACAGAGCAGTCACAGAGGCAGACAAGCCAAGACAGACAGGTACAGACGCACATGCATGCGGACAGACGCACAGACAGACAAAGGACATCGAACACAGATCAGTCACACAGACAGACAGACAGACAGACAGACAGACAGACAGACAGACAGACAGACATACGGACGGACAGACGGACAGGCGTACATACAGACAGACAGACAGACAGACAGACAGACAGACGGACGGACAGACGGACAGGCGTACATACAGACAGACAGACAGACAGACAGACAGACAGACGGACAGGCGTACATACAGACAGACAGACAGACAGACAGACAGACAGACAGACAGACAGACAGACGGACAGGCGTACATACAGACAGACAGACAGACAGACAGACAGACAGACAGACAGACAGACAGACAGACGGACAGGCGTACATACAGACAGACAGACAGACAGACCCAAGCAAGCAAGCGGACGGGGCAGTCCGCCAAAGAGCAGAAACCAGTTTCCCGCCGGTCGGTCGGTCGGCCGGACCTCGCGTGGCCCACGCCGTTGAACTAGAACTGTCGGCCGCCAAGCAGCGGCAGCGGCAGCACCCCACGGGCATCGCCGCCAGCAGCGGCGGCGGCGATGATAAGACGAGCCGCAGAACCGGAATTCCGACGACGACGAAGCCACGCACTTTATTCACTACGCCAGCAGATGCCTTCTCTCCGCCGCGGAGAAAGAAGCCGCCACCACTCACTCTACGAGCGTGCCGGTCACATTTGCGCTGCCCCGGCATCGCATCCCCCCCTAAGGCGCATCGAGAGAGAGAGAAGCCCTGCTCGATGAACACACACACGAGGAACGCCGCCAGAGCGGTTCGGGCGGCAGCATTCGGTCAGTCAGGCGTGCCCCGACTCCTCAGCGGTATCGTCGACACGTCATGCGCAGGGGAAGAGAACGAGAGAGGAAGAAGATCTGCGCCATGGGAGCTCTCTACTAGCGTTACCAAATTCGGGGTGTTCGCGCAAGCGCGAAACATTTACGGTGGCCGTCGAATTTTCTTCCCACCCACTAAATAATAATAATAATAATAATAATAATAATAATAATAATAATAATAATAATAATAATAATAATAGCTCTAACACTGCGATAGTTCAAGGGACAGGAGGATAAGTATAGCATGAGCTGTTTTAGTACACTACGCCTCTGCGATAACCATTAAAAGGCCACGACCGTGAGGAGGCTGGCTATAGGCGAGAAAACTCGCAATAACGGAAGACAGGTGGCGACGCCGCCTTCAAGTTTCCGCACTAGACGCGCCGTGACGTCACGGATTCTGACGGCGTTTTTTTGGGCCCTAGTTAAGGATTTTTTTTATCGGTAAAAGATAGACTGCATTGTACGCTAAAGTATCCAAAGATTGAACTATGCAAGTTTCGGGAACATTTACCGAGCTCCAATGGCCAGTTCTACGAAAGTTCTACTCGTTCTACTCAATGGCCACAAATACGAAGGGAAAAGAAACATTGAAATCCGTGACGTCACACTGGCGTACCAGAGCAGGGGTTTCGGCGGGAAATTCGATAAATTAAATTTTGTCACTATTATTTACAATGTTGTTTGGGCGAGTTCGTTGGTTACTTTTAATTTAATCCGCATAATTAACGTTTACTTTATCTTCTAATAGTCACCATCTTCCCGCCAAATAACTGAGATTAGACTTGTGAAATAATACTTCATTAATTAAAACTGATCTGGCGTTTCTACTTAGCGTTCCTATTTAATTATGACTGGCCCATGAATTTGTCTAATCTTCGTGCTTGTGGCTTAACTTCAGACGTCCTTGTAGTGTCATTGGTTAGGTTTTACCTAGTCCTAAATTTCCAAGCAATCGATTTGTTATTTGTTCCCCTTTGAGTGTACTCTCCCTCCTTACACAATGCCTCTAGGGGCCTGTAAGGTATCTTTAAATAAATAATAAACGCAAGCGGCAGTAAGTTTCAGCGAACATGCATATAATCATTGCCAACTGCTGCAGTTAGGACGCAATATTTTCTTGAATATGATCAATTTGCAAAGTCACAGAACCATGCGAAGCCATAAGACGAACTTTAGGCTAATATTTGTACACTATACATGAATTTGCCTAAACCGCGTCCTCGTGTTTTCAAAACAACTTTGTGACTTAGCAAAAAAATATATATATCGCGACCTCTTTCATTAACACTTCTTCCCCGCTTGGATGTGCAGCGTCCATGATTGACGCCAACACAGTAGTTACGCCGGAACAACGCGCCCGCGTCTATGGAGAAGTTGAAGACAGCTGAAGACATGACCGGTCCGTTCAATGAGCAACATGACCCGAACGGCTGGGGGCCGTCGCAATCAGTTAGGTCAAGCGAAGACTGGTTGTATCCGTGAAGCTGGAGGTCATGACGTCAGCCGGCCAGTTATCTGCCAACGAGACCCCCGTAAACAACATCCACAGCCAGAAACGTCGAACCGCACGCGAAGACAAGCCACAAGGGGGGTCAGAGACCGTTCAACACAGCTAGGTCCCGGAGGGATAGTAGTGTTTCCGGTGGATCACTTTCGGCGATACGATTACATTTAGAGCGCGCTCATTGGACAAGGTAGAGGACGGGCCGCGCCCATCGCTCCATTGACACGCCGCACTTGTAAACGTAGTTATACGTCGCTGCAGGCGTGAAAAGTACGCTCGACAGTGATCGACCGATACGAACCTTTACAAGCATTGTCAAGGAGAGGAAACATGGCCGCGCTCCGAGTCATGCAGAAAGGCGCCCTGTAATTACCGATTTGTTTATATTCATCGATATATCATTTCTTTTCTGTTCATCATAAGTTTTATAGAAGAAAGTTCCCACAGTCGTTTAACTAGCCCAAACCGAGCTATATGTATAAACTTGGAACAAATTCTCCAGCTGTGTCTTCTACACCGCGAAGCAGCATCCAGCCATTGTCTCTGCGAGCTCTACTGCTCTATGCCAATCGAGAGTACGGCACCGCTGCGTGTATTTGTGTTTCCTTTCTCCTCCCTCTCTTATATTTTCTCCCTCTCACGCTGCCATAACGTCTAAAAGCAAAGAAAAACCAAACGCGCGACGCGCTTCCGTACCGCAAGCGGCGTTCTTCAACGAAGCACGCGCATTCCGCGCACCGCCGAGCAGACGGTGCCCCATGCGTAGCAGAAGACAAACGAAAATCTGAAAAAAAAAAAAAAGGAAAGACAAAGGAAGAAGACAGGCGACCGCGCGTGAAGTTAGGCCTAACGCCGTCTCGCGAGCGAACGCCCTTTCGCAACGCACGATCGGCCCGCTGGAGCCGCTGCTGGCGGGAGAGACGTCGTAAAACTTCGGCGCCCTCAAAGTCGCCGGGACGGCGGCGCGCCGGACACATAAGTCACCTGCGTTTCACAACAGCTTTCATTTCATTTGCTTTCTTTTTCTTCCTTCCTTTCTTTCTTTCTTTCTTTCTTTCTTTCTTTCTTTCTTTCTTTCACGCGCCCGGTGAAGCAGACGACTCGAAGCGGCCCAGATGGCCGTTCGGTTCGAACATCCGAAGAGCAGCGGAGAGAACGGGTCAAAGGTTGCGAGCGAAAGTCGCCGAGAGTGAGGATATGCGGTTGGAGGCTCCAGAGAGACCCCCTGCCTTCCTCAAGTGTGTTACTCGCTCATTAACGGGAGCTGCGATTGAACAGCACTAACAATGAGAAAGACGGCACAGTTACTGCAGCGCGCCGATGCAAGCAGAAGCAGACGATCGGTCAAGGCGAACAGTTCCTCCGCGGCTTGCGCCGCCAGCATTGTATAATATACAATGCCTGCGGCAAGCGGTGAGAGCAAGTTTCAAACAAAAAAACAAGCCCGACGACGAGATATAAGCGCTATGAAAGCGCTGCGCGCGACTTCTCGTGACCTCGACTTCATCATTCACGCTCATTCGATTTTTCATTCCATTTTCAATCGCCTACTCCATCACTTACGTTGCATTCGAGTGCTCGTTTCGAGTGCTTTCCGTGAAGCTTCTTAAGGCGTTTAACAAAGTAAGCATCATCGTGAGATTAAGCACAAAGCAAGAATAACGTTACTAAAGTCATTTGTCGGTGTAGTACATGGAGCTCCGTGGTGCTGTTTTATACGACGATCAGCGCGCTCTTGACTGCGCATGGAGAGAGCCAAGGAAATTGCAGTCCAGCTGCAAATCTTCATGTAGCCTGCTTTTTATTTTTTTTTTCAGGGGGTTGGCGGAAGGCGGACATATACCTTCAGCCAGCTGTAAATCGTAATGCCATACGTGCGCTCCGCTCGGAATGCTTTTGTTGCAAACCCTGACATTGAAATGGAACGTTCGCAGTTGTTCGCGCTATCATTGAGCAAGAGTTTGACCTAAACAATATAGCGTCGACACTGGCACTTAATCGCGAACCATAAATTGCCTGTGTACACACAAAAGGAGGCTCGCATAAAGGACGAACGCTAAACTGACGGAGAGCTCGTTTATAGAAAAGCCCCACAGTGCTACTATAACGCTCAAAGATGGGCTATAGTTGGTCACAGACATTATGAAACACGGCTATATAAAGTGCAGTTCGCGAGTTTAGAACTTCTATTTAGCGCTGTAACCAAGTTACACAATACGGA